>NW_024387319.1:1182888-1622888 GCF_900408965.1 Simochromis diagramma
CAAACATCCTCTTAGGAGAGCCACCGTCTCCCGTAGTTTGTAAGATTTTCATCCAAACTGAGGCAGTCATTTTGTTTACAACACTCCACACGCTGTCCTCGACACACGCCGACACAAAGCCACTGGCAGTTATTTACTCTGAAGCACATTTTTCTCCTCAGTTTTTAATTTCTCCTCACTTCAAAGAGATGCTGCTCAGTCTCTGCATCACCTGGAGTCTTTCTGACATCGTTCACATACAACTCTGAGGAGGTTTCCATCTCCTTACTCCTTACAAAAGTACAGACGTTCCTCACTTAAGTAGTGAAATACTGTAGTAAAAGTTACAGTATTGATTATTTATTCAAGTAAAAGTGAAAAGTAGAGGCTCTGAAAGGTACTCAAAGTATCTCTTTGGAGGACATTTCTACCAGCTAAGCTAACTGAACCTCACATCATCTTGATACCATAATAAAATAATATTAATGCAGGGGAATACGGCTTTATTTCAACCTATATTCTAACGAGTGTTCTCAGTTTGAACATCTGTTATTGAGAACACAAGCAGAGAAGAACAAAGGGGCGAGTTTGCCTCAACACATAATGAGAAACATAGAGAACCATAAGATCGCTGCAGTGTGGAGAAAACAATCACATGAATAAGTCAAATAGTTTCCACTGTGAGCTCCAGTAGATCATCTGTGATCAGCTGACCTTCAGTCAAGTGAATTCAACAAGCTAATGATAGATGAGCTCTGATTCCCAGCTCTCCTTTATATAAAGCCAGTAAAAAGATGGGCAACTTTATAACTTTATACGGATTTCTGTCAGCTTTGATGTAATCTAACACTGACCATGAACAGCACAGCCAACCAGCACCAGTCCACCATAGAGTTTGTTTCATTCATCATCACGATGGTGTTAAAAGCGCATATATTTGGGTTATGAGTCAGGAAAAATAAATACTTCCCACCTTTGCATATAGATTCAGCCACTTTACTTTGGATGTGTATTTAAGAGTTAAAACAGATTGAAGCGAGTTAAATGTAGGAACCTGCGGCGGTGCTTTACATGTCTGTAAATCGTGTTAATGCCAGTCTAACATCATGTCTGATCACACTATAAACTCTGCTGGTTTCCAGTATTTGGTAACAAGACATTTCACTGTTACCGACACTCATCACTTACAACTCTACCAAGAAAGAGCCACAAACCAGTACCCGACCAAACCAGTTGAACAATCAGTTACAGATTCTTTGAGTTCAAATGATTTTAAACATTCAGCCGTCACACTGAAGCTAAAGTTTTAATCCAGAGGTAACAAAGCTAACAACATGCAGACGGGTCCCAGCTTCAACCACATCAGTCATTAGTATATCAGTTCCCTTATCCTAGTGATCCCAGATTCCATGTTGTCCAGTGCAATGTGCACCTGGTTTGGTCTCCCGAGGCAAACTGGCTCTGGGTAAGATAAAAACCAGGTGTTACTTCACACATATGGGGGTCACAAGACCCCACGATAAGCCAGGCCTGGGGGGGAAGAAAGTCATCAATAGCATTTGGGGTCTGGTTGAGTTCAGCCCAGTTAGCCACATGGACCAGTCCACCAACCAAAGGAGGGCCTTGAGTTCACCTCAGCTCGCATCGTGTTGCTGTGCGTTTCCTCCTCACTCAGGTCATCCTCTGTCCTGTTTTGTATGTCTGGTTTGTCGCTTTATCAGTGCTGCTTTCCTGACATTACTGTGCGGTGTTTTCATTTTTCATTTGTCACAGCCTGCCTCTGTTTTTGGCTGTACTTTACAAACATTGCTTCAGCTTGTAGAACTGCTTGTGTCGATCTAAACTGTGCTTTTGCTCATAGTGTGTAAAGAGACGCTGTTTGTGTTCTACCAGCCTTCATTTATGAGTTATTCATCTGAGAAGTTTGAATATGTGAATAACTTTTCAGCTAAGTAGCAGGTGCACTGCGCGCTTCGGGGAGAAAGCCTGGTCCGTTGTGCTGGTTCACTGCATGTGCACTTGTGTGCACAAATTAAAGAGCAACTTCGCCCCCAGCTCCAAGCCCGACTCCACCCACTGCATAATTTTGAGAATGCAAAAAAGTCCCCGCAAGAGGGGTGTACATAGAGGCTGGGTGGTGTTCTGCTACAGGATTTCCTTTCCTTGGACTATAGGAAAGGAGTGATATAATGTGATGGAGGATCTTGGTAGTCAGTGCTGGTTATGCCCAAAGCCAACTCCAACTGTGCAAACCAGCATGTAGCTGTTAAGGAAGGGAATGCAGTATGGTGGGGTTTGTACAGGGTTAGAGAATATCATGTAATGTGGCCATATAGACTGTATAAATGATGGGCGTGGCTTTGAACCTGACAAGTGAAGCCAACCAGAAGTGCCTTAAACCTGCGTTTGTTTTATTGTCCAGCAGAGGGCGACTCGTATGCTTGCAAAATAACTTCCTGTTAATAGATCATAGAAACTGGACGGTGGCTCATCGCTCTGCGGCCTCAAACACTTCCCTGATGAGTTCATGTGCCTGCTCGCAAATTTCAGGTCATACTAAATAAAACCTTAATTTCATTTTATATATCATCATCATTCTAAACGTCAGCAAGCAGGATGATCATCTCTGGCTAGGAGAAACAGCTGACTCCATTTTATGGCTGACTTTAAGTTTGGGATGATTTCAAAGTTAAGAGTTTACAGCTTAAAATGCATAAAAGATGGACAGTAAATATTTTCCCCTCTGTGACAGGTTACAAGATCCAAAGTGCACCAACAAGCAAACCAAAGCACAAACATGGAAGTGTTTTTAAAATCAAACTAAACAACCTTCTAATCTCATGTGTTTGTGTGTGTCCTCTCCCTTAAACTCATATCGAGGTAATCTCCCAGAGTGGCCGGCTTTAAGCCTCGTCATCGCTCAGCCTCACACACACACACACACCTTCCTTCATTAGGCATCAATATTCAGGTTCATTTTAATTTAGCACCAAAGGAGGTCAGACGAGCGAGCTCATCACCCTGTTATAGCTTCGTCATGCGTGCTAACACACACACACACACACACTCAAGCAGACACCAGTCTTTCTGCTCTACTTCTGCAGAAGACAGAGGAGGAGGCTGTGAATCGACTGCAGCTGTCACAGAGTGACTGACAGAGAGAGAGACCTCCAACTTGTTGTTCGCACGCTTGTCCTAATATCGTATCGGGTGGATGAGCAAGAAGTCCTGATGCTGCTGCTAAGATTTACTGCACAGTGTGATGCACGTAATGCTCCGACAGGCCACACTGTCTGCAGTGAAAAAAAAAATTACTTAGACTAAACTACAAATCTGTGATCTTACCATAACCGTCAGAGAAACCCAAACGAGTGTGCAGCAGAATAACAAAAAACTGTTATTTAAAATCCTGTTTGTTATTTAAAATCATGCAGTTTAAACTGATTAAGAGTTCATTAAAATCCTGATGAGTCATTCCGTATAAAATCAGTCAAATCTGAATGAAGTTTCCACCTGACCTGCTAGAATCAGTGTGTCGCAGCTTTTTATAATAACTTTAATATATTTAATGAATCTGTGCAAACTGTGAACTTTATAATCTGAATATTTTCTTAGGTGCAGGCCATTGAAATTCATAGTGAAGTAAAAATGTGCCACTATTTTAGGGAAATTTAAAGAAATGAAAACACGTTTAATCTCCATAAAAAGTTACACCCAGGTCGTTAAATTGGTGCTTTTGCTATGAAAGCTGTGATAGATCGCATGATACTGACACTGGAAACTGGTCACAGAAAAAAACAAACAAAACAGATTTGGGGTTTAGGAGTGGGAGCAGTTGTAATGCTGATTTTAGAGGAGCTAAAACATATTTTGCTACACTGAAAATTTCAGGAGGATATCACCTCTATTTATGAAGTTACGAGTACTCAAACTTGATGGAAATTACAATATAAAAGCACCAAATTCTGACCTCTTTGTACTTCAATGGCCTGCAACTCTGAAAATGTTCATAGTATGACTTTGGTGCAGCTTTGCTTGTTTTTTTAGATATACAAAACAAAAGGCCATCAGCGGGCGGGGTCAGGTGGGCTTCTGCTGCACCTTTAAGACAGCTTTCTTGTGATTGGCTGACCCGCACAAACAGGAGGTTTAAACAGCAGGTGGGTGGGACTGTGCTCATATAGAGATCCCCTATAATTTATATCACATACAGCTACAAAACAGAGTGCTAAGTTCACCCCGTTACAATAACTGTACAAGGAGTGATTTGTTTTTATAGCTCACCTGTTGAAACAGGTGTGGCTCTGACAGTGACCAATAATATGTCCATCTTTTAAATACAGGAACTCATCAGCAGCAGAGATCAGCCTTTAACAATGAGAGCTGAATGCAGCATGTGAGCTGTCCCCTTCATCTCTCCATAATGTCCGCCTGACTTTCCTTAAACTGGCATTAGCCTAAATTACACCTGGACTGGACCACACGGAAGCCTCATATCAAAACTATTCCTCGAATGTTCAGGAGCTCCGCAGAAACGTCACCAAAGAGACAACAAGAGCAGAAACGCACAAGTCGTCACAAACGCTACATCCTGGATAAGAGTCAGCGCGTGTTTCATGTGGGAGCACCTCCGTGGCGTGACGCCGATCAGCTTAATAGACTTTCTATTGATTCTGGCCATCTCGTCACACACATACGCGCACACACACACACACACACACACTGCGACCCAGTTAGATTCATCCTATTTGAGTCCCTGTCCTCCCCACCTTGTCTCTTCAATTCTGTTATTCTTTCTGTGTGTGTGTGTGTGTGTGTGTCATGCTGTTCTCTTGTTCTTCTCCCTGTCGTCCCTTGTGGCTGATTAAATCAGTTTCTATTAGGACCACACTCTCCCTCGCCATCTCTCTCTCTCCGGTTTTGTCAACACGTCCCAGCTGCCAGTGTTTTTATTCAAATCTCTTTCTGCAAAAATTAAAACTCAGAGATGGAAACAGTTTAAACAGTCAGCATCATATTTGCTGTCGGGGGTGTGGCGGTACCAGATTACAGGTTGCAAGCACAAGTCGGCGGACTTCCGAATGACTCTGACTCACAAACACGCATTGAAGCAGGAACAAAATTGGCCGTCGCGTCACGTGAATCAGACAATAATCTTGCACGTGCACATTTCTGCACACCTAAGGAAGTCCTAAATAGCTTCAGGTATCTGGGAACATATATTGATGAGAAGATGAATTTTATGGATAATGTTGTTCATCGATATGAAAGCGATTACCAGGTTAAGAGGCTTCTGAGTGAGCCAAAACATTCTGGAAAGAGTTCGTGTCAGCTTGATTGAAAGCATCCTTACGTCTGGTGCGGTTACCTGTCTGTGGGAAAGAACAACAACCCAGACTGCAGGAAAAATCACTGGTCAACAACAAACCTCATCAGGACCACATTGTAGGATGTTTCTAGCTAGTAAAAAGGCATATGAGGGAATATGTGTACTGAATATTAAGATGTTATGATGTATTCTGATAATTTTATTGAGCATTTTATTTATTTTACTTCTCTGTATTTTAATTCCGAATTGATTTGTTTGATTGTGGTAGAATAAAATAAAGTTATTCTATTCTCCAATAGTGAATGAGGTCCAGTGAGTATGAAATATTCAGCTTGGACTAGATTTAACAGGGACCCCTAAAGTCAGAAGAAGCTTGTCATTTCTATCTGACAGTATGGCTCCATACCGAGACCTCCCACTCTCACACGTAGCCACATGTAAAGGCTAAGGTGGGGATTACATGCGATCGCAGACACAGACAGCTGCAGATACCACAGTGCAGAAGTCATTCCTGCCGTATTTCTTTGATGTTGGCTTGAAGTCCGCCTGAGAGGCCCCGTCTGAGGCAACGAGAGCAACACCAGCGCCGATGACAGAAAAAGAAAGGGTGGGAGGTAGTGGTTGCAAAGCAGCTTGCAGATGAAACTGTAGGCAGCTTAAATGGCATCATAAGACTGGCTGCGGGGACACAAGTTGTGGGTTAAGCTCCACTTGTGGCCAGTTTGAGACCTTAACTGAACCAGAGAAGGCCGACGCTTCAGATACGCATCCGGCTCTACTACTGATTTAATCAGCAGAGAAGAATACTGGAGAAGGGCTTTCCTAACGATCAGCCAGCCTTTCAACATTAACATAAACATGAATGAGGGACCACACTGTGCCATTAAAACACTGAGTGATGGGGCTTTGTGCGCCTGTCCACATATTCCATTAAAAAAACATGAATGATTTATGGTTAATGATTCCATTAATTATTAATTGTAATTTACAAACCAGCATACTTTTTAAAACATTTGAAAGGAGCTTTCTAAGTGACCCTAAACTTTAGAGAGGTGGTGTAAAAAAGGCAGATTGATCTGTGTTTAAGAGGTTTCAGAGACAGAGACCACTAAACCAAGAAAGAACCATAATAAAGCAGAGGACGCCGTCCCAGACAGTGTTTTCTTTGTAGTACACACACACACACTACAAGGCCACATCGTTAGTCTGTAGGAGAGCTGATGGATGATTTGCAGGACTCAGGACCGTCTAACTGACTGTTTCCTGTCTGCTCAGGCTGCTGGTGAACCAGTAAACAGATGAAGCTTCACATGAGCCTCAAGGACACACACAAACACAAACACACACACACACACACAGGGTGGCCTTGCCCATCGCATGCTGGTGAACATAGCTGCCTGTCATCGATCTCTGTCTCTCACGGTGCATCATCTCTGATCATCTATGAGGCTCTGAGAGGAAAACACCGGCTCTAAAACGCTGCTGCTGCGCTCACGTGTCACACACACAGTTTTTTAGCTCGCTGTTAATTCTGCTCTGACAGCAGATGAAAACAATGAAAGTTGGAGCAAGAAAAACAGTGTCAGGTCAAATCTTTCATCCCCAACCACAGATTCAACGTAAAATATGGATGTAGACACTGTGACAGCACACACTGGGTTGTGATGGGCAGGTTTGAAACACTTTGTGCATTATGGCGTGCTGCATCCACAGACTGTATGGCTGAAACACAGAGACACAGGTACCTGGAAATTACAGCTAACACCCAAACAAAATCCCACACTGGAGCTCAGACATGTTAGACAGTGTTGTTAGTACAATGAACCACACTGCAGCCATATTACTGGTCAAATAACTGCATTGAAATCTCCAAAAGGCTCCAACAGCAAGACACAAACAGCGCTGATACCCACCCTGTCACATTAGAGGCATAATGATTAATGTTGCTTGACGAAGTTAAAGTCTACAGACTGAACTGTATAGCCGATGAGACATGTAACACTTTAATTAATCTAATTTATGGTGATTAATCAAGACATTCACACACAGTTATGTTTATTGAAGAATCAAGCCTGGAGTTGCAATGCCCCTGCAAACAGAAACTGCTCTTTAGTCATCCTCTGATCCAGTTTAGAGACCCAGCAGACTTATCAATAAACAGATTAATTTTGATTTACAGGCCTTGGCTTATTGCTGTGAGGATGTGAAACGTGGCCTGGCTGCACAGCTTCCTGTCTGAAACTGAGTTCTGCTGCTCAGGTTCAGCAGGCGTCACCTCTGCTTCCTGTCCAATCTGAGACACGTTCAGGAACCTTCAGCCGAGTGTGTGTCTGCGTGTGTGTGTGTGTCAGCTGGTTAGCATGTTAGCTCTCCACTGAGATCTATAAATGCTAATGTTTCTCATGCTATGAATCCTCTGCAGTGTATTCTGGTCCTGAGGGACAATTCGCCAGCTTAACCCCAAACGACCCCGGCAACAACCTCAAGATGACCCCATGACTACTCACACACACACAAACACAGGCCAGCTGAAGGTTGTATGTCACTGCCAACATACATGAACAGAACCTGAGACCTCTGAAGACACATGTCCTGTGTCCCAGTCGTCTCTGTGGTTGTTGTTCCCTCCATGATTTTTTCTTCTGTGATTTTATGTTCACTTCGCATCCTGTTTCTGGGTCTTTGAATTTGCTTTTAGTGATTTCATCCCTCTTTGTGATAATTTTGTGTCACTTTGTTAACAGTTTGTTTTCCTTTCTGCATCACACGATCAATTTGCATCCATCATTGATCAGTTTTCTTGTGTTTCGAGTCACCTTGTGGTCAATTTTATTTCTGCTGCTTTAGCTTCACGTTGCTTTTGTCACCCTTTTCCCTTCGACGCGTCTCATGTGAACTTCAGACACACTGAGTTGCCTTTTTTTCACATTTAGGACAGAGTTAGGTAAAAGTGTTCAGATAAGAAAACACACAGCTGTTAGCTTGCAATGTTTCATTGCAATTTTTCACCTTTTGTTGATCATTTGTATTTCATTATGTTTGCTTTGTATCTTTTTAGTGTATTTATGTGATCTTGTTTCAGGTAGATTTGTATTTCTTATTGCATCTGTTTTATACATTTGTATCTCTTCTTGTTTCATATCACTCAGTTTAGACCTTTTTGTAACATTACAGCTTCTTTTTTGACCAAGTTGCAACAATATGAACATTTTGCACGTCTTTGTTGGCAGATGCATCTCTTAAGTGTTTTCTGTTGTTGTTCATTTCATCAACTCTCCTACAAGAGTTTAAGGAGTGTCCTGCTCCTTCTCGACAGCGTATAGATTAACTTTAATGCTAGACCAGCACATTTCAGAGTGGGGCCTTCATCCTGGTCATGCTGTTGGAGTTTTGTTCCCTTCAGACTTTAGTCTCTTGAGCAGATGAGCCAGGACCTGTTCCCGTTGAAGACAATAACCACATGATGTTTATGGTGGTGTTTTTCTAGTTAAAGTTTGTTCTAAAATGTTTTATGTTGCAGAAAGAAGCCACATATTATCGTGTTATGTCACAGGTACACACAGACACACACTCAGAGCCGTCTCCTCGTGTTATCTCCTCCCTGCTGAACAGCCCTGACCCGCCTCACGCAGTCCGCTGTTAATTCTTTATTTTGTTGCAGTTTTGTATTTTTAATCCAACTCTCGGGCTCAACGGCAGGAAGTGATGTCATCTGCATGTCAGATATTCACAAGGCAGTTTTCTCCAAGTGCACACAGAGCTGCAAACTGCAAACAACAGAGAGACTAAGGCTGTGTCCCAATTAAGAGACCGCACGCTTGAAGTACGCGCACTACGTACGGTGCGTACTATAAGTACAAGAAGTGCGGAAGTGAGAGGCTTGTGAAATGGGACGGTCTAGCCTTCGTCGCGCTGTTCAGGTTGCCTAACAACCATGATACTAACCGCGAGAAACATTACATACAGCATTGTTTTACAGAAATGAAGGAGAAAAATGTTTTGTTGGTCATTCATTTTTGTCATGACAGATTATTATGATGATTATGAGATATATATATATAACAGGAAATATTACAGCAGTGAGCTTGAACTCTGTGTCAAAGATTCAAGTTGCAGTTATTTATATTTCCTATACCTTAAATCTTCACTCAAAGACAAGTATCTTTGACAGTGTGTATACAGATGTATTATATAAGAGACAAATATTGTTCGTTTAATATGTTGGCATTATTACATTTGGCTCAATGCTTACATATATGTGTAAAAAGCAAATGTACGAGCTGTGATAACTGTGTCTGATAGAATGAAGAGTAGACTGATATATGAAATATTCCTTTATTGGGTGAGAAAATCAGACCATGTCATAACTGCTTTAAGTCATACAGAATAGATATCAGAGCCTTAAACAGGCTGACTTCTGCTAAATGGGTCAAACTGGGCAGAAAGTCTACAAACACATAACATCCTTATAGAATATGATGTAACACTATAGATCAACTTACCTCAGAATATATAAAGCATATAAACAGTTACAGCAATATGATGCAACAAACACAGCAGTGCTACTGATCCAAAATACTCAAAGCTTCATAGAACTGAAACCAACATTTATTTTAGCTCCATTCTGCTGCTGATACAAACTTTAGGTTTCTGAACATTAAACTTGTTGCTGCCTTTCATAGTGTGTAACTTGAAGGCCCTGAGTACTCTGAGTACTTTCTCCCACACTGAAAACACTGGGATGATCACATTATTTGAACATTACCTAATAAGACTGATTCAGCACAGACAGTTATGTTAAACTTTTCTAGCAGTTCTTCACAAACAGGGAACAGTCTGTCTATTCTCTCCATCTGTCAGCTGCTGCTGGCTCTTCCTCCTCCTCTTCCTCACACACTGCTGAGTTTGTCCTGGTGGATCATCAGGGGTGCAAAGCCTCACAGATGATGTGCAGCAGTGGGTCCCTCAGTCTGTCCTCACTCTGGACACTTGCAGTCGTCACACATGGAAATCAAATGTGTGATAAGCTGCAGGATTCAAACACAAGTGTAACTTATAAACACATGTTCATACTTTTATTCCACAATCAGAGAGAAAGAAACAGAGAGAGAGTGCAGGACAGACAGACAGGTGACAGTCTCAGGTGTACACACTGCTACAAACAGGAGGATTTAGTGTTTGTGTTATTACGAGTGTAAACAAGAAGAGTTCCAGATGGTGCAGTGGACACATGTGTGACTGCTGTGATTAAAGCATCTTTCTTTCAGCTTAACGAGTGAACCGTCAGCTCGTTCAAACACACGTTAAAGTCCGTTCGGCTCGACACCACCGAACAGAGGCAGCAATATAACATAGCTAACATTAACAGTGCAGTGGATCCTGCTTGTGCCGTGATGTTCAGGACTGCAAACCGAGCAGCATCACTGACTTTCAGCTTGTTGTGTTTGTGGATATATGACTGACTTTAATTATCCACAAAATCATCACATTCTCTGTAAGATTAAGGTCGACTATCTATATATTTAGAAGTAGAGGCTTTAAAACCAAGTAAACGCTGAAAGTACAAACATCACTAATGTCACATAACTTTGCCGACATGTGGCCAACAGTAATGTTTTAATGTTCTTCGTTATTAAAAATTCGCAGATAAATAAGTGACATCATATTCAGTACTTACTTTTGACAGTTCACTCTTCGGCCGCTCCCTTCTGTCGTATTTTGCGGCAAAATTATCCACACCCACCGCCGCGCTATGAATTGTGGAATATATGGGACCACGAAGCGTGCACCGGACCACGCTCGATATTTGGGGAAATCGACGGCGCATTTGGAGTATGCGTTTGAAGTACACTTCGGATTGGGACAGCCGTCGTCACGTGGCGGTGACGTAATCGCACTCAAAATGTGTACTTCAAGCGTGCAGTCTCTTAATTGGGACACAGCCTTAAGCTCATTTCTGTCAGTAACCAAGGTCAAAGGTCAGCTGTTACATCACTGTATGATGTACAGTGGGGCGATCGTGGCTCAAGAGTTGGGAGTTTGCCTTGTAATCGGAAGGTTGCCGGTTCGAGCCCCGGCTTGGACAGTCTCGGTCGTTGTGTCCTTGGGCAAGACACTTCACCCGTTGCCTACTGGTGGTGGTCAGAGGGCCCGGTGGCGCCAGTGTCCGGCAGCCTCGCCTCTGTCAGTGCGCCCCAGGGTGGCTGTGGCTACAATGTAGCTGCCATCACCAGTGTGTGAATGTGTGTGTGAATGTGTGGATGACTGGATATGTAAAGCGCTTTGGGGTCCTTAGGGACTAGTAAAGCGCTATATAAATACAGGCCATGTATCCATGTACTGAGGCAGAGGAGGCGAGCTGCAGAAGCCATTTCCTAAACGAATTCTCTTACTTTTCATACCTGTGATCTTTCCTGTGAAAAGTCAAGTGACCTTGTATAACACTTTATTTAACACAACTACTGCAAAAACTCCTTTTTCATGCAGTTCAGTGTGATTCTTTTAGCATCACTCAGCAGCCATCTTTGAAACACAGGAGTGAGCCCTATACCAACATGACAGCTTTACTAACTGCTAAACCCAACATCCACATCTCTGCTGCTGCCACTGAACACACCTCATGCTAATCCAGGTTACTGATGCTGCAAACTAAGAGAAGTAATGAAGTACATTTACTCCCACAAACACTGTGATAACAAACCGTACGATGCATCTGAGCACTGCCAACTCTGCCATTACACCAGCGACTTCTCATCCTAGCATATCAAATAAAGCTCTATTGTGTAACATCTGCATGTCATCAATATGCACAACTGTAATTTGATGCTGCTGCTCTAATTGGAGATTTGCAGGTGATGTAATCTGCTGGATTATCAGCCTAGAGATAATGGCATGCTTCCTGTTTCACCTGTTTGTTTTTTTCACTAGAAATTAATCTTTTAGGGGTCAGAAAAATATTAGAGTTGGCCCTTCACAGCAGTAACACCGCATGTTGAAAAATTGCGAGTTGGGAGTGACAGATCCGTCTCACTAATGTCATAACCCGGCACGCAAGGGCACGGACGCGTTCAGCTAGATGTGACAATATTTAACACCGCGGGAACGAGAAGGGGCTGGCAGTCAGTGGCTTTTCTCTTCTATGTGTGTGGGATGTTTATGGGCTCAAATTGTGGTCATAAATATTTTGTACTTGTAAATCAGTTTTGTATGTGTAAAAAGATTTGTGTGTGGACTTGGCCAAAAAATGCGTGTGAAACTCTGCATACAAGTTTCAAATTACAAGTACGAATTTTGACCCTATTTTTCTTCCTTTCATCTGATTGGATTGTTACATTTGTGATTGACATGACATTGACCAATCAGAGAACAGCTGCGTTTGGCTGTCGGAGGGGAACTGCAGGTCCTTGAAGGGTAATACAGTTTAAAACTGGAGGACTGTCTAGAAGCTAGGTCCCCTAACTTTCAGTAGCTGTTGAAAGGATAAAGTTGTGGTATATCAGTGGTTAGAAATACCATTATTACTTTAGGATTAGTTTAACACAAAGTCAGGGCTGTGGCTCACAGTGTGCAGCATAAAGGTCCTTTCACATCGGGCTCTATGTCCTCTACAAGAGTTTCTGTTTTTTTAATCTTCAAATGTTCAAGAAAAACATGTTTTGCTAATTCATAACAAAGAAAGCTTTGTAACTATCCCCACTAGTGAAGACTGTGTCATTTCCACAACACTGCCCCCCACCCCCGAGGTCCACAGCGCTGTTGAAAAGGCTCTGGAGGTCCCTGTATTAAGCAGGTAAACCTGTGACACAAAAATCACCAAACTCGGACCACCACACAGTGTTTTCCTTCGTGGTGATGAAGGAAAACGCTGGGCTGGCATGTAAAAGAGCATTTATTCCCTTCAAGGACCTGAAGCTCCATAATGCCTCCGACAGCCAAACCCAGCTGTTCTCTGATTGGATTGTTAAACTTGTGATTAACATGACATTGGCCAATCAGATGAAAGGAAGAAAAATAGGGTCAAAATTCGTACTTGTAACTTGAAACTTGAGTGCAGTTTCACACGTATTTTTTGGCCAAGTCCACACACAAATCTTTTTGACACACACACAAATTATTTTTACACATAAAAAACTGATTTACAAGTACAAAATATTTATGACCACAATTTGAGCCCATAGATGTTGGAGTATCAGTGGAGATGTAAGTCATAGGAATTTCAGCCATCACAGCTTGGATATTTTATACAAGTCTTAACAAGAGCTTATGGGGGAGAACTTTTTGAATGAGCTACACCGCATGTTCTTTTTCAAAGAGCTCTTGTCCAAAGGACACCTTGTGCCTGTCTAAGAAACAGCTTTGCCAAAGTGCACCACTGAATGCTCTGATAGACTTCTATTCTTTTCCTTGATGCATATAATTTCTCTGCTTCAGTAAAAAATGTAAAACTTTGGCACTAAGCTGGCTGCCGTCTGACCTTTAAGGTTATTAGAAGCCAACCAGACACTTTGCTGCAGCATCAGCAGCTCAAACGGAAGCAAATCTAACCACAGAAGAAGAAGCAGCAGCCTGTCTTCAGCCTCCCTTTCCCCAGTTCCTCAGCTGATCTTTCCTATAGGATGTCTAAACACAATTGGAATTCACACCAGAGCAGACCTCCATCATAGCTGTCAGTGGGACTAAGCTACATCACCTGGAAGTCCTCTTTAGGACTCCAAAATTATGGCTGGCAGGCCGCTAACGTGGCTGCCAGGAAAGAATGGAACCCAAATGCGGCCAAAACCGGACCAGCGTTTGGCTGGCGTCCGCTGGTCATCTCCCAGCCTGTGATGGAGCCAGCCAAACGACCGGCCCTCCACATGGGACGCAGAGCTGAAGGAAGAGGAGCTTCAAAATGCCAAAGTGCAAATCGACAGCATTACCGGCAGCATTACTGATTCACCTGCTCCACCCGATACCTTCAAATAATATCCATCATAGCACTGTTTTTATGGCCACTCACTTTTTAACTTGACTCTTATTGTCATCAGCGGCTTTTATTGTTATTGCTCTTCTCTTCCCGTATCTCGTGTGTGTTATTTTGCACCGTGATGGTTATTTGAAAGAGATAACACAAATCAAGAGAAAAGGTCAAAAACGGGGGGAGACTGACGGAGACATGATTTAACTTGAGATTAGGTTTTATTGCCTGGTTTACTTTATACTTATTGGATTGACGTCCTTGTTATCATTTACTACAGATGCCACTGTGCAAAGGATAAATAAACAGAACAGTAAGAGACGAGAGGAGGACAGAGAATAACAAGTAAAGATCAATTTTGAATAACTTCTTTACTTTGTGTGTTTATTGGTCACTAACAACAAAAGAAGAAACAGCAGCCTGTCTTTTATATTTTATATATTGGCCTTAAAGGATGCTACAAACAAATCCACTGCTGTCATCATCACTGTCATTCAGTTCCTGCCCTGAAGTGTGATCAGAAATCTGCACAGTAGAAAAAAACCCAACATGTTATTGGTTTGTCTCACTTTTCCAGATTCAATTTTTTTTTCACATGCTGCCATCAGCAGCCAGGAAAGTAAAACTTAAAAGTAGCTTACCAGTCAAAAGGATATTAATATAAAATATCTACATTGAGAAGAGAAGCAATACCCTTTCTTCCTTTAAATTAGTGCCCTTTACTTAAGTTAATGTAATGTTACCAACTTATTTTGAGTTTTCTGTTTCTTGGTTTTTGTGCTTGCACACAGACAAGAATGAATCTGTAAGTTTGTTTATTTTATGTTATGTAATGGCAAACAAAGACTCACAGCACTCACCATTTCTGAACACTTGCGTGTAAGGGTTTTGAGTCCTGCAGTCATTTATGACTCTGGGTCTGTGTTCTTTTTCAAATGTTAACAAAACCTGTATTTCTGCCTCTGTTCAGTGTATGCAGCAGCAAAATGTATAATGTAAATATTGTAAAGCTTCTGTGATTAACAGGACCGTGACTGACACCCCTGTAGTGAGTAACAGCTCCTGGTCAGTGATCATATTCAGGGTATCTGATCAAATGTTAGTGAACTTTATGTTTCGGTCTCTGTGCCGTGCCAAGACTGTAAACATCGAATATAAAATTTCTACTGTCAACTTGAATTATTGCTCATGTTTAAATAGTTCATTGATTATAAAAATAACTATTTTATATTTGCATAAAGTTTGAAATTAAACAGAGCATGTTTTTATCATCTCTGATTTTGTTCCAGCACTTTAACCTGTGATATTTAAATGTTCTTATCTAGTTAATAGACTACAGGTAATCTTGAGTATTATTCCTTGTGGTATTTGAGTTCTAGTCACAATTTGGTATTTCTGAAGTTCTAGACATCTGTTCTGATTTCGTTATTATACTTAAGTCAGATTTCTTTGTCTTTGATTTCTGTCTCTACATGAAATTTCTGCTTTGGTTCGTGGTTTTGGTGCCTTCACAATGTTGAGTTTGAGTCTTACTGGATTATTGAAGTTCTGGTTCCCGTCAGGTTTTCATCAAGTTGTGGATACCCGTTTACATCATTTACTACTCTAGTTGTAGTTTTCAATTCTCGGCCTTCACTTAGCTCCAGTTTCTATTTTGAGTTTGTAAATCCTCGTGTGTTTAGTTGTGGCTTTGTAACGGTTTAGAGATGACAGATCTCAGGTTTGAGACCAGGAGGAGACACATATCCCTTTGGGGTTGTGTCAGAATCAGATATGTGGAGCTATCTGTGTGGAGACCCTTGGTGAGTGAGGGGGCAGTCAAAACAAAGCTTCTTCATTCCCCGTGTCTTTAGTTACTGTGCTGTTCTATCTGCTCTCCCCTGATTGTCTGCACCTGTGTCTCACTCATCCCTGCGGTGCCTTACCCTTTCGGCCTTCTCGGTGTATAAATAGTCCAGCCTTCTCTTTGGCCTTAAAGGCATCTGTTATACTTCCTAGTTTGTGTTGCTCTTTTTGTTTTGCGTCTCCTCCTTGGACTTTGTTAACCTCTGAACTTATACGTATACCAAGTTTGTTCATTGTTAGTATGTAGTAATTAACAAGGAGTTACATGAACGAGCTAGTATACCTCACTTTATGGTGTATTAATCGTCAGTGTTTGCTACATTTAAGTATTTATTTAAATATTACGATGACCACGTTTTCCAGCTACTTTCGTGGAAATTTTCTTTTTTAATTTTATAATTTCAAATAACTTACTCAAATGTTCAACATGCTTTAATATTAATGACAAGGATAGTGGAGAGACTCATCAGTAGGACACATTAGGACATGGTGTGAAAATATCAAATGTCCACACTTATTGGACAAACAATGTTGCCTGCATTATAAATTTGCTTGTCAGTCATTAATTCTTTAATTTATATTTGTGCTCATTCACTCAGCTTTTCACCTCCTAAAGCAAACAATATTTGCAGTCTTTATATCCACTGCAGTGGAGTTATTTCATTACATTTTATTCTCTTATTTCATATTTGAAATGTTCTCACTCATTCATTAAAAAAAAAGATGAATTATTAATTCAAAGTACCGTGGAGTTTCATGTGTGGCCCTGGAGAATAATGTAGAAATAATTATTCTCTGATAAATTAATAACTTCCCTAATTTATTCTGACTGAAACTGGCGATAAGTGAAAGGGACGCATGTGTAAATGTGCGGCCTCTTTACGGATTCACAAATCGAGGAGGAGGAGAAATGAGAGACGGAGGGAGGAAGAACATGGAGAGAGAGGAGGGAGACGGAAGTGTTTGACACGGCCGCCCCACGTCAAAATAAATCACTAGCAGCAAAGTGTTTTAAAATGTCGGCCTGCAGCTGAGAGCAGCGATTTACTGCGATGAGGTTCGTTTTTAATCATTGGTAGATCTGAGTCACATTTAATGTTTCTGCTGCCGACGGACGGCCGACTGTAAAGCAGGCAGAGCAACACTTAGGCCACCAAATGTTGGTACACAAGAAGACCACGTTTCCCATCAGTCCCATGGTTTCATGTCTCACCACCTTTTCAAATTACAAACAGAATAAAAAAAAAAGAATAAGAAATATTTTTCATAGTTAATATTATTATTACCAATTTGTAAGCAGACTGTAGCGAAAACACAAGGCTTTCCACGACTTTCTTGGCTCGGCCTCTCACTTCCTGGTTCATCGTCTGGATGAATTTTCCACAAAATTCGAAACAATCCCACCTTAAAACTGAACAACGCAGCGTCACCTCAGAAATCAAGTCCAAATGTCAACAAATGACCAGATTCTAGCATAAATCCAAACTCTACACATAAAGGGAAACGTGGCCATAAAATTACAGTCAATACTGCAGATGGAAAACAGGAAGTGGCTAAATTTGGTACATGTCATTTTTCGTTTTATAAGATTCATGTTTTTGTGCATGGTTACTAAAAAACTACAGAATAAAACTAACAATATCAGCAGGGTGTCTGATTTTTGAATGGATTGTTTAGTTGTGGTCAAATCAGATCCTAAAATATATATTTTTTTGGATAATGATAGCTAACCAAGCTAACATAGAGACATGCTGCACAGCAAAAAGGCCATGAGGTCAACATAACATAAAATTACATAACAAAATGTAAAGTCAATGGTAAGTGCACCACGGCTCTGTTTATGTCTCCATCTATTTTAACCGATGCTAACTGACAAACATGAGCTACAGGATGTCGACTGCAGTTCAGAGCAGTTTTCTGGAAGTTATGCAGAACTCCTTTAAATGTTCTCATTATTACCAAAATCAGACAGCACAGACTGAGAGTAACAATTTAGTTCAAAGAAGAGAAGATTTTTCTCTTGTATTAAAGCTAAATTCTGAATTGAGGTTTAATATTTAAACCATCTGCGACGCTCTGAGATCCCGCACCGCTGCCTACAACACGGGACTCACGACGGGGGACATGGACCCGTACAAAGCCGCGTCATATAACGTGCGGAGGGCGGTGAAAGAGGCGAAGCAGCGCTACGGGAGGAAACTAGAGTCACAACTCCAACAGAGTGACTCTAGGAGCCTGTGGCGGGGACTAAGGACAATAACGGACTATAAAGCACCAACAACCGGTATGACGAACGCGGCCGTGACTCTGGCAGACGAGCTGAACACTTTCTATGCTCGCTTCGAGGCTGCAGCTAAGGACTCCAACAATGCTAGTGCTAGCGGCGCTAACGGCTGCAGACAGGAAGATACTGCCAGCACCGGAAACGTGCTCGTCATCTCCGAGCATGAAGTAAGGAGAGCCTTCAAGAGAGTGAACACCAGGAAAGCAGCAGGCCCAGACGGCATCCCAGGTCGTATCCTCAGAGACTGCGCATACCAGCTAGCTCCTGTGTTCACTGAGATATTCAACATCTCTTTATCTCAGTCGGTGATCCCCACATGCTTCAAAGAGTCCATCATTGTTCCTGTCCCGAAGAAACCCCACCCTGCTTCTCTCAATGACTATCGCCCTGTAGCCCTCACCTCAGTAGTGATGAAGTGCTTTGAACGCCTGGTCAGAGACTTCATCATTTCTTCACTACCAGACACACTGGACCCACTACAGTTCGCTTACCGTCCAAATCGTTCCACAGACGATGCCATCTCTCATCTCCTCCACACATCACTCACTCACTTGGACACTAGAAGGGGGAATTATGTTAAAATGCTCTTCATAGACTACAGCTCTGCATTTAACACCATAATTCCCTCCACACTCACCACCAAGCTGGAGCATCTGGGACTCAGCTCATCTATGTGTCAGTGGATCTCCAACTTCCTAACTGGCAGACCACAGGCAGTAAGGATGGGCGGACATGTCTCAGCCTCCACCACTCTCAGCACTGGAGCCCCCCAGGGGTGTGTTCTGAGCCCCCTGCTGTACTCTTTGTACACATATGACTGTGTGGCCACTACCAGCTCCACCACCATCATGAAGTTTGCTGACGACACCGTCGTGGTGGGCCTGATCTCTGATAACAACGAGACGGCCTACCTGAAGGAGATTAGGAATCTGGAGAACTGGTGCCAGAGGAACAACCTCCTTCTAAACGTCAGTAAGACAAAGGAGCTGATAGTGGACTTCAGCACTAAGCAGGAGAGGAACTACCAGACCCCCGTCATCAACGAGTGCCCAGTGGAGAGAGTGGACAGCTTCAAATACCTCGGAGTTCACATCACGCAGGACCTGTCATGGTCCTGTCACATCAACACCGTGGTGAAAAAGGCCCGTCAGCGTCTCTACCACCTCAGACGCTTGAGAGACTTCCGACTGCCCTCCAAGGTGCTCAGGAACTTTTACTCCTGCACCATAGAGAGCATCCTGGCGGGAAACATCTTAACCTGGTTCGGGAACAGCACCATGCAGGACAGACGAGCTCTACAGAGGGTTGTGCGGTCAGCTGAGCGCACCATCCGCTCCGAGCTCCCTGACCTGCACTCAATCTACAGCAGGCGGTGCTGGACCAAGGCCAGGAAGATCGTGAAGGACCTCAGCCATCCCAACAACAGACTGTTCTCTCTGCTGAGGTCAGGAAAGCGATTCCGCTCCCTGAAGACCAACACAGAGAGACTGAGGAGGAGCTTCTTCCCGCAGGCGATACGGTCTCTCAATCACACCACCACACAGTACTGACCCACACATACAGTTCTTACACACACTGGACATTCTGGACATTGTTTTCACTTCATTACTTAAATCACTTTAAGCATATTTGCACTGCACAAGACAAATGTGGATTGCACAACACTGGACATTATATTCTTCATTTCCAGTTAATATTTGTACAGCTGCTGTTATTGTGTATATATTTATTTATATTTCTTCATACATTCTTATATAGTTCTATATTGTGTATTTTGTTGTACAGTTATTTTATTTTCAACTTTAATTTATATATTTTATCTTATTCTTTCCCAGTTAAATTTACCCTTCATTCTAATTTGTGTTGTACAGTTATTTCATTTTTTATATTTATATTCTTATATTTTATTCCTTCCTAGCTAAATTTACACTTTTTAATTTTTCATATTTATTTCCTATCTTATTCATAGCCTTTTCCTTTTTTTTTTCTTCACGAGCAGTTGTCTGAGCATTTCACTGCATATCGTACTGTGTATGACTGTGTACGTGACAAATAAAAATTTGAATTTGAATTTGAATTTGAATTTGAATATTTCTGAGAAGAAAGAAGAGTACTGAGAAGGATGGGCATCTGGTGGTTAAACGGGTGGAGGAGGAGCAGAGGAGTGCGGGTGGTGTTAACAGGAGGTCGAATGACTCCATGTGTCCCTGATAAATCACGAGACCTCAAAATGGACAAACTGCCTCCAAGGTCAACTGACCAAACAGCCGGAGGCCGAGCTGCTGCCAATAAACCGCCGGGTTTGAGAGTGTTTAAGGTGAAGGTATCGTCTACAGTCTACAATAAATCTGTTGTTTCCTGTGTCGTTTACACAGCCATGCTACCTTAAATGTCTTTACACACATATGTGACTGAAAGAGAAAATACTGTTTGAATACCACTTTTTAAAAAAGTTTTATGGTTTGTAGTGTGTATACTGCACTTTATTATAAACCCACATTCCTATTTTAATTGACACTGGTCTTGATTAATGACAAGCTGGTGTCACATGTAAACAAACATGTAGATGATGGTGTCTGCACATGAGGCGGGGGGACAGTGCAAAAAGAGGTTAGAGGTTAATTTTATGGGCTGACCCGGTGACCAGTGAATAGTTAACAAGAATACCACACAGGTTACAAACCGCCCTCACAGGTCCTTCATTTGACTCCTGGTCGTCCGGACTGTCCTGTTCCCACATAAAACAGAACCATGTAGTCGTAGATGTTTATGCTTTGCATGTTTTATACAAGTCATAATTCTGATGGTTTCGTTGTGGAAGTGTCCATTAGACATAAAGGTCCCATAAGACAAATGAAACGTGGATTTTTTAGTATCAGAGGCAGATCGTTCTTCTGAGAAATCTAATGACGGTAAAACGACATTTAAAAAGCACTTTTAAATTAATTTTATTCCAGATTTTAGTTTGCAGACTCGTAATATTACTGGATTATTGCATTATTGGAGTCCTTGAACTGGCTGTGGTAAATAAGAGCTCGATTTGAAGCTGGTTGTCGGCAACTTTAAAGAAGCCAGCAATAAAAGGTGGAATTACTCATGGGAAAAAAAAAAAAGTCTTGCTCCTCAAAAATATCTCCACCCCGCAACCAGGTCACACTCCAGACAACTCTAGATAGGGAGCGGTCTGTTCCCACAAATACTTAAGCATTGCAGGGAGTGCAGGAGGCACTCTCTGAACCCCCGAGCAGCTTTTCAAAGAAACCTTTTAGAAGATCTTTTTCTGATCGTACTCAAACAGTGAGTGAAGAGAAGCCTTGAACTCCAGCCTGCAGCTCAAAGGTCCTTTAAAACTGGAAACAATATGAAACATGTAATTTCAGCATTTCTTAGACTGATCATTTCAGACCGTACAAGAAAATGACCTCCAAGCCCGAGCTCGCTCCACAGCTGGTCTGAACTCATATATTGAGAACATTGTTGGAGGAGTCCATGGATGTGCCAGATGTGCCCCTGATTAACCCACCACCTGCCCCAACCTCCTCATCTCAGCACAAAGTTTTTTGTGACATCTGTTTAACATGAAAAGCAATACGAACAAAATGCAAGAAGGCTTTTGTGCTATGAATAAAGAAAAGGCTAGAAATCATGTGCAGTGTTAGCTACACTTCACTGTTATCTGTAATGATTTGGTGGAGAACATAAATAAAGAGGATGTAATAATTATTGTTATTGAAAAGAATAACAATGCAAAATGAAATTGACCTTCTTTGGTTTAATTAACGTTCTGTAATTGTGTGCAAAACTGAAAAGCAGTTATTTCACCACCTTCTCCATCTCTTGGTTTTAACCTGACAGGATTAGAGTGGGGAAAACACAGAGCGAAGGTGAAGGGAGAAAAAAGAATGAATAAAGTTACTGAAGTGACTGAACTTCATTTAAAAAGCCAGAAAACCCCAGGGTCTCCGCTGTAATCAAAACAAACACGGTCCACTTCCTCGCCGCCGCTGCTGTGCTCATCCCGAATTATTGAAAAGAGTCCCGCACTGAACGTAAAGAAAGACTCTGGGGGGGTCTGCTGCTGGCACTGATTACAGCTGTGAGTTCAGGAGGCAGTTCCAGCATCTGGGTCAGAATCAGAAAAAACTTTATTGATCCCGGGAGGAACACTGATTTGCTGCTGCTGATGTTATGCTGCCTGCTGAGTGTGTGAACCAGCTGTGCAACACATTATGTTGTATTTTGAGACGAGCACTGAGTTGCCAGCACCTCATTTGCATAAAGCTCATGTCCAGGCTGGTTCCTGAAGTGAGCCCCCTGGTGGAAGTTGAAGTTACTGCAAGTAGACAACAAAGATCTTATAGTTTTTAGTTCAACAATGTGCACGTTGTTGAACTAAAAGCAGCTTATTTCCCACCTCGAGTGTTTTCTGAAAAATATTAAGGTGAACTTAGATCTACTAAATTAACTCAGATTTAGGTGCTAAAAATGAATCAGATAGGTTTCTGGTTAAAATGTGCTCTTTATTTTAAAAAGTAACAAGTTGGCAGTGGCAGACCCTCCATAATAAGCCCTGTCAAATGACACCTTGTGCAAAACTGAAACGCTGAAATATTTTATTTTATTTTACCCGTCAGGAATGAGAATGACATGTAGAGATTTACCTTTTTCCTAAAATCTATTTTTGGATCAAGTTCCGGTGTGTTAAAAAAAAGCAAAGTGGTTGGAATACTTTCCATGCCTCTTCTCCTCCTAAAAAAATATATAAATATCATACTTTCCGAGATTTTTCCTTTTGTTCGGTTTTCCTTTATGGCGAAAGCTCGAACGGCTCAAGGTGCAGCTATCTGGCCTCTTTGTTCCTCCGTAAGCTGCCTTATGCTGCCTTGAACAGGCACTTAAGAAAAATGTTGACTGTCAGACCTCTATTAAAGCTGACACATGCTGCTCTTTGGTATTTTACTTTATATGACTCACCGATGCAGCTGCCTTTGGAGCTGCCATTAAAGAATATCACAGACTCCTGTAAAGAACGTCTGCAGCATTTAAACAAAAGCTTTTGTACTCTCAATTTAATTGCGGCACAATAAGTAAAAGGGACTTTAAGATTTGGCTGTCAGAGTTTTTTTTGTTTTAAAAAAAAAAAAAAAAAAAAAAAAAATCTATAGCCCACCTTTACAGGACGAGGGGGGGAAAGTGGATCTTTCAAAGCAAAAAACAGCAATTTCAATGTGTCCAAAGTGCTGTGAGAACAATGCTATTACTCCACAGGTGGCGGTACTGGCAAAGTATTTATGTTTTATTTTTAGTCACAGAATAAAAAGTGGCTTTAAGTTTTTAATAAAAGGCTGAGAAGCTTTAAAACAACAGCAGGCTGCTGTAGCTTATTAATAGACACACGCACACACACTGATGACACATGACACCATGTATTCAGCGTATTCACTGTGTCTTCACCCAGTGAAGATTGTGACATTGTGATAATACGTCTCAAGTACAGGCTGAGAACATTCTCGGAGGCTGCGTTGTTACGTAACCCGCCCCGAGAGCAATTAGACCCAAAAAATGTCAATTGTTCGAGTTTCAGCCACGTCTCATGGTCTGCTGCAGCAGGTGGAGCTTAATGAGGAGCTCTGAAGATGCTACAGGTGCTCAGCAAGCACCAACAAGACAAAGACAACACAAACGCTGCAGTTCCTCTAGTGCCACAAAAGTGAGTCAGTCCCCATAGACTCCCATGTTCAAATGTCCAACTTTACAGCAAAAATAAACACGCTTACAGCCTGATGCAAAAACTGTTTTGGCCTCTTTGGATAGTTTCACCTGACCTGTGCAACTTTACAGGGCCAGGGATGTTTTTATAACACACACATTATAGAAGAGAGGAATGCACTGTTGGTATCAATACTGTTGCAAATAAGACGAGTTTGTAACCCAGAAGAAATTTTTAGTATCGATTAGTATCGCATTGTTGAAAACCCTACTGACAGGTTTATGCTAATACTGTCTGCTAGCTGCCTGCTAGACCTCAGCTAACGGTCTCCAAACTGGACCTCTGGACCATTTTTGTGCTGTTGTAGCTTTTGGGAGCATTTTTAATGTAATCATCTGACCAATAATATGGCTGCAATGCAATTCAAGAAGCCTGTGCTCCAGCTCTTCTAAATATTTTCATTTCAGGATCCAAAAAACACCCTAAAGGTCTAACACTAAGGCTTTCAAACATCTTTCTGTTATAGATCATCTCTGATTCTTAACACATTTTGATTAGGACACATCGTGTTATCACAGTGAATATTGCCATGTCACTTTGTATTTCTTTGAAAGTATCCTGCTGGGATTGAAAAGTATATAAATATATATATATATGTTTAACAATTAACTTTAATTTGGAAAAACTTGATTAGACTCATTTTATGTCCACTAATGCATCAGAGTGCATGAAGGTGATACAGTTGCAGTAAATCCTCCTACGTGAAGCTTATAATGCTCAGTGTTTGTTGGAACTGCTTTTATAAAGTGTGACTTTTATGGGCTGCATATGTAGTGCTGTTTCTATTATTTCAATCATCCCATTCAATCCAAATAAAACACATGCCTCTATTTATAATGCAGTTCAGCTGAACGGCACCACAGACCATAATGGCCCCAAAGATGAATTGAACTAAATTTTAAAAGCTCTGAAACATGATTTACTGCAGGGCCGTTTGATTGGACTGCGCTGGTTTCAGCTAGGTGCTATAAACTGCCAAGTGAGCGTGTATTTCATTCAATATGAGCATCCATTAATCTGAAAAAAACAAGCTCTGCTGATTTGGGCAGTAAAATTGTTGAAGGACGGAGAGAAGGCGTCACTTTTAAGAGTCTTTCTCTGCAAGCTGCTTTAACAGAGAAATTACAGATAATTAAACTGTCAGCTCTGCGTTCTCTGGGAGAGAGGATCACTGAGATTAAAGCAACAGATCTGTCCATCCTGACTCAGCCTCCTCACGGAGCTGCTGTGCCGCTGAGTCACCGCCTTCGGTCTGAACCAGGGACTCAGGCGATCTGCTGGAGGAAACGCAGTGAAATCCAGGCAGCTCAACAAGTGGTGACAAACAGTTAATCACAATAAATACAATCTAGAGCACCAGCAGCTAACAGTAGCTTTAAGAACGACTCTTAAGACTCAGAAGAATGTGTTTTTCTTTTGACAATTTTCTGCTTAAAGGTATGACTAACTTCCTGATAATGAAGAAAGTTATTCAGAGAGCTCCTAACTGTTGGCAGTGGTGACAAAAAGGCCTTTAAAAGACTGTAGAGGTCCTTCAGCAGATTAGAAAATGCTGTAGAGATGCAGGAGTGCACTTTTATTGTTGTTGTTGACATTAAAATGCTTAACGGTGTCATGATCGTTACTTCAGTTATGTTTAGACTTTGTTTCCTTCTGGAAAGCAGATTGTGCAATGTGCTGATGGAGACGAGGCAGCCAGAGACTGTGGGATAAACGTCTAGGTAACTGTTTGAAGCAACTACCAATGAGAGGAGCTCATATGTGACCAGCTGATAATAAACTATAGAGCTTTATGGAGGAGCTATGAACAAACTGTGTGCTGGGTATGGGTAATAATCAGTGTTTATGAGCTTCTTAGATGTTTAGATAACTGATGTGTTTAAATCTGTCTTCACTTCCTACATTTTTACATTTGAATATAAAGTTTGCAAAACTTTTTAAAGTGCATTTGCTACACTGAGATGGACCTGCCGTGAATACTTGTGTAACTCCTAAAGCTTTTATATGACCAAATGAAAAGCAAGTTCGAATGTCATTTCTTTGGAGCGCAGGTGATCGTTCTGAGTTTGGATTCTCAGAAAAGTTTGTTTCGCTGAAATCAGCCGGCAGTGCCAGGAACCACAAGTTGCGGTTTGCGTTCCAGACCATTTCATGCTTTGTTTAGAGGGTACGACATGAACATTTACGTCTTTCATGGGAGTTAATGGCCATGAAAACAAACGGCAGGAAGACAACAAAGGAAATGAATGCTAAGCAAATGCTCAGAGGTGGACTGTGGGTTTCTAAGCTTGACCATAAAAGCTATAGAGATGCTCTCGGGTTTCCCGTAGTGCCTTTTCTGCACAAAGGTAAGAGGTAATAAGCAGGAAGCTGGTTCCAACCTGAGGACTGATGTCAGAGAGCCCCAGTGCAGCTCGTCCGGCTAACAGCAGCTCATGTTGTCTTAGCTCCTGCTCAGCAAAGGTCAGGCCTGCTGCTCCAACACTGAACAAACAGCACAACGCCGTGTGGGGCTTTTCAACCACGCACACACAGAAACACACCGAGAGGCATCCGGACGCACACAAACGCACCAAATACGGGTTCAGACATGAACGGACCCATGTAGGCACAGACACACACACAAAAACACACACGTGATGCATGCGAGGCAGGCGGTGCAGCACTCGAACACCTGTTGTGGGCCGCAGCAGAGCGGCGGCGAGGTGTTGACACAGCAGCTACAGGCTGTTTGAGGAGGAGCTGCAACCGTGACGAGGCAAACTGACCGCTGCTCTCTAAAGGTCCCCTACACCTGTAACTGCACCTGCGCACAGGCCACACCCTCACCACACCACACCTGGCAAAATATATGAATATGCAAGGACAGTGATTGTTGAAGTGGCGCTTTCATTGCAGTTTTTATGACATTACAGAGTAATATTTTGCTACAATAACATCTGAGCTTTTTACTGAGGTATTTCTTTATTCTTTCAGTGGTTGCATTTCCTGTTCATACGCTGTCATTTCCAAGCTTCTGCAATAAACAACATTCATATCATCTTACAAATCTTTTTTTTTTTTATCTCAACCGTCACAAACAGGACTTCAGCTCCCATCATTATTGATAAATCAACATATTTCATTGTTTCAAAATAAAATCACAATTTGTATCACAAGTTATTAAGTTTTTACAGTCAAGGTTTTTTTTTTTCATTAATAGAAGTCAATTCTAACCATAGTAATAATTTTTAACTAATAATTATTCATTATGATTTTATTCAACAATAAATGCTGAATGTTTAAATAGCAGTAAAAGCCATTTATCGGTTATTCAACATCTTTTTGTCATTCTATATTTAGTTTGTGAATTTTGGGGCTTCTGTCTACAAAGTAGATCTAAAGTCCTGTGAAAGTCTAAGAAAACTGTTGGGAATTTAAATTTCTGTCAGCTTTACCACACTGAGAGGCTTCTACATAAGAATATCAGGGGCGTTGATTCAACAGCTGGAAACAGCTGGAGATGTGTGCCATCTGCAGGTATTACGGTGAGCATAGGCCAGTCTCACATTTCTTCATGAACTGAGCTCCTGATATTGAGTTGCTTCATCTGTTTATCAAATATAACATATTTTATACCAATAAGACCTTAAATAAGACTTTGGGTGTGCCAGCCAGTGTGGAGTTAGCCAGATGTGGCCCAGAAACCATGACATGACTGACATCTGGTCCAGGTAAGCTGGACCTATGTCTGAATGAGACAAACTGTCAAGTAAGACCGAATGTGGCACAAGAACCGGCAAACATTAATCTCGATCTGGGTCTATACAACTGATTCTCCACAAAGTCACAATTTCCAGACAAGAAATAATCATTTCTAGGATGTGGAACTTTCTCCTCCTCCACACAGCCTGACTGAAACCAGCCACACAGCAAATATTTAAATGATTTAACTATTTAAACGTTAACATTTACATAAAGCAGACCTTTGTGCTGTTTTTCATTAAAATCTTCACTTGTCTGGTGAGAATCCTTAAAAATAAGTATATGAATATACAGGGAGTGCAGAATTATTAGGCAAGTTGTATTTTTGAGGAATAATTTTATTATTGAACAACAACCATGTTCTCAATGAACCCAAAAAACTCATTAATATCAAAGCTGAATGTTCTTGGAAGTAGTTTTTAGTTTGTTTTTAGTTTTAGCTATTTTAGGGGGATATCTGTGTGTGCAGGTGACTATTACTGTGCATAATTATTAGGCAACTTAACAAAAAACAAATATATACCCATTACAATTATTTATTTTCACCAGTGAAACCAATATAACATCTCCACATTCACAAATATACATTTCTGACATTCAAAAACAAAACAAAAACAAATCAGCGACCAATATAGCCACCTTTCTTTGCAAGGACACTCAAAAGCCTGCCATCCATGGATTCTGTCAGTGTTTTGATCTGTTCACCATCAACATTGCGTGCAGCAGCAACCACAGCCTCCCAGACACTGTTCAGAGAGGTGTACTGTTTTCCCTCCTTGTAAATCTCACATTTGATGATGGACCACAGGTTCTCAATGGGGTTCAGATCAGGTGAACAAGGAGGCCATGTCATTAGTTTTTCTTCTTTTATACCCTTTCTTGCCAGCCACGCTGTGGAGTACTTGGACGCGTGTGATGGAGCATTGTCCTGCATGAAAATCATGTTTTTCTTGAAGGATGCAGACTTCTTCCTGTACCACTGCTTGAAGAAGGTGTCTTCCAGAAACTGGCAGTAGGACTGGGAGTTGAGCTTGACTCCATCCTCAACCCGAAAAGGCCCCACAAGCTCATCTTTGATGATACCAGCCCAAACCAGTACTCCACCTCCACCTTGCTGGCGTCTGAGTGGGACTGGAGCTCTCTGCCCTTTACCAATCCAGCCACGGGCCCATCCATCTGGCCCATCAAGACTCACTCTCATTTCATCAGTCCATAAAACCTTAGAAAAACCAGTCTTGAGATATTTCTTGGCCCAGTCTTGACGTTTCAGCTTGTGTGTCTTGTTCAGTGGTGGTCGTCTTTCAGCCTTTCTTACCTTGGCCATGTCTCTGAGTATTGCACACCTTGTGCTTTTGGGCACTCCAGTGATGTTGCAGCTCTGAAATATGGCCAAACTGGTGGCAAGTGGCATCTTGGCAGCTGCACGCTTGACTTTTCTCAGTTCATGGGCAGTTATTTTGCGCCTTGGTTTTTCCACACGCTTCTTGCGACCCTGTTGACTATTTTGAATGAAACGCTTGATTGTTCGATGATCACGCTTCAGAAGCTTTGCAATTTTGAGACTGCTGCATCCCTCTGCAAGATATCTCACTATTTTTGACTTTTCTGAGCCTGTCAAGTCCTTCTTTTGACCCATTTTGCCAAAGGAAAGGACGTTGCCTAATAATTATGCACACCTGATATAGGGTGTTGATGTCATTAGACCACACCCCTTCTCATTACAGAGATGCACATCACCTAATATGCTTAATTGGTAGTAGGCTTTCGAGCCTATACAGCTTGGAGTAAGACAACATGCATGAAGAGGATGATGTGGACAAAATACTCATTTGCCTAATAATTCTGCACTCCCTGTAGTATCCCTCTACATTTTAATTTTTATAAATAATCCATCATATTTTATAAAGCACGACCCTTTGTAAACTGATATCGGTTCGATGATTCATTGTTAGAAACTGTTACGTGAGTTTTTGTAAAACACTGATTTTTTTTTTATAAGTGCTATAAAAATAAAGGTTCTTATTTTCACTTAAAACTTTATCTGCAGGGCCTGCCCTGTATCGCTGACAGTCTGTTCTCATGTTTGCACATTACAGGTTTCAGGTTTCCTCTTCATGCTGGTCTAAACTGCCCGTTACGAGAGGCTTGCCTTTCAGATTAGTTTGAAACTCCTTTACCGGCTGCACACATCATTCTGCACACTGAAGCCCAAACAAGTGTTTCACACTCTTGGCTGTCAGGTGTTGAGATTTCTTTTTAATATTGCTGCTCTTTCCAAAAAAAAAAAAAAAAATAGCTACACCTGCTTTTATTTTATTTTTTTTATTTTTTTCTCAGCTAACGGCCGTCGTTTACAGAAATATCTTCATTAATCTTAGTGCCCAGACGTTCCTGGATCGACTTCAGAAGCCAGTTGCTTTGAGACATCCTGTTCAGTAAACAGGAACTAAAACATGATGAAGAAGCGAGTGGAGCTGAATACATCACGACCAGAGACTCTCTGCGAGCACACTAACTGGTGCCGTCCTAACGCTCCAGTAAAGCGTATAATAACCCCTGATGGCCTCTTCTGTCTGTAACCGTCACTCCATCCAGAATCCAGAAGGCAATGGGATCACAGGACTGCAGATTATTTATTTATTTTCTTACATATTTTGAAGCAATCCAAGCGACACTGAAACTGCATCTTCAGTGCCACCGGAAGCTTCTCAGTCTGAGGATTCTTTTCTGACCTTCCATCAGCGTTTGTTCCACCAACAAATCTTCTTCTTTGCAGCTTCTCATTTTCTTTGACTTTCCTGTCTTTTTCAGCAGATTCTCGTCAGTTTTAAGTCTAATGTAAATGAAAAAGGAAACTGAGTGTTTTTGACCATAAGGTATCAGAAGCAGCAAGCCTGCAGCTTCTCCCAGGCACTGAGAGGCCCAAGCAGCTCTGCACACACCAGGACATCTACACTGAAGCTGAGAGCGGCAGAGCCGAAGCAAACGACCAAGAGACACCTCACCTGTGCACCTCCAGCCTCACACCTACAACAGCACTATTTCATACCCATGCAGGGAGGTTAGAAAGTGGCAGTGAGAGATTGCTGCCTGCGGCCGTTCTGTGTGGAGTTTACATAATATCCCGGTACCTGTGTAGGTTCTCTCCAGGTACTCTGGATTCCTCTCACAAGACACGCATGTTAGATTAGTTAGTGATGCTAAATTAGCCGTAGCTGTACCCTGCCTCTCGCCCCATCACACCCTGAATTAGATATGCAGATGGGAATGGGTGGATGAATTTAGGAATGGAGTAAAGGTGCTTCAGTTTATCACAAAAAAAGTTTGTTTGCGCACAGCTGGAGCTGAATGAGATCCATTAAGATAAAGCTGCCGGGGGAGTTTTGTTTATGTGGTCCAAAAGCTGGTCCTGGTTCTTTGTTAACACGTTTAGGCTGCAAGTCTTTCATCTGCCGTCCCGCTCAAGGACACATCGCAGAGGTGGGGGGTGGAGTGGAGAGGAGACCTGATGTGAGGTTAAAATAGCACTCTGGCTAATTACCTGCCATTTTTCTTCCAATCCAGCGGTCCCCAACCCCCGGGCCTCGGACCAGTCCGTGAGTCGTTTGGTACCGGGCCGTGAGAGTTGAGGCTCAGGTGTGAAATGTATAGGTTTTCAGGGTTTTTATCGGTTTTCAGCGTTATTTTGTTATCGTTTTTATCATTAACTCGGTTTTCCTGGGTCTTTTCACGTGTGTTATGAATAAATCTTCTGCAGTAATATATCTCAAATATATAGTTGTGTTTCTGAACTTTGTGGTTGAAGAAAATAAAAGAAGTGAAACAACATTTTTAGCCTTTTTTATTTCTTATAAGCTAAATGGTTAATTGGTTGATTACAAATCATTTATAATAATTCTTTTAATAATTTAAACTCGCTTCCTGTTAACTAGATAAAACTGTTGATTCTCATGCTTTCACGTTATAGAACTAACTTCACTTCTTTAATTTTAATGAATCTGTACATAAATCATGTGATGATAAACCCATTCATGTCTTTATCAGGTGAGTTATATGAGATTTTATCACCAGGCGACAACAGTCACACTGCACGCCGCTGACCTGCGAATTATAATCCGAGTCAGCCAGGTGGTGTTTGTGACGGAGAGGGATTCATCCAGAAGGTGGAAGGTCAAAATTTGTGAATTGAATTAACACACTGCAGCTCTAAATGTTGCTGCGTTTGTTCCTTTCAGGAGAAAAAAAAAAACTTGAACCTTTGCACAAACTAAACCGTTACCGATACCTGGTGCACGTGTTCAGCAGCACCGTGAGGTGATTTCAAATCTGCTTCTAGAAGTCAGAAACATTTATTGTATCTTTAAAGGTGCATCTGTTTGTCAGCTTTATGCAGCGGTTTTCACAGTGGTTCCCACGGTAACTCAAAGCAGGTGTGCCGTGAGACTGTAGATCAGTTAGTGCAACACACACACAGCAGCAGCACAAAAAAGCCATCGGTGCATTTTCATTTGCTGTATCAGTGTTTCTCAGGCACTGGTTTACCAACATTTCTCTAAAAAGCTTCTATGAAAGCAGAACAGCTCAGTCAGGGCACAAATCATAACTGCAATTATGGTCAATACCACGACCACAATTACTCAGAGACTTTGAAAACTTGAAAGAAAGAAAGCTAAAGCTTACAGCCAAACTGCACAAACTACCATCTTTTACTTTTCTGTTATTAGTCAAACTTCCAAAACAGCCATCGTTCGGCTCCTTTCACAGTTCATCGCTCACTGTTTTTTCCTGTGGGCCGGTTGAGGATGTTGCGTCTTATGCAGACATTTTGAAATCAATTTATTAAGCGTAATTATGCGGCCCTGCGCTTTTCTCTGCCACCCGGACCTGGAACTGAATTTGACACCACTGTTTCCAGTTTCTGAAACTATGCATGTGTAGCATGTGGCTAAAATGCAACCTAACCCTAACCTTGCCCTCAGGGGGGTTTTATGGTGACCAGGTGGATGTCAGGAGGTTAAAAAGGTGCAAAACCAGGTCCACATTAATTTATGACCCAGTCATTTCTAGTCTGACAGCTCAACACTTTTTCTCATGTCTGCACTCACTCAAAAAAATCTGTTGTTGGATGAACACAATTTAATCGTGTCACCTTTTTCCACGTGATTTAACCAAGTACAATAACCCATTTTTGACCATGTCAAACCAACACATTTGGCATTTAGTGGTTTAATGTAATCAGAATTTTGTTTTAATTCATTCTGCACAAGTTAAAAACTTCAGGAAAACACAATGAAATCTTGTTGTTTGAACAACTTTGTTAATCAAGGCAATTACTGCTAGTCTTGCTTAATGAACCAATATGGGGGTTGATGATTTCATAGAGACAGACAACCATTTGCATTCATGGGTAGTTTAGAATCACCAATAACTCTAGATTGGATTGTGGATTTGAACCCAGGCCCTTCTTGCTGTGAGGCACCAGCACCGACCATCACACCACCAAGCTGTCACTCCAGGCTTAAAACTAGGAAAGCTGTGATTTCAAGGCTTGATGCAGACTTCTCTGTACGTTTTTGTCCTTGACAGGTTAAACCACAATAAATAGCGATAGCATACACGTGGTGTGGGTGTAGTTGTCTGCCTCTTAAAACTCCAGCGATTTTCCTGCAGTTTGACATCTAATGTGATCTTGTGAATTGCGTGAGTCCAGCAAATAACCGCTCTTACTCGACTGTATCAGGTCATCTCAACAAGAACAAATTAAGTTGCTGAAGTTCATGCAGATGCTACATGATTTAATTACGTTCACCATAGAAAGATGAAATTATTTAGTTCAAATTACAAGTTTGAATCTTGTACATGTAACAACCACCCAATGTCATGTTTTTGAGTCCTTAGAGCCAGGAGAGAATCAGCAGATTGTGTTTGGCTGTGTGGGGAGAATGGAGAAATCCCACCCCAAATAAACAATAAAAGCTTTTAATAAATAAGCAGTTAAAACTGAAGGATTTGTAAGAACAGAGAGTCAGAGCTGGTCTGAACCACCGACTGCTGGACAGTTTGAGTTTTTACCCTCAGCTGTTTGGAGGACTGAAACCCTCCATGTCTCGTTTCTTCTGAGTGTTATTAATATGCTTAATAGAAAACAGGACTTTGCTTGTATTTCTGTCTCTACTCTAGCACGTTTGCTCTTTTTGCTTACTTGGTAGAAATTCTTCCATTTCCTGTAATTAGTTTCTGTTGTATTTCTTGTTATAATGGGAATTCTTGCTGTAAAACAAATTTCTCATAGTGCAATGATGAAAAGAAACTTAAACCTTGTTTCTTTTCTGATATGCAAGACAGGTACAGGATGAACTTGTCAGAATACATCTAGAAGAACCAGTGCTGCTCTAAACCTCTGGAGAACACCTTTGAGTTCTCACATGGAGATACAGAGAGAACAAATCGCCCACGAAGGCTCAAACCCAGAACTTTCTCACTGTGAGGCGACCTTACAAACCTCTGTACAGACACCGAATGAGGCATGTCAGATTATTAAAGAAAATCTCAAATAAACAAATTGAAGACTGAAGTTAATATTTGAGCAGCAATTTTGAGCAAAAACGCTCTCCTGAAAATCTTGGAATAAACGGTGCAAATATACAACTGCGCACCTTTTCAGGCCCGGAGGACTAATAATGAGCTCTGCGGGGGACATTTATGGTGACTGTACCTGTAGGGACAGAAAATGACTTTGACTGTAGCAGTGTTTCTCTCTATGAGCGTGTAGCAAATCAACGGCTCCATTAAAAGAAAATGAATAGACAACACTTCTGGTGCCATTTCCGTCTGTAAACTCATTACTCAGCGCCAAACACACACCTCCAGTGACATTTAAATATTACAGCGATATAAGAAAGTCCGGTGTGACCATCGAGGACATCAAATACATGTACCAGACACGTACATCCTCTAACAAGTCCTCATATCTGCGGGATTCTTTTATGCGTTTCACAACAGAAAGATTCTTGGAGGAAAAAGTGGCAGAAAGGTCAGACTGACGCACTTCGCGTCTCAGCGGTGTTATTGGAATATCACAAAGACGTAAATATGACAACCGGCAGCCACCAGCACGGCCCCAAATGAGCCTCCTCTCACATAAACAAAGCCGCTTAATTAATGGAAAGTGGTGGCACGGGTGTGCTCGGCTCGGCACGGCCGGGAAGGAGCGGGGTTGCATAGGAACAGGGGGAGCGGAGTCTCTGGAGGGCGAAAGTGGCTCAAAGCAGCGGAGCAGAAGGGGAAGTGAAGGAGGGTGAAGCGCTCTGACATCTACTGAAAACTGCGAGTTTTCGGGGCTGACCTCCGCCTGCGTCATAAAAAAAACAAATTTGCGTGGAAATGGGTGCAAACGGGAGTTTTGAGGCAGGTGGGGGAAATTCAATTACCTTTAAACTCCAGGAACGCGCGCGTGGGTCATTCTTTGCAGGGGAGTAAATAAATTAAGAGGCTGGGACGTTTTAACGAGTTGGGCCCTCCAAACGCACCCGAACACTCTCCGGTCTGATTAAAGTTGCTTCGTGAACGCGCTCACGGGGCAAATAAACGGCTGATATCAGGAGCGCGCCGCGCGGCGTGTCGCAGGTGTTTGGAAACGCCAGGATCAGCGGGAAAGGTCAGAGTTCAATCGTTCAGGAACATTCCCGAGCTTTAAGAAGAAAAGGAGATACTCACATGTGAAACTCCTGCGTTTAAAAAACTGCTGCTTTATTTCACACCATCCCCGCCGCGCCGCTCGAACCCCATCCACACAGGAAAACTCCGCGGAGTGCGTGGAGTGAAATCTCTGAGCTCTTCTTCGCTTGGTTTGTTAATCCAGGGAAAGTGATGATGTAGCTGAGATGAATGAGCAAGTGTCCCCTGCGCGCGCCTCCAGCAGCGCAAAGAGGAGCGGACTGTAGCGCTTCAGTCCAGCCGGGGAGGAGAAAGTGCGCACCGGGCTCCCTCACTCCGCCTGCTCCGCTTCCTCCAGCATCTCCCCAACTTCTTAATTCTCCTGGAGCGGCTTTAGCTCTTCATCTGCTCCCCTTTAATCCTGGAAGGAGCCCTGGTCCGAATCACGAAAGCAGATTTTAAAAACAGAAAAAGAATTTTATCCTTTTCAGGTGTGATCATTAAAAAGCAAAGGAGCGCGCGCTTCCAATAAAGTCCCGCGTGGGCTCCAGCTGCTGGTTTTACTGTTTCTCTGGGTAGATTCTGGGAGGAGGAACACAGAGAAGTTGAGCCGTCACAGCGGAGTGCTGGGCTGCGTTTAGGTGCGTCGGTAGGCTGGCAGGGCTGACCGGCCGGACTCCCATCATCCCCGCCGCTTGATTGCCCCCAAGCACTGAGAGAGAGAGGGAGAGAGTTGGGAAAGGGGAGATAGAGAGGGAGTGGATTATCGCGAGGTTACGCCCCAATTCCCGTTTGTCTCGCTCTGTGGTGGCCGAGGGCACGCGCACTTTTGTAAGCAGAGACACGCAGAAAGTCCACGCATGAGAGTAACGGCTAAGATGTATTAATGCAGTTTATCAGACCTCTGTACACCTGACAGTTCATGATGTGTAGCACTAGAAGTGTGCTGTGTAATTCTAACTTAAATATACTTTATGCTAAAAAATGAAATAAAAAATATTACGATAAAGACTGTTTTACATACATGTGCCCCAAACACCGCACACTTTACAGACATTTATATTAATCATTCACAACATGAAGTCAGAGTCCATGAGTTTCATTGTCTTATGCACAGTAAAAAAACATGTTTCCTTATAAAATAGAATTCTGCCTGTGCTGCCCAAATAAAAAAGCCAAACATAGTTTCAGTCCGACACACTTTATGTTTCATTTCTTGTGACCCATAGACCAACTTTATCAACATTTATCAACAATGACTACCTTGAACATCAACACTTCCCAGGAGTCTCGGTCCCGGTGATCTGTTAAACCTGCCAAACCTGCAAGTATAGAGTTTACATTTTGTGTTAGGAGAGAGAGCCTGCTTTTGTGCTCCATACACCGGATCATTTACAGGAACTCTGGTTTTATCTCATTTATTTAGTAAATCCTGGTATTATGATCACAGCTTGTCAGTCACTGCAGTGTATTGACATCGATTGATCCATTCCTGCAGTTCTGGGTCACGGGGGGTTGGGCCTAGGCAGAGATGCCCAGCTCTCCTCCTCCCCTGCCATCTCCACGTTGAGAAGGTGAGGATAGGAACATAGATCGATCCATAATTCCACAGTTTCACTGTCACACAGCTCTCTCATCACCACAGCGTTACAGCGCCCTCATTATTGTCTATGTCACACCAGTCCACCTGAAAATCTCCAGCTCTTTCCTTCACTCACAAAAAGATTTAACTCCTTCCCAACCTGGACTGGGCACTCCACTGTTTTTTGACTGAGAACTTTGGCCTTAGATTTGGAGGTGGTAGCTCGCATTAATGTTGGCTGTCCCTTTAATGTATTTGCTGCAAAGTCATGTCTCAATCAGCAGTATCCTTCTGTCCAACTGTTATCTTCTCAATCACTCACTGTGAAGTTAAGCAAAGTTTAATTCAGCGTCACTAATTCTTATTATACACAAGTCGCTGAATTGCGTTAATAATCCACAGTCACTGGTCAGCTCATCACTGCTCGCGTATTCCTGTGTGGATACACTGTAAAGCTGCTCTCAGCCACACAAACACAAGGAAACACATCACACACCCACAAGACTCAAACTCTAAAGACAGCATCTCTAAAGCATGATCACAACACGCTAAAATCAAGGATTTAAAGTTAAACACGACCGTTTCAAACACACATGTGTGACTACACTACCCAGAATGCACGAGTTGGATTGGATTTGGATTGTAGGTTTTTCCTTGTCTGCTGTGAGAGATTGATGCGAGATCATAAAATCATGGCTGCATGTAGTTGTTTCATTCAATGATCCAACAAGGTTATTACAGCAAAGTAAAACTAACAACAAGAACTCAGTATTGTCCTTATAAAACTAACGTTAAGATTACGTTTGTCAGCACAACTGGCCTGAGGAGACTGTTGTTCATAATTTTATTTCATGTACTTGTAATATCTGCTCTAAACATCCAAAATGTTTCCCTGCACAAAACCACTGACATTATAAAAACTAAGGAGTAAAACTATCACTGAGGGATTTGGAAAAGTAAATTGAAACTAAATATTTTACAACAGTAACAACCAAAGAACACAACTTAATGTTTTCAATGTAATTTATAATATTTTTAAACATGTTCTGGAAGTTGATCTCTGCTAACAGTAAAAGCAGGGGAAAGAAAAAACAACAAAAATGTTTCATTTAAGAAAAAAGAGAAATTAATAATAAAGACAAAAAATTGTAGCAACAGAATAAACATAAATAATATAAAAACAATATAATGATAAATGAATAGAAACTCCAAAAAACATCAACTTTAATCAGCAAAATGAAGATGATTGAGTCACATCATCGCTTCATGATAACAGTCCAACATTTATTTATTTATTTGGGATTTTTTTCCCCAATCCGATAACTTTGAGTCCACTTCTCAGCAGGATCCATTATTTCCCAGCATGCCGCCTGTTAGCAGCAAGCCCACAGTGTGAAGCGTATCACAGTCTCCCCCTGGTGTGTGTTATCACTTACTGTCATCACAGCAGTTAGTAAGAGATGCGTGCTCCTCACAGGACAGTAGCGCTGCACGCATACTTTACATTTTATCATGTTTCACTAGAGATGAAAGTGAGCACGAAGTATTTAAAATAAGGTCGGCCGTAAACATCTGCAGCTGTGATATTAATATAATATAACACTGTGGTGAAGGGGGCAAGAAACGAATCCAGCACCCTTTCTACATTTACACCAGAACTATAGACGCCACATTTTTGCAGTTCTTCAGACAGGAAAATGAATCTCCGCTTAACTCTCTGTAAAAGTCCTCGAGCGTCACTGATCAGTTCTCACTGCGAACAACTTTTCACTTCTTTTAAAGATTATATTTCACTGGTTTCAGAAAAACAGAAAAAGCTCTGAGCAGAGGACCAATCACAGGAGTCCAAGGCTGCAGGTCACAGGTTTGACTCCCACAGCTCCAGACGCCTGACCTGCTGTCGTTTCTTTCACTTTTAGGCTTCAGTTTGTGTTTGATTGGAACCAGGAACCAGGGTTCTTGTTGTTTTTTGTACTGCAGTGACGTGAATACAGGTGAGGAGATGCCTCCTGTTTGGCTAAATATTAAACTACAGCGCCCTCTTTGGGTGAAAGGATAGAGATGCATATTGAGAGCTTTTCCATCAGAATTAGCTTGATTGACCAAGTATGTGTCGGCATGCGAGGAATATGGCTCCGGCTATTTCTTGGCCCTCAGTCTACAAAACAGAAAAATGACATCAGCATAACAACAAGACACACAGCATGTTTATGGTGCAGAGTGCAAAGATGCTGGATTAAATAAAGGATGCAAAAGTAGTTACTATATATACAGTATATAGATAGATAGATAGATAGATAGATAGATATCATACTTTAAATCAGGTTTAAGAGGTTTAAGAGTTTGTAAGAATCTTGAAATCGATTTATTTTATACTCAATAAGGTGAAGCACAAAAAGGTTGAAAGTTTTCTGCAGCAACAGGACATCTTCTCAGAGAGAAAACAAGAGCCTTCGTGTCGCTCACAGACATGCAGATAGTTTGTTTAATTTAAAAAAGTCCGGTCCTGTTATAACACAGATGTTTCTGTGCACATGCAGCATCTGGGCTTGCTTCTCTGCAAACACTGTCCTCCTCAGGGGTTCTAACCACCTCCTGATGGGTGTATCGATGTAATCCCCAGGATGAAGTGGAGCCCGTTTAGGTGCACAGGACAGATCTCCAGTCTCGTAAATGTGGATTTGCGCCAACCAGAGCATCAGTCAGACAGAAACAATCACGTCAAAGATGTGAAAACCAGAGATAATACAAAACTATTCCCCTGTCGTATAAATGGCCACAAAGTTATGTTGAAACCAAGCACACCATTGTTTTTCTTGTGACATTACCAATAAATTTGATGTGTCACATGGCCCTCTTCCTATTGACAAAACAAAAGTTGTATCCAAGATGGCCGACTTCTAAATGGTCACTATGGTCACCACCCATCTTGAGGAGTTTGCCCCCTCACATATACTAATGTGCCACAAACAGGACTTTAATATCACCAACCATTCCCATGTTATTACGGTGTATCCATATAAATGGCCCACCCTGTGCACTCACTAAACCAGAGTCCGCATTCATCTATGTGTATTTGTCTCCATCTAGTGGACGACTGGATTTATTATAAACAGTTCACCCCTTTACCTTCAAGTACAGGCTAGTACACTGAGGTGAAATGAGAAGAAACACAAACTTTCTATTAAAATATTCACGGAAGAAGGAAAAACAACTCACAATTAACAACAAACAAATAAATCTCTGTGTCCAGTTACCATTCGTTCAGTTTTCAGGGTTAAAGTGGGGAGACATTCACACAGACTGAAGTAAATAAGAAATCTCTAATCATTCTGTTATCATCTTCAGTGCCATGGAGGTCCCTGCGTGCTGGCGACACTGCATGAGAGCACAGTTATAACTGCATGCATGCTATTACATGTGTGGGATCATTTCATTCAAACGCAACATAAAGTGAAGTAGCGTCACTTTTCACTTTATGGAAAATTTCGAGGTTTTCTTCGGAATTTTACCTCCACCTCCTGCCCCAGCCCCTTATTGATTCATTTATTCATTCAATCATTCGCTGGCCATAAACCCCCCTATACAATTATGAAAAGGTAAGGCGAGTCCAGTCTCTGGCTTTATCCTTCCAAATTTAATCTCGAACACTTTGACAGTTTTTTTTCCCCTCGTTTTTAATATGTATATATATATAAAGTGTATATATATGAAGTAGTCATAACCCGCTATCATAAATAAATAAAGTTATAATATTTTTCCCCGTCAGCTCGTTTGATTTATGTCTTGAACCTTCGGACAGGTAGAGGCTGCCTGCTGTACTGGCTGAATTGTGCGCAGTCCTGGAATCAGCTGTAACCGGATGTGAGTGTTTCTGTGACTTCCTGTTAGGCTGAAGGATCCTGGAAAGTGTCCGAGATTCCTGCAGCTGTGTGTCCGCCATAGACTGCAGGCCCTTCAAGCACACACACGCAGTCTGCCCGCTCGTCTCCGCCGCTTTGAGACACACTTCATCCCGGCGGGTCTGATCTGAACACCGGGGAAAGTGCTGGAGCTTCATCATGGAGCTGGTCTCGGTTTATGGTCTGGGGTCTTCTAAAGGTAACCGAGCTGACGTTAGTCTGGATCCGGTGTGGCTTCAGTCCGGCTCCTTATCTCTTTCGCGGTGCTTCTTTCCTCGGTGCCTCCTGACAGTTTGACCCGAGTAAGAGGAAACGAGCAGCCGAAGCACAGCAGCTGTTTTGTGGCTGGACTTAGCTTAGCCTGTTAGCAGAGGCTGAAGGTCATTGCTGACCGCTGGACTGAGTTACTGTGATAACCTGTTTCCAGCAGTCATGCAACTCACACACTGATCACCTCAGAGAGGCATCAGAGCTGCTGCTCACATCCAAACAAACACATCACTGACATACCCAGCTCACTGCTGCAGGACAAAGGTGTGTGTGTGTGTGTGTGTGTGATACACTGTTTACAAGATTTAGTTTGTAATTGTAACAATCAGATTATGTAAGATGTATCGATCTGTTCAGTAATAAATGGTAATGGTAAATGGCCTTGTATTTGTATAGCGCTTTACTTAGTCCCTAAGGACCCCAAAGCGCTTTACACTACATTCAGTCATTATTTATTTATTAACCTTTATTTAACCAGGAAGATCCCACTGAGATTAAAAACCTCTTTTTCAAGGGAGACCTGGCCAAGATAGGCAGCAGCAGATGTCTCACAGTTACAGAAATTACTCAAACACAGGCAGCAACAACACACATGCAACAATAAGTGAAAGAATACAAATAAAATAAAATTCAAATAAAAATAAAAGTCAGTTAAAATGACAATCAATCTAATTGAAACAGTTGCATGTTATGGACTCGGCCTCAAGGATTCGTAGCTTAGATTTATCTAAACTACCCATTCACACACAGCCCATATGGAAAAGATATATATAAATCTTATAAAGTTTGTATCTGTCTTGTGTGAAACTTGTATGAAAAGCATATAAGAGTGAAAACAGATATAAGATCCCTTGAAAAATTATATAATGAAACTTGTATGTTTTGGATACTTACTAAAACAATGTATGAAAGTAATGCGAAAGTGGCCACTTTCATGAGTAAATCATGTAAGTGGCCACTTTCATGAGTAAATCACATATACGTTTTTACTATTTCTTTTCCGTATGGGAGGTTATGGCAAGCTACATTGTTTTATTAATATATATATGTATATATATATATATATATATATATATTCCCTTTGATGAACTCACACATTCAGAAACTGATCATTTAGTCACAAACATATACACCTCACACCTGGCAGTAAGGTAAATTACACACAGTTAACAGCCTGGTACGTCTCCATAGCTTTTGAAACTCCTGCATAATCCCAATCAGCAAGTGTTTCACTTAGGTGGTCATGATTGTGATATCCTGAGTGAATTTCAGCCGATGAAGAATACAGACATTAAATTCTTCTCCAGTGTTTCAGTGAAATGCAAACCAAGCCACACTGGATTTAAGGCCACCAGTTTCCCTAATCTTCATAAAGACTCAGGCTTCTCATAGTTTTTATAGTCGGGGTCACTGAGTGTCTCGAGTCCATCTACAGTTGTTGTCTTTCATCAGTGATGCTTTTTGAAAGTACTGTGGCGTCAGTGTATGTGTTCTGTTTTAATGTGTGAGTTCTTACAGATCTGCACTGTTATGGTTAGAAAAATGGTTCATCAGCCTGTTGGAGAGCTGTGTGTGTCTGGGGTCACGCCCTCACCATTTCCTGCACAGACTTAAGAAAATGCCCGTCCTTAGTGTTGCACACCTGTGGTGGTGAAGCCATAATGGCTCTGTTGGCATCTTTGTATCACTGAAGAAGATGTTGGTATCTGTTTAATGTCATTAGCCCAGGGAAATCCAGGCCTTGCTTTACTCTTCCAAACCACGCCTTAAATGGTAAAATGGTAAATGGCCTGTATTTATATAGCGCTTTACTAGTCCCTAAGGGCCCCAAAGCGCTTTACACATCCAGTCATCCACCCATTCACACACACATTCACACACTGGTGATGGCAGCTACATTGTAGCCACAGCCACCCTGGGGCGCACTGACAGAGGCGAGGCTGCCGGACACTGGCGCCACCGGGCCCTCTGACCATCACCAGTAGGCAACGGGTGAAGTGTCTTGCCCAAGGACACAACGACCAAGACTGTCCGAGCCGGGGCTCGAACCAGCAACCTTCCGATTACAAGGCGAACTCCCAACTCTTGAGCCACGATCGCCCCTTAGTGTCTGGACATGTTGTGTTATGCCTTTTTTTTGGTGATAATATTCCCTTTTTTTTTCCTTTTTTTTTTACCCCTAAAACAGCCTCTACTGATTCACACTGTCTTTGGGTAACATTTATGAATTTTTTGGAGGTTTTTCATATTTCATCAGGACAGGGCTGGACTGGTCCCTGGAGGCCCACCATGATCACTAATATGTATGTGTATGCACAATACACATACACATGTTTCATTTTATTTGATTATTGATATAGAGTTAAAGTTTTAATCAGGTTGGTGCATGGTTCATGGCTAATGCTTGCTACAGCAGCCTCTTGTGAATGTGAGGGCTTTGTGTCATTTGTTGTTGGTACTGCTGTTGACGGTGCAGCTGCAAACATGTCGGTTAATTTGATGCTTTTACTTCATTTAGTTTCATTTTGTCTCTTAGCTTTTCAGCTCCATCTTCTTTTTTCTTTGTCCATCTGTATCAAACACTTCTTCAACACTAGTCTCTGTTCTACAAGGTGCACCGCTCTACAGGGAAGGTAGGGTGACCGGTCACGTTCAGAAATTTGATTGGGCAATCCAGTGTCAGTAATCAAAAAGGAATTAATAGGCTACTGTCGGTGCTTGTAGGGCCGATGCGCAGCAGGCTTTCAGGCCAGACTGTAGCGTGTATGATTATGACAAAGAAAAAAAAAATAACATCCACCAATCGGCCCACGAGTGTGTCAGCCCACTGGTCAAAGGCTAGTGTGCTACGATACCAGTCCAGCCCTGATTCAGGATGTATGAAATGCATGTCGGATGCTAACTGGTGACTCAGACGTCTCCCAGTGTTTCAGAACTAAATCAAGTAAAACTAAAAGCAGAATTTCTTTTTCATTCAGAAACAAAATTGACATATTCCTTAAGTTCATAAAGTTATTAGTTACTATAACTTAGGACTGGTTCTTAAATAGATCAGAAATATGTAATCTGAGTATTCAAAACACTTTCAACAACATGTCTCACACATTAATACAAACACTGGAAGCATCAGGAGCAACTTGGGATTCAGTATTTTGCCAAAGGTTGTTGGTTCGAAAAAGCCAGGGATCGAACCAACAACCTTCCAATTAGCAGATAAGCTGATCTACGTCATGCTGATAAAGTGAAATAACATTAATCGAGCTGAGAACATGTCCCTTCTAACTTCTACTTTATATTTAACCTATCTCGTTCAGTGCCTGCTATTAGTTCAGATTTTATTTTTTGATGTTAGCGGTCTGCACTCACTCTTTTCCTGACTTTTAACTTCATGATCAAACCTGTTTGGGTTCATTTGAATGAGTCGTAACTGAATTAAACTGAGTTCAAACTGATTGTTGGCTTTAAATCTGGTTTCAGTCTCCTGTTTGGTTAGAAGTGAAAATCAAGGGTAGCCTAATAAAGATCTGTTTGATCTCAGGAAAAGACGAGTCTGACAGAGGAGAAGAAGAAGAAGAGGAATCCGATAGAGAAGAAGAAGAGGAGTCTGACAGAGGAGGAATGGAAGAAGAGGAGGACTGTGAGCCACTGTGTGGGGATCCATCAGAGCAGGTAAGAAAAGTTTCACAGTAACATTTTATTGTTTGAACTGTCTGCTCTTGCCCTTTAAAACTTATCCTCAAATCAAAATTCAATAAAGGAAAACAAATCTGAATAAAAATGGTTTAATACCTGCAGACAAACGGTTCACCTTGGACAGGTTGCCAGTCTGTGGCAGGGTTTCTAATAATCTTATTCAACCCAGGACCCAGTGTGTTCCTCCTGGTGAACGTCAGTGCCCGGCCTTAGGTGGTGAGAGCATGCAGGCATTTCCTGGAGGATGAAGGAATTGATACGACTGACTGGCTCCAACGCTCTCCTGACAGACTCCAACAGAGCACATCTGGGACGTTATGTTTAGTTTATGTTGCACCTCAGACTGTGCAGGCGCTGATGCCATGGGCTAGATCTTGCAGGAGTTCCCCCGGGACACCGTCCATTATCTCATTAGGAGCCTGCCCCGACACTGTCAACCATGCATACAAGCACGTGTGGTCCGTACCAACTGCTGAGTACCATTCTGCATTGTCAGCAAAATGGACCAGCCTTCCACATCATTGTTTCACTTTGATTTCCAGGGTGTCTTTGAATTTAGTCCTTTGTAGGTTGATCATTTTTATTTCTATCAAATGATGTGGCATCCTTTCATTCTTAGCACATTACCCAGTCCCTGTCAGTGTCGATATGAGCAGGATTTTTTCCCCTTCGACATCTGATCTGTTTATTTATCTGAGAACTCCTAACACAACAGCAGATTCTTGAATTTATTTAAACTTCAGTAACTTAAAGACTTTGTAGTGTAAGTTTGCTCCATCTCTGCATTTCACTTACTGCCTGCTTTTTGTTTTTGTTTACTGCAGGAGGAAAAAGATGAAGATGGGTCAAAACCTGACTCCTATCAGGAAGCTGACAAGTCCTTCACAGCAACAGGAAGTGGAGATAAATCTCACAGATGTGACGTGTGTGGAAAAACCTTTGCTCGGATCGGGCATTTTAAAACACATCAGCTGATCCACACGAGAGTTAAGCAGTTCATATGTGAGCAGTGTGGAAAGTCTTTCACTCGAATGGGTCAGTTAAAAGCACATCAGGTGATCCACACGGGTATTAAACTGTTCAGCTGCGACCTGTGTGACAAGTCTTTTTATCGAATGGACAACTTAAAAGCACATCGACTTCTCCACAGTGGGCTGAAACCATACAAGTGTGATGAGTGTGGGAAGAATTTTCCCACCACAAAACATCTCAGGACCCACAAATACATCCACACAGAAGTTAGGCCATTCAGCTGTGATCAGTGTGGAAAGGCTTTTAAATTCATGGGGGAGCTAAAAAGACACCATCTCATCCACACGGGGGTTAAAGCATTCAGCTGTGATGAGTGTGGGAAGGCCTTTACCCGGATGGGCGAGTTAAAAGCTCATAAACTGATCCACACTGGAATCAAACTCTTCAGATGTGACCTGTGTGGAAAGTCTTTTATCCGGTTGGATCACTTAAAAACTCATCAGCTGATCCACACTGGAGTTAAGCTGTTCAGCTGTGATTTGTGTGGGAAGTCTTTTACTCGAATGGACAACTTAAAGACACATCAGCTCACTCACAGCGGACTTAAACCCTACAGGTGTGATCAGTGTGGGAAGGATTTCACTTGTAAGGGGAACCTGGTTACCCATCAGCGCACCCACTCTGGAAGTAAACCATATAACTGTGACTTCTGTGGAAAAGCTTTCAGCCTGCAAAAGACCCTAAGAACACACCAACGCATGCACACCGGGGAGGACGTGTACTGCTGTGAGCAGTGTGGGAAACCGTTCGTGCAGTACTCCCACTTAAAAGCCCATGAAATTACCCATACTGGAGATAGACCACACCGCTGTGACGAGTGTGGGAAAGCCTACAGACGCATTAGTGATCTGAGAGTCCACCAGAGAAACCACACTGGGGAGAGACCATACAAGTGTGACCAGTGTGAAAAGACGTTTAAGTCTTCGGATGTCCTAAAACGACACCAACAGATCCACACCAGGGAGAGGCCGTTCAAGTGCAGTCAGTGTAAGGTAAGTTTAGTTAGTGCAGTTTCAATTTGGGAATGTTCAAAACAAGAAAGTAATTAGATCTAAATAACTCAGAACACAGCCATTATTGCCTAAATAATGTGAGTACACCTCTAAGTGAAAATGTCCAAATTGTGCCCAATTACCCATTTCCCTCCCTGTTGTCATGTGACACATTAGCTTTAAAAGGTATCAGGTGCAAATGAAAACAGGTGTTTGAATTTCATGTTATTGCTTTCATACTCTCTCATACTGGTCACTGGAAGTTTAACATGCCACATCATAGGAAAGTATTCTCTGAGGATATAAAAAAAATAATTATTACCCTACATAAAGATGGGCTAGGCAGTGGTTCTAAAGCTTTTCAGAATGAGCACCACCTCATAAAATATATGGCTCCTAAAGTACCACCAAAGTTACATTACATTAGTATAAGCATTTACCGTGTTTTAGACTTTGAAACAAAGTTGATGTCAACAGTAGTACCAGCTGCCTCAAACACAATGGTGGTGTGCACTTCAGCATCGTTACTACTGTGAACTGAAATTTACTCAGCTTTAATCTTTGAACAGATATTGATGCCGGAGTTTTAGGTGTTTTGCTGAAATTGAAAGTTTCCTCCCTTGGGCCAAAAATCATAGTAACATAGTTTGTACTAGAGATGGACCGATCGGATATTACATATTGGTATCGGTCCGATACTGATCTAAATTACTGTATCGGATATCGGAAAGAAATTAAAATTGTAATCTCATCCATTAAATATCACAAAAGCACTTCACAAAACTTGCGACATAGCGTAAGTCAGCTCATAACCGTAGCACGTCGGAGCAGCATGCGTTATGTGATAGAGCGGCTGTGGCGTGTGAGACCTTTTGGTGGTCTGGTGGAGCATTTGGAGCCTCGCTACGAGGCATTTCATCTCCGAGAAAGTTATCCCAGAGAAGTAAAGCAAGTGTGTAAGTTCATCTCTGAATGTTTGTAAAGTACGTTAAGCTTAACAACGATATATGGAGCGACTGCCTCTTCTTCTCTCCCCCTCCCTCTCCTGTTGCTACTTCAATCATGAAACTGATTAATGATCAGCTGATCGGCTTTTCTGTCGCGAGTCCGTTTCTCTTCTTTGTTTGTTTTTTTTGGCCCACTTTGCGCCAGAAAGAGGAAACCAGCGGCTGAATAACAGCAGCACGTTTAAGCTTGATAAGCTGTTGGTAGAATTTATTAGTTTCTACACCAGGATCCTTTTCCATGTAGCTGACAGCTGGCAACTGTGCAGGGGCGGGTCTAGCAAAGTTTTGTTGGGGGGGCAGATAATAATAATAATAATAATGGATTGCATTTATATAGCGCTTTTCGAGACCCTCAAAGCGCTTTACAATTCCACTATTCATTCACTCTCACATTCACACACTGGTGGAGGCAGCTACAGTTGTAGCCACAGCTGCCCTGGGGCAGGCTGACAGAAGCGAGGTTGCCATATCGCGCCATCGGCCCCTCTGGCCAACACCAGTAGGCGGTGGGTGAAGTGTCTTGCCCAAGGACACATCGACAGAGACTGTCCAAGCCATTACCATTACAGTGGTAAATATTTCACACTTTAATTTTACACCAAACCCAATATTATTAAAAACCCCAAAACCCAAGCACAAAAAGATTCACCACACTCTCTTAACCTATGGATCTCTCCCGGAACCTTTAAATGGTGTCTGGACCCCCGGGAAACATTTGCCCAAACATCTTGAAGAGGACACAAGCAAGAAAGGTGAGTAATCATTATCTTACAAACACTTTTTTGCATCACTTTTATTCTTAGATTTCCCCCCACACACATTTGCATTAGTTTTCCTTACTGGTAAACCTTAATCACAATCTTAATCATCATTCTTTTTTCCTCACAGACAACCACCACATTGCTTGATGAGGAGCAGCTGTGCAATATCTGAAACAAGGCTACAAACTCATTTTAAAATTCTCAATAAATATTCAATAAATAATTAAACTTCTTGTGTGCAAATGTTTTACTGTGCAAATCCATGCTTAAAGTGCAATGCTAAATAAAGTACTTGATAAGGTGCTTTTAATAAAGTGAAAAGTGTGCTCTAAAGTGCTATACAGATAATATAAATAAATGTAGTAAGGGAGTCCTCTTCCGTACACGGTGTTTTGTTTTTTTAAAACTTGAGTATAAACTCATACAAGCAAGATATTGTTTTGTTAATTATAAAATGAACTGTACTATATCTATATATATATATATAAAAATACTATATCTGTATCGGCAGATATCCAAATTTATGATATCGGTATCGGACATAAAAAAGTGGTATCGTGCCATCTCCTGTATATTATATTTTCTGAATATATTATCATCCCCTTGTCACCCTTGGAAACAAACTTTCACAGTTGACTCTGATTTGAAAGAGAGTTTAAGGCAGCAGCACTAGTCACCATTTTCCACATGTAGTTTTTTGTGCTATTTGTAGTTTTTCCTGTGGTTGTGGACTTCCTTTTTCCTTTTTTTCTTTGGCATGTAGGACAGAAGAACACTTGTAGCGCTATACTGCCCCCTTCAGTTCTGAACATCCAGAAACAATACCATCACATTTTCAGAATTTTGGGATCCAATAGTATCATAAGTATTGGTTCTGGTGACATGTCCAAGTACATATATCCGTCACATAAAAACACTCAAACAAATATCAGTGGGTGTCTTTTGGCAGAAGTGATCTTTATTAATTCCCAGACTTACGCAGTCTTTGTCTCACACACAGAGCAGTGACGGTGGACCCAGCGCTGAGCCCTGTCAGCACTACACCATTGTTAAACCGTACCAGTGTGACCAGTGTGGAAAATCCTTCAGCAGTCAAAGAACCCTACAGAGACACCAGCGTATGCACACTGGGCACAAACTGAACTACTGCAAAGAATGTGGCAGAGGCTTTCCCACACCGAGTGCATTAAAACGCCACGAACTCCTCCACAGGACTAAAAAGCACGTCTGTGACCAGTGTGGGACGTCATTCACGTTTGCCAAAGGCCTGCGACAACATAAACTAGCCCACGTTGAGGAAAGCATTCATATCCAGACACTGGAAGAAAAGCTTCTCGTACTCACGTCATCGTACACATCGTGAACACAGCTGTGCTGAAGACACCAGTAATCACAGCGTGGGAAGAGTTTCATAATCACTAATGCACTGTTTCACCGCGTGCAGCAATAATAAACTTCACAGGGCTTTAGACTCATTTTTTTGCCACGATTGCACTGGTGGCACCTTGTCTTAGGCGCACCCAAATTTTTCAACTGCATCGCTTAAAACAGGGGTGTCAAACTCAAATACACAGTGGGCAAAAATTCAAAACTGGAACAAAGTCACGGGCTAACGTTAATATTTATTGAAATATATTTATTCCTCCAGATATAAGAATGAATCTTTTGGACTCAAACACGTTTTGCTGAAAAACTGAATATGGAACAAGCAAAGCTTAATACTAAACAATATATATATTAGCTGTATAATACCAGTAGGCCAGCTCTAATAGTAATTTGGTATGGCTTCGCGGGCCAAATGTAATTAGGCTGCGGGCCAGAGTTTGACACCTGTGGCTTAAAACCACAGTTTTACGTGTGCACTTTTTTGGGGGGGAAATTGCTGTCCATACAGACAATATTAACTTGTAAATGATTAACTAACAATCTTGTTAACACAGAGTTCTTTAGTCAGAGCACAGTTATACAAGAAAGACGAGTTAATGATAAACTGCCTGTGCTTAAAGTCCTTTGGATGACCTGTTTGCTGCTGCCTGCCGCTGAAAGGCAGTGAGGAGAAGGGAACTTGGGCAGTGCATTTATCGCAGCATACAATGTGTTTTCTTGATACGCTGTGCTTTTTCAGAAAGCTGATTCTGATGCGTCGGGTCTGCTCTATGTTTACTTCTTTGCGTGGAATCCGTTTACCTGCTCTCATTTGCTGTTTGGTGGTTGTTGAAATAGTTTTGTGATCTTTAACCTGATATTCTGGCATTTCTGGCAAAATACTTTTATGTTCATAAGTCGATTCAGGATTTAATGAATCGATATCGCTTCATTCAAGCTACTCACCTCTCTCTAACCACCTGCACTTTCAAATGTACACACGAAGGATTACGGGAATATCTGGACTGCGGGCAATCTGAGATGTCCCGCCCCTGGCTATCTCTGATTGGTTTAGACCACAATAGGGGCATAATGTGTGTCAGTTGTTGACCACAGGGAGACTTTCAGAGTTGCGGAGAATTTTTTTTTTTTTTTTACTCGAAAAGTTGGTCGCACCGGTGAAACCTAGGGATTTTTTTTGTTGCACCATTGAAAAATTTGGTCACATTTGCGACAAAATTTGTCGCACTCTAGAGCCCTGCTTCATTATCTTCTCTATGCAAACATCAGCGTGATCATGCAGAGCAGAAGATCATTTCCAATCATCTGCAAGAACACAGGACGACACACAGTGCATCTGAAACAACAGGAAGACCTTGTCTGGTTCCCCAAACAAAGCAGGGATCGGGTTTCACACAATTCAAAATTAATTTCCTGTGATTTGTTTCAGACACACAAATCTGCTCTGCGATCTGTTGAAGCTGCTTCTGGAGCTATATATCTCTATATATATATCTTTAATGTAAATCTTTGTACGTATTATTATAATTTTGGTTTTCTGTCTTATGTATATTACAGTGGCAAATGCTACATATACACATACTCCCTGTGAGCCAAAGGTTCAGACTTTAAACACACACAAGCTGAGTCTGTTCATCTGGCCGGGCATTTTCAGTGGGAGAAATGTTTCATCACTCATCCAAGTGATTTCTTCAGTCTGAAAACACTACGTCCAGATCCACAGAATCAACTTCATGGGATTTTCTACCTGGATGATTGAGCATGCATCAGGACACATCTCAACCAGCCAATCATAAGAAAGCTGACTTAAATGGGGAGGAGTAAAAACAGAGCAGAACACTACAGAAGTAATATGTGTGAAAAGAAATCTATGAGAGATCGTTATGATGCCAAAGAGGCCCAAACAGCCAGACCAGGAAACAATCATGACGTCACGCTGACACGTTCATAGATTTAAAATCAGAAAGCAGCAATAATGATAATGATAGACAGCAATAATAAAGCTGGTGACACTTTTCTCATGTCTGAATTCAGATCAAAAATACATTCTGTAAATGATGGCTGGAGTGTTTCTCCAGGTGAAGCTGAAAGTCCTGATCCAGCAGCTTCAGGGCTGATGATGGTTTATGATGAGTTTTCTGTGAGGAAGATTATTCAACTTGCTTTCAAATTTCAATGCAAGGAAACTTTAGAAGTGCTACAGATTATTTGCATTTTATTGTTTTTTTTCTGCACATCTATGAACCAATAAGCTTGTTTTTTTTTACTACAGACATGTCTGCTGGGTGTGTACAGCTTATGTCACCATCACTTGTGATTCCTGCTAAATGTGTTGTTCGAGTGTTGGTCGAGTCAGTGTGATGCGCATCACTTTGGACGATGGTTTGTCATATTTTTGTAAGTTTAGATGATGTAGCAGGATGGCGGGAGGTGTAAAAGTGTTGTCACACTGTTATAAATTATAGTAATAAGCTCACATTTGTGATGTTTAAATCCTGATGATCAACTTTTTGGTTTTTGAGCTGGAGACTTGGAAGGTTGAGGGTTCTTTTAAATATAAAGGAAGTATACAAATAAATGTCATTTCATTACATAAGGCAGTAACGTCTCCCAGCTTCCATCTAAAACGAGGAGCGCTGGGTTCAGACGACATCATTATAACCAATGAGGACGACTCTCACGCAAGTGTCACAAAGGATAAAAATTAGTGCTGCACCTGAGAGGCTTCACAGCTTTCTAGCAGATGGACTAGTTTGTTGGAGTTTATTTTTGCACAGGGATTTCACTTCAGTTAGGCCTACCTGTGCAGGGCGCTCATCCAGCTGTTGAGAGGTTTTTTTTCTCCTGCTCTGCTGCGCACAGCTGGAAACACTGTGAAAGTCGACCTTGAAACGGAGCAGGCGGGAAGCGTCCTACATGCAGCTTCAGACACTTCAATAAAGCTTCACTCCTCATCTTAATTATGAAGACACCTCTTCAGCATCTTTAGTTTAAAAAAAAGTCTCTTTAAAGAAAAAATATAATTGATGTTGGAGTGTGTTTATAATATTTACTTCCCTCTACATTTCTGAAACACACCTACTTTGCCTTGTTCTGTAACTTTGATGGGAAAGGTGCAACCTAAAGTTATGTTAGGGTCCTTCTTGGACTCTTGAGAGTTCTTCCCCTGAAATGGGACAGTTTCATTCATTTCCCTCAAATTGCATGGCTTTTAGCCTCATGTCTATCATGTAAAGAGCAAGATTACAGTACATGTCATTTTCCCAGAACTTGCTGGTTAACTCACCCTCAAAGTTGTGACTCAGAGGTGCTAATTCTCATCTCTGCAGGAGTCATAGGTCATTATTTGATGAAGCCAGGAGGACCTCATCATCCACTAGAATCAAAGAACTGATCCTGAGACCACTGAAGTGTGCTGCCCCTGCACCTTTGCTCCACATTAGTGCTGTCAGCGTTAATCTCGTTAAAATGACGTTAACGCCATAACTGCATCAACGCAGCAAATCTCTGTTAACAAGCTAACCGCACTAATGTGTCGACACCTTGCAGCCCCACGCCGCATTGCCGCATTAATGCAGTTATGGCGTTAACATAATTTTAACGACATTAACACTGCCAACACTACTCCACATACAAATTCTGTCCACGATCAGTGGACAAAGGGCTGAGCAAACATTGACTGAAAGTGTCAGTGCTTGTTTGCCATTTTTGCAAACGATTCCCTTATCGATTCCAGTCGCCCCGAATGATGTCACCACGTTGCGGAGCTCAATTTACCTGGCAGGAAACACGGCGGCTCAAACGCTCAAAAGTTTGGTTATACTTTACGGGAACGGATGACAACAGGGCAACTTGCAATACTTGCAAAGTAGATATTTAATTTAGAAATAGGAGGAAACACTACGAATATGCAAAAGCATTTGCTCACAAAACACGCGATGACCTTAAATGAATGTCGTGTTTTTAATTCCGCTCCGGACTCGTGAATCTCAACCCAGCAGCAGCCGTAACGTTTGCACGTCCTCTCCCGTTAATGCGGCAGGTAAATAATCAACTAACAGTGCATATTATGTTAGCGCGATTATTATTACTTATTACAAACCTGCCATTACTGTGCATTTAGGTGACCATGATGAGAGAGACAGAGTCTGGCTGGCTCAGATGCTGGCAGTTCTCGCTGCAGTCTACCGTTAGCGTCTCCTTTCAGGCCAGGATAGACGAATGTCACCGAGCAGTGACTAAAATTGTGGTAAAAGCCTTGCACCCATTTGCCACAGCAGATGCCCCGATTTTCGGTAAATGAATGTGTTTGTAGGCAGGGACATTACTGGATATTCTTGTGTAATTGCTACAGAATAATGTATGTTATACTTTGTTATTGCTAAAGAAGAATATTTATTTTATTATTTTACATTTACAATTTTTTTCCTGGGGACCCTGTGACGCCCCATCAAAGAGCCGTAGGCTGGATCTCTTAAGATCTCACTGTTGGGTTTGTAAGGCCATGTTACTCCTAAATTTCTATCTTGTTCAAAGAGAAGATTAAAAAAAAAAAAGTTCTAAGCTAATCGACCTTAGTGTTCTCCTTTTTTTAAAAAAAAGAATCGATAAGAGAATCAATAAAGAATCGAATCGTTAAACAGAATCGAAAATGGAATCGGAATCGTGAAAATCTTATCAATACCCATCCCTACTTAGGACTTAACCAAGACAGAACCAGAATCAAAACTAGATGATGGTAGCACTGAAAATCATCATAGACCTGCACTACACTTATTTTTTAATTCTACCAAAGTCCACTATTTAGATTCAGAAAGGTTTATATAATTATTTAGCCTCGTTGTGCAAACAAGCCTGCATAACTTAATAAATATAGAATTTGAAAAGTAACAAATGGTATCTAAAAAGTTACACTAGGTACGAGATACATGTTCTGATGAGTTTTGGCAAACAACCATTTGACTAACATGTGTGTCTCACCTGCTCTTGTTCCATCTCTGTTCTGTCCTCATTCTCCATCTCCCTCTCTGCTCCTCTCTGTTCCTCTCTGCTCCTCTCTCTCTTTGTGTAAGAAAGCAAGTCCGTCGAGACTAAGACAAGAACAAGACAATAGTCCATTGAGACCAAGACCACGTGACATCCAACTCTATACTATACTTCCCCTTGTGGGACTAATAAAGGTATATCAATATCAATACCAGTATTTATCAGAGGGTCTTTTATTTCTGCACACAGCTGCTTTCTGATCAAATCCAGCCACAGTATCTTTGTAGAACATCTGTAAGAGCCACATCGGGCATTACAGCACCGACTGAGACCAAAGGGAGGGTTCGGCTGTAACATGCCACCTGCTTGTTTATGCATTAGGCTCTGTTTGTAGTGGTGTAGCTATCATAAGATCTGTGAATATTAGAGTATTGCTGGACTTTTGACCAAGAGCAGCGAACACAGTATATCTGAAGTGTTTTTAAGGGTTTTTTCTGGACTCAAACTCGTCCGGGTTTGTCATGTACCGCTGACATTCCAAGGTCAGGCTCAGCCCCGCGTCGTCATCATGCATTGGTTGGTGTTCTCGTCTATTGGACAATCTGCAATGCTGACAAAGGAGCACGAACCTGAAGGAAACTCTCAGTGATGCTGAGATCAGCTTTCAACTGATTTCTGTTGAAAGCTGATGTTGGACAGACTGATTTAGACTGAAGTATTTTCATCATTCTTCTCCAACTGAAGAAAAATATGTAATAACAATGTGTGATTATTTAGCCTTTAAAGTATTTTCTCTGTCAAAGGATGTAAATCCTGCTTGAATTTTGGAGTGATGCCTTTTTTTTTCTGAAAGACACAAAAAGTGTTTTTCTGTACTCAAGTAAATGCATATCAACAAAAGACAGAACCACCAGAATAAAAAAAGGAGGGTTTTTTTTTTTTCGAATTCTTTCCACATGAGTCTGCATTCTCAGTTCAGTTATTAAAAGCAAAAGAACTATAACACGGATAGAGGGCTAAGTAAAAATACCAAGTTTTTCAGGCCACATGTTGTAGACGCAAGGTTTTTATGTTTATTGTGCATTTTTGTGCAACACGTTACAATGTATAATGTCGATGTTCTAAACACCATTTGTAAATGTAATACCTACAGCAAATTTGGAGGGAAAAATAAGATAATAATAATAAGACTTTTGACTTTAAGTTCAAATTATTGCCAGGTAAACCTCCATCTGTGCCACTGAAAACAGTTCATCTGACTTTGATTGCAAACATGTTTCCATTTGTCACTTTGGTCTTTACTCTAACATACAGGAAGATCGAGAAAGAACTGGAAAATTAATCAACTGAGCGGAAATGTGTACGTGTGGTCACATTCATCAGCAGATGGTTCGTTTGCTTTATTTGTATTTGTAGCATTCAGCAGCTCATCCATCTTAAAATGTAAAACTTTCCATGACAGACAACAGAAACATTCCAAACAGTGGAAAGATGAATTGTGCATCAGTCAGTTGGATTGCATGATCAAGAGACACAACATTACACTTACTTAATAATGTAAGTGTAATGTTATTAAGTAGAATAGAATTAACTTTTATAAAAAGCTCAGCAACATGGTGTCATGTACTGATATATGGCTATGTCTTAATGTGATGACTTTTGAACCGGATGTTGTTGTCCGGAAGGAGGCCCCGTTAAGTGGCTAGTTGTCAGGTCGACTGTATTGAATAAAGCAAGAGAAAGACCGTGCTTTATGTCCTGATTTAATTCAGGGTGCCCTGCCTAATTCAGTAATAAGGCGGGCACACAACAATGACGACGAGGATGACAGGGACCTGGATTTGTTTTTGTGAGAAGCAGACCCGGCGGCGGCATGGTGTTAGCGAAAACTTCGCTACATGGGCTAACATGTAAAAGTCGGGCATTCAACCGTTCGCCTGCTACACTGACCCAGCTACACTCGGACCAAGATGGACGCGGTGGTTAACATCCTTCGAGTTGTTTGCTGATGGGAAAGGTCTTATTTTGACGGATAATGCTACAGATGTGATCAGACAGCGGAGACGCGCTCTTCTACTGCACTTGGCCGGGCAGGACGTCTTCTCCACTCTACCACAGACGGGAGAGGCGAAGGACTACACCGCGGCGGTGACGGCGCTCAACACTTATTTTGTTCCTCAAGTGAATTTTGCATATGCACGCCAAACTTTCCACAAATTGTCCCAAACACCAGGTGAGACTGTGCAACAATTTTGTACACGTTTAAGGCGAGCTGCAAAGGACTGTGACTTTCAAGCTGACAATGATAACTAGATACGGGACGCTATCCTGAGTAAATGGCTTAACCAAACTTAACTTACAAATACTATCAGGCTGATCCTGTCACGATTTGTTCCCCCGGTTCAAATCACGGACAAACAGTATCCCACAGCTGTTCATGTTTTTAAACCCATTAAACTCCACAGCAGGTCCCAAAGTCAAATGATCACTGCAGTATTACTGAGAGCTGAAAAACTGTCTAAATTCTTTCATCTATAATAAAATGATCCGTGTGGCTTCTCTACCAGGTGTAACAATTAAGTTTAACATCCAGGCATCCATTAAAATGGAATTTATGACATTAGAGAGTTAGCTCACTAGCTTCCATCTAAGCATGTTCTCACTGAGGGATTTATGACACAAATTAAAACGTACAGCTCTGCTATCACTTCCAACATAAATGAAGACAGGAAAGTAAAAAGCAGTGACGTTTGTAGGGTCACTGAAGTTGGGCTAGCTGGTAAGATGTGCTACGTGAGCGCTAACGCGACAAAGCTATGTTAGCATAACATAAACAATAAAGCTGGAGGACGTTTTTCTACTCAATGAAAGTTAACGTAAGTGTTCCCAATGGTTGGGGGGAAATGCAATGGCATGGCAGGATACTGTAAATGGACAAAACGTCAGTCAGGAGAACCACAGAGATAATCTGTCTGTGAAGGTTCTCAGTCATCCAGGTCATTGTAGTCATCTGACCTCAGGAATTCGCATGATAAGGTGGGGTCAGATGGCCCAGGATGTGACGTCACATCCTGGGCCATCTGATCTCAGGAATTCGCATGATAAGGTGGGGCCAGGTTTCACAATGAGCTCACCCGAAACTCTGGCTGATTGGGACCCACACCCAGTTTCACACCTTGGCTCAGGCAATTAGGGGATCATCAGGGGGTCCTTTTGTCCCTCTGTGGGGGGATACTCCCACTGGGACTCTCCACCATTTGACCTTAGAACTGAAGAAGCTTCTCGGATGAGAGGTGAAACGTCTTCAAGCAACTTAAAGAAGTCCAGACGCTTTTCTTTGCAAGCTCCTTTGACCACAGAGATAATCCATCCACAATACGAGGTTAGTCATTAATATACTGCTGCATGGGAAAATCCATTATGTATTTTAGTCATGTGACCAATTAAACTAAGGTAGCGGAGGGCATTACACAGCAGTTATTTGGTTTGCTCTCAATTTTGACAGCCCTATAAACTGAGCTTTAAAATGATTAGCGGTAATAAATATACATTTACATATACATATTCCTCGGACTCATTCTAAATATGGTAAACTAAAAACTAATCTGTGTTGGCATTTTATTTGTTTTTCAGTTTATTTGTGAGGGAGGGCAGCCAAGAAAACAGCCAAGTCTCCTCCTCTGATAAACCTCCATCTGAAAAAGGTTCATCTGACTCTGACTGTAAATAATTTTTCATTTGTCACCTCAGGATTTACTCTGAAATACAGGAAGGGAAATCGTGTCTCAAATAATTACCTATGAAACCATTTCTTTATTTTTCACACCAAACTGTTTTGTAAGACAAACTTTACAGAGTTCATTGAATACAACTAATAACTTGAGCTTTCACAACAGAGCAATAAAAAAATCCAACAAATTAAAAACAGAAAATAATAAAATTAATCATTGATTAAAATCCAAAATGATGAAACTCCAGCTGGATTATTGTAATGGTACAAATCAATGTTAATTACCTCCTAATACTCATAACAACAAATCAAAGTGTTCTCTTTGAGAAATGTAGTTTCTCTCATTTAATATACAATAATAATAATGACTCACGAGGCCTCTAATTATAAGTGTTAGCTGGTTACAGGGGTGGATCTAGAGAAATTTTCTTAGGGTGGCATGAGGGTGGCAAAGAAATCAAATGGGGTGGCAAAATCAAAGTCTTCTTTTTGTCAAACACATACGCAGGTGGTTACATATGGTTAAAATGAGTCAAATGCAGTAAGTATGCACGTTTTTCATATAAATATAGTCTGTAACTCAATTATTGTCTGTAGCCCACATAATTAAACACTTTAGTTACATAAAACAAGTGAGTTTTGATTGTATGTACTGTACAGCCTGTATAATAAATACATATGTAGCCCAATAAGTATAAAATCCAGAAAGCTACACAACATGGGGCGGTTGCTTTACAAACACAGGTCTAACTTAAGTTTCACTGTTTTTTGTTAGAAAACAATCACATTGTTACAGCTTAAACCGTCATGAACAAAAATTTAAACCTAATTTTTCATGATTTGTTGGATTAACCCACTGAGGTCTGAAATACAACCGGCCATGTTTGACTCCTTTTGAGTTTACGTTTGTATTTCACCCTCAAATTGTTTTCTTTTATTTCCCCCGTTGCCTTGTTTGGTGTCATTCTTTTCAGCTCAACTGAATTTAGTTGTTTTTTTCACTGACATACTGCAATAGTATTACTGATCTGAAATCACACAAAGAACTTAAAATCCTAGTAGTATTTTTTACTGTAAAAAAAACAAACAAAACCAAAAAAAAACAAAAAACAAAACAGACATGTTGAGTAAATTTTCATAACTTGAAATGCAAATATAAATTGTACATTTTGTAAACATATACAACTATCTATCTAAAAATGCAGCCAATACACTTGCCGTTTTCTTTTTCTTAAATTTTGTACACCATTTAAAAGTATTACTAAAACTAAAATGAGAGAACAATCAGGTGTTGCACTAAGATGCCCCACAAATGATGTGTGCCAGTAAAAAAAGGGTTTGTCCACCAAGAGACAGAAGAACAGCACAGGGATAAACCTGCAGGCCTGACAACAGGAGGTGTATCACTCCGCTGGTTTTCTACTTAGTGACAGTGTTTACATTGCAAATGTGCCTTTGTGACATTCATTAGTGCCCTCACTGATACACAAAACAAGACGACTACACAACAGACTAACTACACAAGACAACACAACACACTAACTATACACTCCACACTAAACGTCACAAATCTCCCACATCTAAAAACCCTCTCTCTCTCTCGCTCTGTCTCGCTGCCGTTGCTCCCAAAACTTTCCCTCTTCCTAAACAACCAAATCCTACGTGTTGCCTTTTTTTTATTTAAATTGGTCGACATGGTACATTTTTCCACCAATAGGAAACAGGTGGCTTTTTTTCTTTCTTTACTGTTTTCGCGCAGTCTTTAGAAAATGCTTAAAAAACACACACATAAAAACGTGACGACAGCATTTAGAAAAAAGCGTGGCTGATATATATATGATCATAACTCTGGATTTACTGGCCTGTAATTAAAATTAAAAAACTTTGAAGTCCGAACTTTCAATGTGGGCTGAAATAGAGACTCAGCATGGCTGCAGCTTGTTGCTGTGTCAGCTTACATCAGTCATGTGATTTGGAGGTGCAGCGTGTCCGTGGACCACAGAGGGTTAATAACACTCACCTTGCTTCCATTTCCAGAGTGTAACAACCAACCACCTGTGTGAAATCTGAAATTCCCATGGTGTTGTTCAAAATGTGCTCTGACACAATCATAAGCATCGCTGGCTACTGAAAACAAGAAAAAAGCCGGTCCTGCTGTGGGCTGAACCATTTGTTAATGGTGAAGGGGGGTAACACTATAGAATATATTCAGTTTTAGCATTTATATTGACTGTTGACAGTAATTACGCTTAAAGTGTTAATGCTATCTTATTTTAATAAACAACACTGTCATATGCAAAGCCGGGGTAGCACTTGGGGTAGCAAGGGATCATTTTAGGGTGGCACTTGCCACCCCATGCCACTCTTCTAGATCCGCCCCTGGCTGGTTATCAAAAAAAGCAAATACTGCACAAATTAAATCTTTAAATATGTATTAAACTTACGGGCGAGGACTGCTGCAGTATCAGTTCTGTATAACAGATACCATTGCTACATAAAAATTAAAGTACTAAATTCTACTAACGTCTTGATGCATCTCAATCATCCAGGAAAGTAAATCTCCAAAAGCTGATTCTGTTCATCTGGACGTAGCGTTTTGTGGGAGAAACGTTTCGTCACTCATCCAAGTGACGTCTTCAGTCTCAGCTGACTGCAGGTTTCCCCAACCTTATAAACAGTACATTTAAATAATGACTGAAACCAGCCCACTGAAGGAAAAATGGGCTGGGAGGTCAGTTCCTTAATCTTAATTATGCAAATTCTCATGACCATTGATCAACAACCACTGACCAAAACCCACTGATTAATGGCCATGAGTACCATTCACAGAGAGTTGGGGAATGGCTGCAATCATAGCGTTGTAAGATGGTGAAAGATGTACCCTTAGGTCCCCTCCTCGATTCAGAGATGGTCGTTCCATTTTCACGTATATCCCTATTCTCTGCGAATGGTACTCATGGCCATTGATCAGTGGTTGTAAGAAAAGGAAAAAATCTTGGCGTAGATATCTATACTTGCAGATTCATAAATTTAACATCCAGGATTATTCACTGTCTCTTCAGATCCATTGTGATCCAGTGATTTCAGTCCTGCATGATCACGCTGATGTTTGCACAGAGCAGAAAATGAAGTGAATGTTTTTGCACATTAGTAAAACTATTTACAGCGTGGGATCGTTCATGTTTGGAGTATGAACTGAGATTCTTGAAGCTGCTTTTTAACCCCACTGTGACAGAATTCATGTCTTTTTAATTCACTTGATGTGGGGAAGCTTTTCCCACATTCTTTGCAGTAGCTCATTTTGTCACCAGTCTGTCTACGTTGATGTCGTTTTACACTCCGTTGCTGACTGAAACTCTTTCCCACCACCACAGTGACGACAGGGTGGAGAACTGGATCCATCTGTGTCGCTCTTCTTCTAAACAAAGACACACAGACAGTGAAGGTCAGGCAATTCCTTCAACATTTTTATCCCGAATGTTGCCTGAAATAAAGAGCATCTCTGCAAACATCCACATTTTACTGTTTACATTATAACGCTCAGCTTACTGGGCGAAAATGACTCTTCATTTCTAGGTAATCTACTTAATGGGAAGATTGGTGGTTAAACCCCTGGATGTTCTACTCTGCATGCCACAAGATACTGACCCCAAGCTGCTCTCCGATGCATCCATTGGATTGTGAATGTCAGATAGAGAGAAAGGGGAGGAGCTTTTAAAACTTTACTTTTTCCAACAAGTTTCAGGAGATTTGTATCAGATTTGACTCAATATTCTGTCCATAAAGTTTTCATGTCTAATTTAGCTTTGAAATTAATCCTCTCAGGCTCAAATTAAACTTTTTGTTGCTAATGCACAACCAAGTCCTGCAGTGGTACTTCTGCGTAAAAAAACTCATAAAATATGTATGTGGGGTAATCAGGTTGTTAGTTTTTAACTGTTGCAAATCGGCAACGCCTGCCTTGAGAGGGTTAAACTTCATTCACGTAATACTTCAAAATAGCGGCAACAGTACAAATATAAATACATACCTCACAGTAACTGCACTTATAGTCTCTTTCTGGTGTGGATCTGACGGTGAAATCTCAGGAAACGTGGCTCTTTAAAAGCCTTTTCACACAGGTCGCATTTATAAGGTCTCTCCTCAGTGTGGGTAAGTTTGTGGCGTTGCAAGTGTGGATATGTTGTAAACAGTTTGCCACACAGATCACAGGAGTAAACATCATGTCTGGTGTGAATCCGTACGTGAATATTGCGGTAACCTAGCGTCCTGAAAGTTTTTCCACAAATGCCACAGCTGTACGCCTTAATTCCAGAGTGAGTAACTTGATGATGTCGTAAGGTGCTACTGAAAGCAAAAGCTTTACCACACTGATCACAGCTGTACGCTTTAATTCCAGAGTGAGTAACTTGATGATGTCTTAAGGTGCTACTGCAACTAAAAGCTTTACCACACAACTCACAGCTGTATGGTTTAACTCCACTGTGGATGACTTGGTGTCTTTTTAAGTTTCCAGCCTGGGTAAAAGACTTTCCACACAACTCACACATGTACGATTTAACTCCACTGTGGATGAGTTGGTGTTTTTTCAAGTTTCCAGGATCATTAAAAGACTTTCCACACAAGTCGCAGCTGTATGCTTTAAATCCAGAGTGAGTAACTTGATGACGTTGTAAGTGGCTACTGCAAGAAAAAGTTTTTCCACACTGGTCACAGCTGTATGCCTTGATTCCAGAGTGGGTAAATTGATGACGTTGTAAGCGGCCACTACAAGCAAAAGTTTTTCCACACTGATCACAGTTGTACGCCTTAATTCCAAAGTGAGCAACTTGATGACGCTGTAAGTTACCACTGCAAGTAAAAGCTTTACCACACAACTCACAGCTGTATGGTTTCTCTTCACTGTGGATGAGTTTGTGTGTTTTTAACCTTCCAGGATGGGTATAAGACTTTCCACACAACTCACAGCTGTATGGTTTAACTCCACTGTGAATGACTTGGTGTGATTTTAGGTGTCCTTTCTGGGTAAAACGTTTTCCACACAAGTCACATCTGTACGGTTTATCTCCACTGTGGACGAGTTGGTGTGCTTTAAAGTTTCCAAGATGGGTAAAATTCTTCCCACACTCATCACAGCTGTATTTCTTCTCTCCCTTTCTTCTGTGAGGTTTGTCGGCCTCCTGAGAGCGCTGACTTCTCGCTCCGTGTTGGTCCTGCAGTGACAGAGATACAAACAGAGGCAGTGAGTGAAATGCAGTCGTGGACTAAACTGAAACTGCCTCCATTAGTGGGATCCAAGATGTCAACAAACACATTGTAGGTGGATGACTTGGTGTGTTTTTAAGCTTGTCCAATCTGGACAGAATCGACTTTTTGGAGACATTGTACGTGTGTTGCGCCCCAGTCTAGGGGTACAGGACCATAACATAAAACATAAGGGTAAGAAAGGAAGTGACCCCGCCCGGGTCCCCCAAACCATACCTAGAAGCCAATCTTTGAAGTGAACGGTGGTTTATTTGTGTCTACACTGTCCATTTACAAGTGAACTAATTTACACACTATATACAAAAACTCAGTAAATCTCAGGAGCCACACACGGGTAACACAAGGTTTGGATGCCAGGGTCAGGTCTGCTGCTGTCAGGCGCTGCCGCCGACAACTGCTGGTCAGGCATCTTTTAAAAACAGCCACATGATCAGGGGACCAATCAGCCGCCGCCAGCTCTCCAATCAGGAAGGACCTGTAGATTCTTAAAGACATAGAACACCACAAAATATACAGCTGGCAAGGGCCGTAACACCGCCCTTCCCAAGACAAAACATCTCCCCTACAGATGTTTGGCACTTAGGAGTGGAGAAAACCACTCGACAGTACATCTGCTGTCACATTGTCAGTTCCTTTTTTGTGATGGATCTCCAAATTAAAATCCTGTACTAGGAGGTACCATCTCATGAGCCTCTACTTGGAATTTTGTATTCTAGTCAAAAACACAAAGGGCTTGTGATCGGTGTAGACAACGACAGGCGATGAACTGCAACCTATATATGTTGTAGCGCCAAAATGAACCAAAATGTGGTAGTACAAGCAACAGGGAAAGAGCATCTTTATCTATGGTACTGTAATTTTGCTGGTGAATGTTGAATTTCCTTTACAAGTAACCGATTGGATGATCAACACCCTGCTCATCCTTCTGCAACAGCACCTCACCTGCACAGCTGGCGCGGGCATCCACCTGTAGTTTGAAAAGACGCATAAAATCAAGAACACGGCGAATTTTCTTAAAAGTAAAATTGATGAAGTTACAACTATACAACGGAAGCATACTTCATTGATATTTCAAGCTAAAATATAAATATACGGAAGATGTAATGTAATGAAGACCATGATGGTGAGCTGCGATATCAATAACAACGACTGAATGCACTACGTATGTTTTAAGACAAGCGTATTTATAACCGAATGTCACAAAACATGTCTGCGCAACTAAATTAACCAGAATGTATGGGAGTTAAAAAGCTGTCTTACCCACGAGCTAACTTGTTTTTCTTTTTTGTGTAATGTCTTACAATCTTTAAGTTGCTGGAATTCTTCATTCATTCATTCTTCATTCATCATTAATCCCACATCTATCGGCACAGGAAATGTAGGACAGCCTGAATTTTGGCCAGGAGAGGGCGCACCTGGCTCTGACCCACCTGCTTCACTAGACAAGCCACAGTGGCTTATCTAGTGAAGGTGTTGGAATGTGGCAGGGGCATTTCGAATGGCAAAAGGCATGACGACATATATTAGAGAAAGTGATTGGGAGTGACGAAGGCGGAACTGATGCATGTGGAAGAGGCAGAGCCTCATCCCACTCTCTTCCTGACTCGAGGCAGAACTTTCTCATCATAGCTTTTAATGTTTGATGGAAACGCTTGAGCACGCCCTGTGATTCGGGATGATACGCACTGGATTTTTAATGCTTTATGCCAAGCGATTTCAAGAGCTGAGTGAAAATCTTGGATATGAAGTTTGACCCTCGGTCCGTTTGAACAGATTTTGGCAAACCGAAAGCGGAGAAAAAGTTCACTTGCACTCTGACAACAGCTTTGACTTTAACAGTGAGGAACGGAATAGCCTCGGGGAAGCGTGTGGCGGCGCACATCAAAGTTAAAATATACTGACGTCCTGACTTTGTTTTTGGGAAGCGGTCCTACACAATCAGTGAGTATGTGCTGAAATGGTTCCCCTAAAGCCGGGATCAGATGCAATGGAGCGGGAGGAATAACTTGGTTGGTTTTACACTGACCTGATAAAGGTGAAAGGAGCGGCAGTACCTAGTTACATCCGTTTTTAACCCTGGCCACAAAAAGTGATGCAGAATACGATGGTTTTTCTAATTCCTAAATGTCCAGAGAAACTGTCATGTGCAAGACTGATTACTTGGGGTCGGAACCTTTGTGATACAACTACCTGTTGAAATACATTCCACCCAAGATCACTTGATGAGGGAGGGTGCCATTTACGCATTAACACGTTGTTGCCAATGCTGTAAACATGGGGGTTTGCTCGTTGGAACTTACAGCAAGTAAACATTTGGCCAGAGTTGGATCATTCTGTTGCACATGGACAAAATCTGCTTTACTTACCTCAATAGACAGGTCAGGTGTAGCAGGTAGCAGGCTATCAGACACACATTTTTCTTCTTTTTCCACAGGTGGCTCAGCTTTCACAGGATCATCTTCAGAACACAGGAAAGAGTCAGACAAATCAACATCACTGTATCTGCGCTTATACACACATGTGACGACACAGGCAGGGAAAACAGAGGGCAGACTGTCAGCAGCAGATTCAGAAACAAAAACCAAATCATCGATGGGGTTTTCAATTACCTCGGAGATTGGGAAAATCTTTCCATTTGCTAGATCATTCCCCAGAATAATAGTAACCGCCTGTACGTGCAAGCGAGGGTGCACCCCAATTGCTACCGGGCCCGAAACGAGAGGTGACCGTAGGAAAACGCTGTGTAGCGGAGCCCGTGACACACACATACATCTCCACTCCCCACACGAGAGCATCAGCACCACAAAACGAGTTACGAGAAAAAGGCAACTCCAACATGAGAGACTTGGTAGCCCCAGTGTCACACAAAATCACAATCAGCACACGATCCTCCTCTTTTCCAGTAGGTGAGGCGAACGCTTTTGAAAAGAAAGGTCCGGAGGATCTGACGGGATTAGGCATAGAGACCAACCGACTCAAACCTGGAGAAAACCAACACTCTTTGGTTTTCTCCAGGTTTGAGTTTGCTCTTAGGGACGAAGTGATAGACAATTAGCAATGACATGGCTGGTGTCATGGCAATAAAAGCATTCACGAACGTTCATGGGAACTGGATCAGGGTGCGTTTGATGCGCAGGAGAAACCCTTAAGCTCCTCGCAGGCGCAGACAACAGAGTATATTCACACAGCTGAAAATGTAGCGCAATGGGTCAACAGAAACTCATCTGCGGAACAGCAGCTTTACACAATGAATCCACCTTTTGCTCATTGAGGTACATAACAACATTTTTTGGAAGACACGTTTTGAATTCTTCCAACAGAACCAATTGTCTTAGCTAAGTAAAATCCTTCACTTTACTTGCACCTAACTACTTATCAAACTTATCTACATGTGTTTGGTTGGCAGATTTTTCGCAGGACCGAAACATTTGGCAACATGCCTCATGAACTAACTCAGAAAACACTAAAATAGTGGATTTCACAATTTCATAATCCCGACTGTGATCAATGGATAAGCTCGTGCACACTTCTTGTGCTTTCCCCACCAATTTGCACTGCAACAACAAACTCCACACGTCCTTGGGCCATTTTAAAGTGGTTGCGATGCGTTCAAAGGCATTAAAGTAAGAGTCAACCTTACTTTCTCTGAAAGGTGGCACTAAGGCAATTTGCTTTCTTGCATCAAACTGGTCAGAGGAGAATCAGTCAGAAGTTTTACTCACAATTTTACTCAATGGGGTAGAGGTAACATTGCTCCATAGGCCTTATTCGGAGATGCAGTAGCTCAACTTCTTTGGCTTTAGCCTAAAGCTCCACCTCTTTCAGGCAAAGGGCAAGCTTAAGATCATCCGTAATCAATTCTGGTAATTGTCTGGCCAGGATAATGTTTGGGACTTGAACGGCAGCAGGAGCCTCCATCCACCACCAAACCTCCAGACGCATCAACCGGTCGAAGTTTCACCTTCGCAATTACCCCTTTTTCCACCATCTGCTCTGCCAGACACTGCTTAATTTCTGCCTTTTTTGGATTCATTACATTAAAAAAATTTGCCACCAACAACAAATCTGCCTTGGTGCATCGATCCAACTTAGCCATGGTGGGTTGATGTGCAAAATAACACACATCAAAGTAATTACAGCTAGTTTACCCATTACACCACAAGAAAGCTGCCAACCAAAAGCTGAAGGAAACCTACAAAACACAATGAGCAAAAAAAAGGGCAAACGAAAAGAGCGTACAAGCCCCACTTTATTTTCCGCCCCAGTCTAAGGATACGCTTGAAGTCCACTGTGGATGAACTGGTATCTTTTTAAGCCTCCAGCCTGGGTAAAAGACTTTACAAACAACTCACCTATGTACACTTTAACTCCAATGTGGATGAGTTGGTGTTTTTTCAAGTCTGCAGGATCGTTAAAAGACTTTCCACACAAGTCGCAGCTGTACGGTTTAAATCCAGAGTGAGTGACTTGGTGACGTTGTAAGGTGCTACTCCGAGCAAAAGCTTTACCGCATTGACCACAGCTGTACGCCTTGATTCCAGAGTGGATGAGTTGATGACGCTGTAAGTTACCACTGCAAGTAAAAGCTTTACCACACAACTCACAACTGTATGGTTTAACTCCACTGTGGATGACTTGGTGTGTTTTTAAGCTTGCAGAGTGGGTAAAAGACTTTCCACATAACTCACAGCTGTATGGTTTAACTCCACCGTGGATGACTTGGTGTGTTTTTAAGCTTGCAGGGTGGGTAAAAGACTTTCCACACAACTCACAGCTGTATGGTTTAACTCCACTGTGGATGCGCTGGTGTGATTTTAGGTGTCCTTTCTGGGTAAAACGTTTTCCACACAAGTCACATCTGTATGGTTTATCTCCACTGTGGACGAGTTGGTGTGCTTTAAAGTTTCCAAGATGGGTAAAATTCTTCCCACACTCATCACAGCTGTATTTTTTCTCTCCCTTTCTTCTGTGAGGTTTGTCGGCCTCCTGAGAGCGCTGACTTCTCGCTCCGTGTTGGTCCTGCAGTGACAGAGATACAAACAGAGGCAGTGAGTGAAATGCAGTCGTGGACTAAACTGAAACTGCCTCCATTAGTGGGATCCAAGATGTCAACAAACACATTGTAGGTGGATGACTTGGTGTGTTTTTAAGCTTGTCCAATCTGGACAGAATCGACTTTTTGGAGACATTATAGGTGTGCTGTGCCCCAGTCTAGGGGTACAGGACCATAACATAAGGGTAAGAAAGGAAGTGACCCCGCCCGGGTCCCCCAAACCATACCTAGAAGCCAATCTTTGAAGTGAACGGTGGTTTATTTGTGTCTACACTGTCCATTTACAAGTGAACTAATTTACACACTGTGGCGGAGGTGTGGTCCGGGGCGCGGCTGCAGGGGAGGAGTGGTGCAGTGAGCTCAATGGGGCGGTGCTGGTAAGAACAGCTGATGGCGATTTTGGACTGATGGTGGTTTCCTTTCCTTTATATAGTGAGGCGGAGAGCAGCACAGACGCCGGGGCAGGAGTGCTGGAAGTGCAGACAGCCGGGACACCTGAGGAGGGACTGTCCTTTGATGGAGGTGGGGCAGGTGTTCCGCGTTGCCAGTGCTCCAGCACCCTCTCCCGGTCCGGGAGGGACATACAGCATTCCGGTAAGGATTCGAGGGGGTATACGCCATGCTTTGGTGGACACGGGCTGCACACAGACCCTCGTGCACCAAAGCTTGGTTCGCCCCGGGGCATTGCTGGAGGCAGAATGGGTGGTGGTGAGGTGTGTGCATGGTGATGTTCACAGGTATCCCATAGTGCCGCTGTTATTAAAGTATAAGGGCAAAACGCATAGAGTAACGGCTGCGGTTAGCCCGCGCCTGTCGCATCCCCTAATTCTGGGTACGAATTGGCCGGGGTTTCATCATTTGTTGGGACAGTATGCAGGGGTGCGGTCACGACCGCTAGTAGCATGTAGTGTCTGCGCGGCGCTCAGTGGTGACGCGGGGTCGTCCGACACTGACTCTGGGGAGGGGGAGACGGCGGGTCCTTCACAGGTAGCCCTGCCGGCTCCGGAAGTTCCCCCCACGGGTGATTTCCCACTGGAACAGTCTCGTGACGGCACCCTACGCTCAGCCTTTGACCAAGTGATTGAGATTGATGGTCACGTGGTGCGCCCCAAAGCCGTGCGGACCTACCCACGCTTCATTTTATCGAAAGACAGGTTATATCGAGTGAGTCGTGACGCTCGCACAGAGGGGACACACACCCAGCTGTTGGTGCTGCAGGGCCGCTGGGAAACGATTTTCCAGGCGGCTCATTATAACCCCATGGCAGGGCATATGGGATACGAAAAAACTCTGGAGCGAATAACGGCCCAATTTTATTGGCCGGGCATCCGAGCGGATGTGCGCCGCTGGTGCGCGTCCTGCCCGGACTGCCAACTTGTTAATCAGCCGGCCATACCAAAAGCGCCTTTGCGTCCGCTTCCACTCATAGAGGTCCCGTTCGAGCGCATTGGCATGGACCTCATCGGGCCGTTTCACCGGAGTGCACGCGGCTACCGCTTTGTATTAGTCCTGGTGGATTATGCAACGCGGTACCCGGAAGCAGTCCCGCTGCGCACCATCTCTGCAAAGAGTGTGGCGCAGGCACTGTTTCAGGTCATCTCCCGAGTCGGAATCCCGAAAGAGATACTGACTGACCAGGGCACGTCGTTTATGTCTCGTACACTGCGGGAACTGTACGAATTACTGGGCATTAAATCTATTCGGACCAGCGTCTACCACCCTCAGACGGACGGGCTGGTGGAGCGGCTGAATAAGACCTTAAAGTCCATGATTCGTAAGTTCATTAACGAGGATGAACGCAATTGGGATCACTGGCTAGACCCTCTGTTATTCGCAGTGCGGGAGGTGCCCCAGGCCTCCACGGGATTTTCTCCCTTTGAACTGCTGTTCGGCAGGAGGCCACGTGGGGTGCTCGACCTGATTAAAGAAAGCTGGGAGGACGGTCCGAGCCCCGCCAAGAATGAGATTCAGTACGTGTTGGACCTGAGAGCGAAACTCCACACTTTGGGGAGGTTGTCACGGGAGAATTTGCTCCAGGCTCAGCAGCGTCAGCAACGCCTGTATGACAGAGGGGCTAGACTCGGGCAATTTTCACCGGGAGACAAAGTGCTTGTATTACTCCCTTCTTCTAGCTCAAAGTTGCTCGCCAAGTGGCAAGGACCCTTTGTGGTCACACGGCGAGTCGGGGACGTTGACTATGAGGTCGCTCGGTCGGACAGGGGAGGGGCCACGCAGATCTATCACCTCAATCTCCTTAAAGCATGGAGAGAAGTTGAAACTGCTTCTCTGGTGAGCCTGGTTAAAGAGAAAGATGAGTTGGGACCGGAGGTGCCAAATTCCATCATCCCCGCCTCCCTCCCTTGTGATGACCATCTCACACAGGCCCAGAGAGCAGACGTTGTCGCGTTACAACAGCGTTTTGCTGACGTGTTCTCCCCCCTGCCCGGCCGGACGTCTCTCATTGAGCATCATTTTGTAACACAGCCTGGCGTGACGGTGTGTTCATGGCCCTACAGGCTTCCTGAGCATAAACGGCAAATCGTGCAGAGGGAATTGGCTGAAATGCTGAGAATGGGAGTGATAGAAGAGTCGTACAGCGCCTGGTGTAGCCCCATCGTTCTGGTGGTGAAGAAGGATGGGTCTATACGGTTCTGTGTCGACTATCGCAAGGTGAATGAAGTGTCACGTTTTGATGCTTATCCCATGCCCCGGGTCGACGAGCTCCTGGATCAGCTGGGCACGGCCCGTTTTTTCACGACCCTGGATTTAACCAAGGGCTATTGGCAGATTCCCTTGTCTGCCGAGTCCAAGGAGAAAACGGCCTTCTCCACTCCGTACGGTTTGTACCAATTCGTTACGCTTCCGTTCGGCTTGTTCGGGGCCCCTGCCAACTTCCAGCGCCTCATGGACCGGGTGCTGCGCCCGCACGCTGCGTATGCTGCTACCTACTTGGATGACGTGATCATCCACAGCAACACCTGGGCGGAGCATGTGCAGCGGGTGGCCGCGGTCCTGGAGTCCCTGAGGCAGGCGGGGCTCACGGCCAACCCGAAGAAGTGTGCGGTTGGACGGAGGGAGGTACAGTATCTGGGGTACCACTTGGGGGGCGGGCAGGTGCGTCCACAGGTGGAAAAGACGGCGGCTATCGCATCCTGCCCGCGCCCCAAGACTAAAAAGGAGGTGAGACGGTTTCTGGGGCTGGCGGGTTACTATCGCCGGTTCGTGCCAGGGTTTGCGCAGCTGACCAGCCCCTTAACCGATCTTACCCGGAAGGGTGCTCCAGATCCGGTTCAGTGGACGGGGCCGTGCCAGGCTGCGTTTGTGCAGGTGAAAAAGGCTCTCTGTGGGGAGCCGCTGCTTCACACCCCTAACTTTTCCCTCCCTTTTGTTCTGCAGACTGACGCCTCGAACAGAGGGTTGGGGGCCGTTTTGTCCCAGCAGGTGAGGGGGGCCGACCGTCCCGTTCTTTACATCAGCCGGAAGCTGGCAGAGCGCCAAAGACGGTACAGCACCGTGGAGAAGGAGTGCTTGGCTATCCGGTGGGCGGTCGACTCCCTTCACTATTACCTCCTGGGGCGCTCATTCACCCTCTGCTCGGACCACGCCCCACTACAGTGGCTCCACCGCATGAAGGATGCCAACGCCCGGATCACCCGGTGGTATCTGGCTTTGCAGCCTTTTAAGTTCAAGGTGGTCCATAGGCCGGGGGCGCAGATGGCGGTGGCCGATTTCCTCTCTCGCTCGCGGGGGGGGGGGGGGGGGGGAGTAGGTTCGGCCGGTGGGCTTCCCGGCCTCAGTCGGGCGGTGGGGGTGTGTGGCGGAGGTGTGGTCCGGGGCGCGGCTGCAGGGGAGGAGTGGTGCAGTGAGCTCAATGGGGCGGTGCTGGTAAGAACAGCTGATGGCGATTTTGGACTGATGGTGGTTTCCTTTCCTTTATATAGTGAGGCGGAGAGGAGCGGAGGAGAGAGACGCTGGGGAAACCGACCGCTGTCAGACGGTGTTCTGTTGTAATTCAGTGCACACTCTTAATAAATGTGGGATCTGATGACAACGACCTGTGTGTGGGTATATCTGTGCCTAGCGTGTGTCACACACACTATATACAAAAACTCAGTAAATCTCAGGAGCCACACACGGGTAACACAAGGTTTGGATGCCAGGGTCAGGTCTGCTGCTGTCAGGCGCTGCCGCCAACAACTGCTGGTCAGGCATCTTTTAAAAACAGCCACATGATCAGGGGACCAATCAGCCGCCGCCAGCTCTCCAATCAGGAAGGACCTGTAGATTCTTAAAGACATAGAACACCACAAAATATACAGCTGGCAAGGGCCGTAACACCGCCCTTCCCAAGACAAAACATCTCCCCTACAGATGTTTGGCACTCAGGAGTGGAGAAAACCACTCGACAGTACATCTGCTGTCACATTGTCAGTTCCTTTTTTATGATGGATCTCCAAATTAAAATCCTTTACTAGGAGGTACCATCTCATGAGCCTCTACTTGGAATTGTGTATTCTAGTCAAAAACACAAAGGGCTTGTGATCGGTGTAGACAACGACAGGCGATGAACTGCAACCTATATATGTTTTAGCGCCAAAATGTGGTAGTGCAAGCAACAGGGAAAGAGCATCTTTATCTATGGTACTGTAATTTTGCTGGTGAATGTTGAATTTCCTTTAAAAGTAACCGATTGGATGATCAACACCCTGCTCATCCTTCTGCAACAGCACCTCACCTGCACAGCTGGCGCGGGCATCCACCTGTAGTTTGAAAGGATGCATAAAATCAAGAGTGGCAAAGACTGATGTTCTGAGCTTTGGCAGACTGAAAAGGTTTCTGGCATGTGGATGACCACACTAATGGTTTTGACACACCAGTGAGACTGGTGAGAGGTGCAACTACATCAGCAAACTTTTTGCAGAAACCACGATAGTAGCCGGCCATTCCGAGGTCCCGGCGAATCCCACATCTAGTGCGAAGCACAGGGAAATGTAGGACAGCCTGAATTTTGGCCAGGAGAGGGCACACCTGACCCACCTGCTTCACTAGATAAGCCACAGTGGCTTATCTAGTGAAGGTGTTGGAATGTGGCAGGGGCATTTCGAATGGCAAAAGGCATGACGATATATATTGGAGAAAGTGATTGGGAGTGACGAAGGCGGAACTGATGCATGTGGAGTGAGGGGAACTTGCCAATAACCCTTTAATAAATCAAGTGACAAACTTTGCAGAGCAAACCCTATCAACACAATCTTCCATTCGGGGGAGAGGATAGGAGTCCGGTTTGGTCACACTGTTTACTTTTTGAAAATCTGTACAAAAACATGGGGTTTTGTCTTCCTTCGGCATGAGAAGGCACTCCATGTACTAGAACTCGGGACAGCTAGACCATTTTTAGCAAGTAGGAAACTTCTTGCTGAAAAACTGCGCATTTGGTAGGTGTTGAGGAACATATATGTTTTCTTAGTGCTTATTTGATTATTTTGTTTATGTATTTTAATAACAGGCCAGCTTTGACTCACAAACCAATTGCTTAGCCAGACTGAAATACTGTGCAAAAACAGGAAACTGTGAAGAACAGGAAGTACAGAAAAGCGGAACTAAGCAACGCAAACACACAGATCAAGTAGGGTTACTAAAATAACATGAGGAGCGAGGATGCAGACAGTTTTGCAGCTATAGGGTAGACATATAGTATTGAAATAGATCAAGGGACAGTTTAGTAGGGGAGGAGCAAGCGGATTATAACATAGGTGATATGCTTGTAATGTTTTAGATCTGCAGAGGGTTTAGCCTGGTGCACATCCCTTTCCGGAAAGTAATGATTCAATAAAATAATTATAAATACTTTGACAACTGAGTCGTGTTCTCTCTGTCCAGTAAAAGAATAAAAAGAAAAAGATTTAATAGTAGGGTTCACACGATAAGTGTGTTGTTTGTTCGGGGGATGGTCACCTACATCTGCGTCATGTTCATGACAGTGGTGCGAGATGGAGTGTCAGCAATCAGGGATGGGTGATTTTTGATCAGAGAGCACAAATCATTCTGGGCAGCGTCATCCAAATGTTTTAGGTGGTATTTTAAATTCACTAATATTTCAGAGTTTCTGAGTCGGGAGCAACCCTTAGCACAAATGAAAACTAAGCCATCACTTTCTGGATTATACTCAGATGGGGCCACTGACACAACTACAGGCAAGGCTGATGGTGCAGCAGGGGACGAAGAGGGGTTTACACCTGCCTCGCGAAAAAAATAAGGCTTCATCAGGTTGACGAGATGAAGCCACATGACGCTTTCTTCTACAGTCTCTGTAAAGCACTTTGAATCACCTTGTTGTTGAATTGTGCTATACAAATAAACTTGCCTTGCCTTACAGTCTGGGGTGCCTATAACAGAATCTGTGTCACAGAACTTTGTCTGGAGAGAAGATCTCTTTGAGCAGCCGCGGGGACACGCACTGTGTGTTCAAACACCAGATCTGCGGGACTGAAACCTGTGGACTCCTGCGCACGCTCTCTCACCAATAGAAGGAGAAGAGGCAGAGCCTCATCCCACTCTCTTCCTGACTCGAGGCAGAACTTTCTCATCATAGCTTTTAATGTTTGATGGAAACGCTTGAGCACGCCCTGTGATTCGGGATGATACGCACTGGATTTTTAATGCTTTATGCCAAGCGATTTCAAGAGCTGAGTGAAAATCTTGGATATGAAGTTTGACCCTCGGTCCGTTTGAACAGATTTTGGCAAACCGAAAGCGGAGAAAAAGTTCACTTGCACTCTGACAACAGCTTTGACTTTAACAGTGAGGAACGGAATAGCCTCGGGGAAGCGTGTGGCGGCGCACATCAAAGTTAAAATATACTGACGTCCTGACTTTGTTTTTGGGAAGCGGTCCTACACAATCAGTGAGTATGTGCTGAAATGGTTCCCCTAAAGCCGGGATCAGATGCAATGGAGCGGGAGGAATAACTTGGTTGGTTTTACACTGACCTGATAAAGGTGAAAGGAGCGGCAGTACCTAGTTACATCCGTTTTTAACCCTGGCCACAAAAAGTGATGCAGAATACGATGGTTTTTCTAATTCCTAAATGTCCAGAGAAACTGTCATGTGCAAGACTGATTACTTGGGGTCGGAACCTTTGTGATACAACTACCTGTTGAAATACATTCCACCCAAGATCACTTGATGAGGGAGGGTGCCATTTACGCATTAACACGTTGTTGCCAATGCTGTAAACATGGGGGTTTGCTCGTTGGAATTTACAGCAAGTAAACATTTGGCCAGAGTTGGATCATTCTGTTGCACATGGACAAAATCTGCTTTACTTACCTCAATAGACAGGTCAGGTGTAGCAGGTAGCAGGCTATCAGACACACATTTTTCTTCTTTTTCCACAGGTGGCTCAGCTTTCACAGGATCATCTTCAGAACACAGGAAAGAGTCAGACAAATCAACATCACTGTATCTGCGCTTATACACACATGTGACGACACAGGCAGGGAAAACAGAGGGCAGACTGTCAGCAGCAGATTCAGAAACAAAAACCAAATCATCGATGGGGTTTTCAATTACCTCGGAGATTGGGAAAATCTTTCCATTTGCTAGATCATTCCCCAGAATAATAGTAACCGCCTGTACGTGCAAGCGAGGGCGCACCCCAATTGCTACCGGGCCCGAAACGAGAGGTGACCGTAGGAAAACGCTGTGTAGCGGAGCCCGTGACACACACATACATCTCCACTCCCCACACGAGAGCATCAGCACCACAAAACGAGTTACGAGAAAAAGGCAACGCGCTATCCAAAATGAGAGACTTGGTAGCCCCAGTGTCACACAAAATCACAATCAGCACACGATCCTCCTCTTTTCCAGTAGGTGAGGCGAACGCTTTTGAAAAGAAAGGTCCGGAGGATCTGACGGGATTAGGCATAGAGACCAACCGACTCAAACCTGGAGAAAACCAACACTCTTTGGTTTTCTCCGGGTTTGAGTTTGCTCTTAGGGACGAAGTGATAGACAATTAGCAATGACATGGCTGGTGTCATGGCAATAAAAGCATTCACGAACGTTCATGGGAACTGGATCAGGGTGCGTTTGATGCGCAGGAGAAACCCTTAAGCTCCTCGCAGGCGCAGACAACAGAGTATATTCACACAGCTGAAAATGTAGCGCAATGGGTCAACAGAAACTCATCTGCGGAACAGCAGCTTTACACAATGAATCCACCTTTTGCTCATTGAGGTACATAACAACATTTTTTGGAAGACACGTTTTGAATTCTTCCAACAGAACCAATTGTCTTAGCTAAGTAAAATCCTTCACTTTACTTGCACCTAACTACTTATCAAACTTATCTACATGTGTTTGGTTGGCAGATTTTTCGCAGGACCGAAACATTTGGCAACATGCCTCATGAACTAACTCAGAAAACACTAAAATAGTGGATTTCACAATTTCATAATCCCGACTGTGATCAATGGATAAGCTCGTGCACACTTCTTGTGCTTTCCCCACCAATTTGCACTGCAACAACAAACTCCACACGTCCTTGGGCCATTTTAAAGTGGTTGCGATGCGTTCAAAGGCATTAAAGTAAGAGTCAACCTTACTTTCTCTGAAAGGTGGCACTAAGGCAATTTGCTTTCTTGCATCAAACTGGTCAGAGGAGAATCAGTCAGAAGTTTTACTCACAATTTTACTCAATGGGGTAGAGGTAACATTGCTCCATAGGCCTTATTCGGAGATGCAGTAGCTCAACTTCTTTGGCTTTAGCCTAAAGCTCCACCTCTTTCAGGCAAAGGGCAAGCTTAAGATCATCCGTAATCAATTCTGGTAATTGTCTGGCCAGGATAATGTTTGGGACTTGAACGGCAGCAGGAGCCTCCATCCACTACCAAACCTCCAGACGCATCAACCGGTCGAAGTTTCACCTTCGCAATTACCCCTTTTTCCACCATCTGCTCTGCCAGACACTGCTTAATTTCTGCCTTTTTTGGATTCAAGAGGACACCAACATTAAACAAATTTGCCACCAACAACAAATCTGCCTTGGTGCATCGATCCAACTTAGCCATGGTGGGTTGATGTGCAAAATAACACACATCAAAGTAATTACAGCTAGTTTACCCATTACACCACAAGAAAGCCGCCAACCAAAAGCTGAAGGAAACCTACAAAACACAATGAGCAAAAAAAGGGCAAACGAAAAGAGCGTACAAGCCCCCACTTTATTTTCCGCCCCAGTCTAAGGATACGCTTGAAGTCCACTGTGGATGAACTGGTATCTTTTTAAGCCTCCAGCCTGGGTAAAAGACTTTACAAACAACTCACCTATGTACACTTTTACTCCAATGTGGATGAGTTGGTGTTTTTTCAAGTTTGAAGGATCGTTAAAAGACTTTCCACACAAGTCGCAGCTGTACGGTTTAAATCCAGAGTGAGTGACTTGGTGACGTTGTAAGGTGCTACTCCGAGCAAAAGCTTTACCGCATTGACCACAGCTGTACGCCTTGATTCCAGAGTGGATGAGTTGATGACGCTGTAAGTTACCACTGCAAGTAAAAGCTTTACCACACAACTCACAACTGTATGGTTTAACTCCACTGTGGATGACTTGGTGTGTTTTTAAGCTTGCAGGGTTGGTAAAAGACTTTCCACACAACTCACAGCTGTATGGTTTAACTCCACCGTGGATGACTTGGTGTGTTTTTAAGCTTGCAGGGTGGGTAAAAGACTTTCCACACAACTCACAGCTGTATGGTTTAACTCCACTGTGGATGAACTGGTGTGATTTTAGGTGTCCTTTCTGGGTAAAACGTTTTCCACACAAGTCACATCTGTATGGTTTATCTCCACTGTGGACGAGTTGGTGTGCTTTAAAGTTTCCAAGATGGGTAAAATTCTTCCCACACTCATCACAGCTGTATGTTTTCTCTCCCTTTCTTCTGTGAGGTTTGTCGGCCTCCTGAGAGCGCTGACTTCTCGCTCCGTGTTGGTCCTGCAGTGACAGAGATACAAACAGAGGCAGTGAGTGAAATGCAGTCGTGGACTAAACTGAAACTGCCTCCATTAGTGGGATCCAAGATGTCAACAAACACATTGTAGGTGGATGACTTGGTGTGTTTTTAAGCTTGTCCAATCTGGACAGAATCGACTTTTTGGAGACATTATAGGTGTGCTGTTCCCCAGTCTAGGGGTACAGGACCATAACATAAGGGTAAGAAAGGAAGTGACCCCACCCGGGTCCCCCAAATCATACCCAGAAGCCAATCTTTGAAGTGAACGGTGGTTTATTTGTGTCTACACTGAAATGTTAAGTCCGGGGTGAACACAGGCCAAAATAACAAACAAAACAGGAAGTCAGGAAAGGAGGTGCTACCTAAAACCCTATGTGAAAGAAAAACCAAACAAAAGACACACGCTAGACTCCCTAACTGAAATGAACAGGAGAAAACAGCACAAGAAAATAGTAAGGCAGCTCACTCCTTCTGTTTCAGTGTCTATTTAAAAGTGAACTAATTTACACACTATATACAAAAACTCAGTAAATCTCAGGAGCCACACACGGGTAACACAAGGTTTGGAAGCCGGGGGTCAGATCTGCTGCTGTCAGGCGCTGCTGTCAGGCGCTGCTGTCAGGCGCTGCCGCCGACAACTGCTGGTGTAGCATCTTTTAAAAACAGCTACATAATCAGGGGACCAATCAGCTGCCGCCAGCTCTCCAATCAGAAAGGACCTGTAGATTCTTAAAAACTTAAGCTGTCACCTGTCTGTCTTTCCTGCACTTTCTCTCTTTTTCTTTCTCTCTGATTGTGGAATAAAAGTATGAACATGTGTTTATAAGTTACACTTGTGTTTGAATCCTGCAGCTTATCACACATTTGATTTCCAGGTGTGACGACTGCAAGTGTCCAGAGTGAGGACAGACTGAGGGACCCACTGCTGCACATCATCTGTGAGGCTTTGCACCCCTGATGATCCACCAGGACAAACTCAGCAGTGTGTGAGGAAGAGGAGGAGGAAGAGCCAGCAGCAGCTGACAGATGGAGAGAATAGACAGACTGTTCCCTGTTTGTGAAGGACTGCTAGAAAAGTTTAACATAACTGTCTGTCCTGAATCAGTCTTATTAGGTAATGTTCAAATAATGTTATCATCCCAGTGTTTTCAGTGTGGGAGAAAGTACTCAGGGCCTTCAAGTTACACACTATGAAAGGCAGCAACAAGTTTAATGTTCAGAAACCTAAAGTATATATCAGCAGCAGAATAGAGCTAAAAATAAATGTTTGTTTCAGTTCTATGAAGCTTTGAGTATTTTGGATTAGTAGCACCGCTACTAATCCAGTTTGTAGCAGTGCGGCGACCTGCCAGGCAGGAGGCTGGACGGGCCCCTCGGACCCTCCAGCAGGAACAGACGGCTGAAGCGGTTCCTCGGACCCTTCAGCGGAGGCAGCTTGCTGGACGGGCCCCTCGGACCCTCCAGCGGAGGCAGGAGGCTGGACGGGCCCCTCGGACCCTCCAGCAGGAACAGACGGCTGAAGCGGTTCCTCGGACCCTCCAACGGAGGCTGGTTGCTGGACGGGCCCCTCGGACCCTCCAGCGGAGGCTGGTTGCTGGACGGATGACCGAGGAGAGGAGTGACGGTGGCGTCGCTTCCTTCTAGACGAGGGAACAGGAACCGGTGGAGAAATGTAGAGACCTCCTCCTCATCCTCCGACTACATAGCCGCCAGGAAAAAGGCAGGCGAATGGACAGGCGAACAAGGTCCCGGCCTGCATGAGGAAGGAGAGGAAGTCTGTGGTAGCAATGAGGCAGGTGGTGAGTGTGTGTTGTCCTGGAGCGGCGGTAAAGAAGTGGAGGTAGAGAGAGCAAGCTCGCCAGCCCTGACTTGCTCCCTCCAGGCAGCTATGGAGCTGCCCAGCACAGTGTCCGTAGAAAGCTGAGTAAGCCGAGGGTTGCTCCGAATGACAGCATCTATGGCGCTTAGCCTAACTGCCATGGTCCTCAAATCATTGGCCTGAGCAATGCGGCCAAGAAGCTTAATCATCCGCACCATCTCAGTGTTGAATTCAAAAGCTGAAGAGTCTGCGGGGTCCATGTTCTGGTCGTGGTCTTCTGTCAGGTTTCGGCTGTGTGCAGGCAGGAGTGGTGGTAAGGAGGACCCAAAGTGCAGAGGCTCGGAGGCAATAGTGTATTTCAAAACTCAGCTTTTATTGCTGGCAAACGTAACAAAAATCCAAAAATCCAAATAAACGTACATGAGCAGGCAGACAGAACACACAGCATAAATTAGGGTAGACCACGACACAGACACAGAGAAACACGGGGCTTAAATACACAGAGGGAGCAATCAGGGAATGGGTAACAGGAGGGAAACACAGCTGGGGCAAATCAGGTCTAACGAGACAAAGGAAGCAAAACCAGACGCATTTACATGAGACACGGACTTTCACAGTAAAACAGGAAACATAACACAGACTGAACTAAAGACACAGACTCACATGCAGGCACTGCAACAGAGGGAACAGAGACGTGGGACCAGGGCAGACAGACACTGACTGGACACGGGGATATAGCAACTAAGGATACACAGAGACGCGAACTTGACAAGGGGATACAGCTGACAGGGGAGACAGAGCAACTAGAGAAGACAGAGACATAAACCATAAGACAGAACTCAAAGAAACCAAAGACTAGAGATGATAAATAATATAATAAACTCAAAATCCCTGGGTCAACGACCCAGGCATCCTAACAGTTGCATCATATTGCTGTAATTGTTTATATGCTTTATATATTCTGAGCTAAGTTGATCTATAGTGTTACATCCAGGGCTCGCAAAATAGCTAGCCCGACGTCCCGGGGCTAGCAATTTTTCCAGTCGGGCTACCAAAATCTATCTCTGCCCTGCCCGTCGGGCTGTCATAGAAAGGAAAAATATATGTCAATGCTTTTGCATTCTTTCGGAAATGTAGCTGGGTAATTATGTCATTGGCATCGGTGAGCCACTGTCAATATGTGACATATTGAAATCACGTTTGAATTTGCGCTTGTTTTTTGCTTTCACTTAGCAATCGCGCAAACTGTGTATAGAGAGCGACAGCACTGATTGGTGAGTGATGATAATTTGCGCACCAATTCCTCTGACATTGTCTTATCGATCGTTAGCTTATAGCAGGATATATATTTTAGTTCTGCTGAGCCAAATAAGACAGGTCAGGGTGAAGAAGTGACAGCCAAAGAAAAGCTTACCACAAAACGGAGAAGTTATGACAAATCAGACTATGAGGCAAAAAGAAAGTGCAGCTTTATGGTTTCATGGACAAAAGAATTTCTGTGGCTGCAATATGACGAGCTAAATAACCAGGGCTGCACATAAGTGGTCCGCAGGTGCGCATTCGCTGTCAAAATAAAAAACGTGCACAAGATAAGAAGTTGCAACGCGTGTTTGTGTACATAAGATTTTCTGGAGGAAGACAGACATTTGTTTAGAACTCTTAAAGATGTCGAAGAAGTTTCTTTAAGCAATTACTTTGGTGTTCCTCCAACTCCAAAGAAATGTCAGAAGGAGACCGAACCACAAAAGAAGCGCGTATTCTCAGAAAAGTGGTTGCAGGAGGTGAGCTGGCTTCAAACAAATGATGAACGCACAGAGATTTGGTGCAGAATGTGCCGTGAAAATCCCACTCTAGCGGACAAAAACAGTGTCTTTTATATGGACGCAAACGCGCAGTTGCAACTTCTTATCTGGTGCGTCTTTTATTTTGACAGCGAATGCGCACATGCGGACCACTTATATGCACCCGTGTAAATAACATAATGTTCTGCCGGGTGTGTTGTTGGTTTTCTCTCAATTTCTGAGTCGACAAGCGCCTTTGTTACTGGGACCAGTAATTTTAAGAAAGGCCCCCATTAGAACCCATGAGAAATTCAAGAAATGCATCATTGCTCAGTCTGCAATATCTTTCCCAGAACAAACACCAATTGCAAATAACATACTAAAAATAAACCTGAAAAATCTGTTTAGAACAGTGTACTATGTTGCAAAGAGTGAACTACCACTGGCACAATGTAGCAGTCTTTGCAAACTTCAAAAAGCAAACGGCCTCGATCTTGGTTCCACTTGCCTCTTACCCGTGACTTCAGTGGAGATTTCAATTTCAGGATCTGACACAGACTGATTCATGTCCTACACAGTTCTTACAAGTTCATAGAAATTTCTGTTCAATTAGAACCAAGTATTTGAGTTGATGATTGTAATTTTTATAATGTTGTAATTTGTGTTTCAACAATTTTTTGATTAATGTTTTGTTTCCGTTACTTTAATGTACAATATTGTAACGGAAACAAAACAGGAAACAAAACATAAATCAAAAAATTGCTCTCTTTTTTATTCGGGCTACTTAAATTTATTTTGGGCTACCAAAAACTGAAGAGTCCCTGCCCGAAGGGCTACCAGGGATTTTGAAATTTTGCGAGCCCTGGTTACATCATATTCTACAGGGAGTGCAGAATTATTAGGCAAGTTGTATTTTTGAGGAATAATTTTATTATTGAACAACAACCGTGTTCTCAATGAACCCAAAAAATTCATTAATATCAAAGCTGAATGTTTTTGGAAGTAGTTTTTAGTTTGTTTTTAGTTTTGGCTATTTTAGGGGGATATCTGTGTGTGCAGGTGACTATTACTGTGCATAATTATTAGGCAACTTAACAAAAAACAAATATATACCCATTTCAATTATTTATTTTTACCAGTGAAACCAATATAACATCTCCACATTCACAAATATACATTTCTGACATTCAAAAACAAACCAAAAACAAATCAGCGACACAATATAGCCACCTTTCTTTGCAAGGACACTCAAAAGCCTGCCATCCATGGATTCTGTAAGAGTTTGTGGAGTACTTGGACGCGTGTGATGGAGCATTGTCCTGCATGAAAATCATGTTTTTCTTGAAGGATGCAGACTTCTTCCTGTACCACTGCTTGAAGAAGGTGTCTTCCAGAAACTGGCAGTAGGACTGGGAGTTGAGCTTGACTCCATCCTCAACCCGAAAAGGCCCCACAAGCTCATCTTTGATTATACCAGCCCAAACCAGTGCTCCACCTCCACCTTGCTGGCGTCTGAGTCGGACTGGAGCTCTCTGCCCTTTACCAATCCAGCCACGGGCCCATCCATCTGGCCCATCAAGACTCACGCTCATTTCATCAGTCCATAAAACCTTAGAAAAATCAGTCTTGAGATATTTCTTGGCCCAGTCTTGACGTTTCAGCTTGTGTGTCTTGTTCAGTGGTGGTCGTCTTTCAGCCAAACTGGTGGAAAGTGACATCTTGGCAGCTGCACGCTTGACTTTTCTCAGTTCATGGGCAGTTATTTTGCGCCTTGGTTTTTCCACATGCTTCTTGCGACCCTGTTGACTATTTTGAATGAAACGCTTGATTGTTCGATGATCATGCTTCAGAAGCTTTGCAATTTTGAGACTGCTGCATCCCTCTGCAAGATATCTCACTATTTTTGACTTTTCTGAGCCTGTCAAGTCCTTCTTTTGACCCATTTTGCCAAAGGAAAGGACGCTGCCTAATAATTATGCACACCTGATATAGGGTATTGATGTCATTAGACCACACCCCTTCTCATTACAGAGATGCACATCATCTAATATGCTTAATTGGTAGTAGGCTTTCGAGCCTATACAGCTTGGAGTAAGACAACATGCATGAAGAGGATGATGTGGACAAAATACTCATTTGCCTAATAATTCTGCACTCCCTGTATAAGGATGTTATGTGTTTGTAGACTTTCTGCCCAGTTTGACCCATTTAGCAGAAGTCAGCCTGTTTAAGCCTCTGATATCTATTCTGTATGACTTAAAGCAGTTATGACATGGTTTGATTTTCTCACCCAATAAAGGAATATTTAATATACCAGTCTACTCTTCATTCTATCAGAAACAGTTTTCACAGCCTGTAAGAAATTTGTACCCATATTTGTAAGCATTCAGACAGATTTAGTAATGCCAACATATTAAAAAAAACAATATTTGTCTCTTAGGTATAAAACATCTAACACATTGCTGTGTACATGCTCGTCTTTATGTGAAGCTATAAAGTGATAGGAAATATAAATAAACAATTCTTAGTTCAGCTGATGATATTGTTGTTTCAGTGTGTGCTGATAAAATATGATCTTTTCTGTTGTTCTTCTGGACCCTCTCTGTCTCATACTGGGAGTAATGGACAATTCGGTTATCAAAGGCAAGCACAAGAGGCTGTTCCTGTTAGGATGCCTGGGTCGTCGACCCAGGGTTTTTGAGTTTATGATATTATGTATACTGTCTAGTTTTTGGTTTCTTTGAGTTCTGTCTTATGGCTTAGGTCTCTGTCTTCTTTAGTTGCTCTGTCTCCCCTATCACCTGCATCCCCTTGTCTAGTTCGCGTCTATGTGTATCTTTAGTTCCTATATCCCCGTGTTCAGTCAGTGTTTTGTGTCTGCCCTGTTCCCACGTCTCTGTTCCCTTTGTAGTGCCTGCATGTGAGTCTGTGTCTTTGTTCAGTCTGTGTTATGCGTTTCCTGTTTTACTTTGAAGGTCTGTGTCTTGTCTCAATGTGTTCAGTTTACGCTTCTTTGGTCTCGTCAGTTCTGATTTGTCCCAGCTGTGTTTCCCTCCTGTTACCCATTCCCTGATTGCTCCTTCTGTGTATTTAAGCCCAGTGTTTCTCTGTGTCTGTGTCGCGATCTACCGTTTATTTTGCTGTGTGTTTTGCCTGTCCACCGGTGTTAGTTTATTTTTGACATTTTCCAGTTATGCCATGTTTGCGTTCAGCATTAAAGCTGTTTTTGTTTAAGTTCTGTCTCCGGAGTCTGCACCTTGGGTCCTTTTCCTGTCTGCACACAGCCACACCAAACAGAAGATCGCGACCAGAACATGGACCCCGCAGACTCTTTTTCCTCGGAGTACAACACTGAGATGGAGCGGATGGTGAGCCTGCTTGACCGCATCGCCCAGTCCCCTGATTTAAGGACCATGGCAGTGGGGCTGAGTGCGGTGGAGGCCATCATTCGCTTTAACCCCCGGCTTAGCCGGTTTGCTAAGGACACTAAGTTGGACGACACCATTACTGCCTGGAGAGAGCAAGTCAAGGCTGGTGAGCTTGCTCTCTCTCTCTCTACATCTTCCCCACCGTTACTCCAGGACAACACGCACTCTTCTTCTGTCTCAACATTGCCACGGACTTCCTCTCCCTCCCCGCACCAGCTGGGTTCTCGTTCACCTGCCTTTTTCCTGGCAGCTATGTGGTCAGAGGATGAGGAGGAGGTCTCTTTTTCTCCACCGGTTCCTGTTTCCTCATCCCGACGGAAACGGCGTTCTGGCCGCCGCCACAACAGGACTGTTGAGCATTCTGACTCTGGACACTCTGCCATCACTCCCACTTCATCTGTTCTGCAAACTGGTTCTGCTGGAGGGTCCGAGGTGCCCGTTCAGCCACCTGTCTCTGCTGGAGGGTCCGAGGGGCCCGTTCAGCCACCTGTCTCTGCTGGAGGGTCCGAGGGGCCCGTTCAGCCACCTGTCTCCGCTGGAGGGTCCGAGGAACCGCTTCAGCCACCTGTCTCCGCTGGAGGGTCCGAGGAATCGCTTCAGCCGTCTCTTCCTGCTGGAGGATCCGAGGGGCCAGTTCAGCCTCCTGTCTCTGCTGGAGGGTCCGAGGGGCCCGTTCAGCCACCTGTCTCTGCTGGAGGGTCCGAGGGGCCCGTTCAGCCACCTGTCTCCGCTGGAGGGTCCGAGGAACCGCTTCAGCCGTCTCTTCCTGCTGGAGGATCCGAGGGGCCCGTTCAGCCACCTGTCTCCGCTGGAGGGTCCGAGGAACCGCTTCAGCCACCTGTCTCCGCTGGAGGGTCCGAGGAATCGCTTCAGCCGTCTCTTCCTGCTGGAGGATCCGAGGGGCCCGTTCAGCCACCTGTCTCCGCTGGAGGGTCCGAGGAACCGCTTCAGCCACCTGTCTCCGCTGGAGGGTCCGAGGAACCGCTTCAGCCGTCTCTTCCTGCTGGGGGATCCGAGGGGCCCGTTCAGCCACCTGTCTCCGCTGGAGGGTCCGAGGAACCGCTTCAGGCACCTGTCTCCGCTGGAGGGTCCGAGGAACCGCTTCAGCCACCTGTCTCCGCTGGAGGGTCCGAGGAATCGCTTCAGCCGTCTCTTCCTGCTGAAGGGCCCGAGGAACCGCTTCAGCCGCCATTAGCTTCTGCCTTGGCTACGCCTGGTCCAGCTTCTGCCTCGGCTTCTGCTACACCTGGTCCGGCCTCCGAGTCTGCAGCTCCGCCTGGTCCGGCCTCCGAGTCTGCAGCTCCGCCTGGTCCGGCCTCCGAGTCTGCAGCTCCGCCTGGTCCGGCCTCCGAGGGTTCAGTTTTGTCTGCCCCTGAGGTCTCCAATCTGTCTGTTCCTGCACGTCCCGCACGTCCCGCACGGCCTGCTCGTCCTGTCCGGCCTGCTCGTCCTGCACGTCCTGCTCGTCCTGCACGTCCTGCTCGTCCTGCACGTCCTGCTCGTCCTGCTCGTCCTGCACGTCCTGCTCGTCCCGCTCGTCCTGCTCGTCCTGCTCGTCCCGCTCGGCCTGCTCGTCCTGCACGTCCTCTCCGGCCGATGACTGGACGTCATTGCTGTCATGGACGGCCCCCTGAACTACGTCGCCGTCGGTGCCTCCCGCCCGGCCGGCCTCCTGATCTGCTCGGTCGCCGTCGGTGCCTCCCGCCCGGCCGGCCTCCTGATCTGCTCCGTCGCCACCGGTGCCTCCCGCCTGGCCGGCCTCCTGAACTGTTTTCTGGGCTCTTGGGCCGTCAGCCTCCGGGCCGCCCCCCTGAACTGCCCGGGTTTGGACTATTGTGCTGTCAGCCTCCGGGCCGGCCCCCTGAACTTTTTGTGAACTGTTTTTCCTGGCTGCCTGCGCCTGTCATGAGCCTGTTTTTTGTTCTGTTGCTTTCCGGGCTCCAGTGTTTGCACTTTTTTTTTTTTGTTTCTGGCTCAATGTGTTTCATTTGTTTCGAGCCCTCCGTCCTGTTTCCCCCGCCGCCCACCCTGGTTGGGTTGTTTTTGTTTTTTTTGATTTCGATGTTTTGGTTTGGGCTGTCCGGAAGCCAGCCCTTAAGGGGGGGGTACTGTTAGGATGCCTGGGTCGTCGACCCAGGGTTTTTGAGTTTATGATATTATGTATACTGTCTAGTTTTTGGTTTCTTTGAGTTCTGTCTTATGGCTTAGGTCTCTGTCTTCTTTAGTTGCTCTGTCTCCCCTATCACCTGCATCCCCTTGTCTAGTTCGCGTCTATGTGTATCTTTAGTTCCTATATCCCCGTGTTCAGTCAGTGTTTTGTGTCTGCCCTGTTCCCACGTCTCTGTTCCCTTTGTAGTGCCTGCATGTGAGTCTGTGTCTTTGTTCAGTCTGTGTTATGCGTTTCCTGTTTTACTTTGAAGGTCTGTGTCTTATCTCAATGTGTTCAGTTTACGCTTCTTTGGTCTCGTCAGTTCTGATTTGTCCCAGCTGTGTTTCCCTCCTGTTACCCATTCCCTGATTGCTCCTTCTGTGTATTTAAGCCCAGTGTTTCTCTGTGTCTGTGTCGCGATCTACCGTTTATTTTGCTGTGTGTTTTGCCTGTCCACCGGTGTTAGTTTATTTTTGACATTTTCCAGTTATGCCATGTTTGCGTTCAGCATTAAAGCTGTTTTTGTTTAAGTTCTGTCTCCGGAGTCTGCACCTTGGGTCCTTTTCCTGTCTGCACACAGCCACACCTAACAGTTCCAGCTGTTATCTTTTGCGGCCAGGAAGAATATCCTGCTCCTCTGGGGCAGGCCAACAATCCCAACTAAGAAATTCTGGCATAACACTGTTATGGACTGTATTCCCAATGAATATATAACTTGTATGCTCAACTTCACCTTGGACTCTTTCCACAGAACCTGGGACCCATATCTGAAATACGTTGGACCTGTACGGTCATCCTCCTTGCTCCGGGGCTTTCCCAAACTGAATTAATTTGCCTGAATATTGGTCTTATTGGTTTGTTTTGATTCCTGGTGGGGTTGTGGTTTACCTCAACTGCCTTGTATGTGCCTCAGAACTTTGTATTGCCTGAGCTCTATTTTGTTCTGTTCTGGTTCTTGTGTACTTTTTCCTTTTGTCATTGTCTGCTACTATGGAGAAATCCCCCAAAAAATATTTTTTTAAAATGATCTTTGTATTTCCTTGTAACTTCTGTGGTTTTTGTTTGTGAACGTAGATTCTGTATGTGTGGAGGAGCCCAGGATGGAAAAGATAAAGCTGCTGATAACAACCAGCTGTGCACACAGTTTCAATAACAGTGTAACTGTGATATTTTTCTCACCTTTTGTGTTGAAGTCATTGTTTCCTCTGTAGTGGCTGAGCTGAGTCCAAATGGCTGAAACTGTTCCTCTGCTGCTCCACCAGACTCTTCTCCTCCTGTTACTCAGCTGGAACACAAAAGTATAGATATGTATTTTATCCCTGACAAGAAGAAGCAGAGCAAATAAACATTACTACACTCAGTGACAACAATACCTATGAAGCTTCAAGGTGAAACCCCAGAAGCAACTACAAAAAGAAAGTCATCAGCTGCAACAAGAACTTGAAAAAGCCACTGAGCGCCCTGCATACCACCACCTTTACCCAGCGGATGCTACACCCTGTTAGGGCTGCCACAAACGATTATTTTGGGGTTTAGTCGAGTAATCAGATCATCATCCATTGGACGTAAAACGTACAGATTATTGCACCAGCAACATCTGCTCGTATATAACTATCATTAGCTTACAGCTTTAAGTGTTTAAAGTATGTGCTAACTAAAATTAAAGACAAATGATAGTTCATTAAATTTTAATGATTTGCAGATTGTTTTGGTGAAGTTTAATAAACTCCTTGCTATCTAAAATATAACAGGACACCGGAGTAAATTCTCGAGCATCTCACACTTCTGATAATCAGTTGCCTGCTTGACGTTTATTCAGCTGTGTAAAAACTATAACTTTAATCTCAGCCAAACCGATTTACCCAGGAACAAGTCAAATACTAAAAAAAAAGCCAAACAATAACATTTTTAAGTTATCTAAGTGACTTATATATGCTTAACCTGAGTAGCGAAAGACGGCGGTGGGTTTGAAAACGGTTACCCGTCAGAGTATGTTTGTAGCTTATATTCACAAAGGTAGGACGGTTCGCCACAGAATTTCGTGTTGTGCGCATGCGTAGAAAATACGGGTAGGATGGTTTGTCAGGTAGGATGGATTGCCAGAACACCGGGAGTCCGGTGCCCCCAACTAGCTATCGAGCTGGTGGGTAACAGACGTTGGAGCGCTTTTGAAAATATGTGGTGTCTTGATAAACTGAGCAGATATTTGAGGTTTACACAGCTACATTCTCGCCTGAAAATATGTTAAACGTTTATTTTGTGACCCAGAAAGATAATAAGAATAATATTAAAACTAACTAGCTGCCGCCATTGTTGGAAACTGAGTTGGGCCGCGCTATGAATTCTGGGACACAGCTTCTACTTCTTCTTCGGGGTTTAACGGCAGCTGGCATCCTTGTACATGCAGTGCTGACATCTTCTGTTTCAGTCCGTTATTACACTCTTAAATCCTGCTACTTATTCCTGCGTCTTTTGTGATCTTACAAAGCTTCAAACGACGCGTCGACTATTAAATCAGTTGTCAACGATTTTGATAGTCGACATAATCGTGACTAGTTGACTAATCGTGGCAGCCCTACACCCTGTATATATGAACTTCCATAGATCCACAAAGAAGGAGTCCCACTCAGACTCATTGGTAGCAACAAACTCAGCCACCTACAACATTTCCAAGCACTAGAGCAGGGCGATATGGCCAAAAATATTTATCACGATATAGATTTGAAAAATTGCGATAACGATATAACTGACGATATAATTGATGCGAGACAAAATACCCCACCCCCTACCCCCCATCCATTTATTTTCACTTAAACAAGCAGCTGTTTTTTTATGTGCATTAAAGCTATATAAATATTTAACAGTGCAAATGCAAATTTCTTGCTGAAAGTTTAACCAAAAAACATTTCCAGTAGAAATGGGCTGACATATCCTGAGCATAACCATGTATAATATCCACTGAAGTTAAAAAGAGGCGCTTTGCAACATTAAACTGCAGTGTGGCAAATAAAAAGTCAAATACGTATTTTTCGGACCATAAGGTGCACGGGATTATAAGGCACATTAAGTGAAACAAAGCAGTCAGAGAAATCAAACTTTATTCAACTCATTCTTCTTGCTTCCTCCACTTCTGTACCATTGATTCCTTAATGCTGTATTCTATCACAGCTGCTCTATTCCTAACTCTATTCCTATATATATATATATATATATATATATATATATATATATATATATTTATTAGGGGTGCAACGATACACAAAATTCACGGTTCGGTTCGGTTCGATACTTTGGTGTCACGGTTCGATATTTTTTCGATACAAAAAAATGTTCATGCATTTTTAATTTGTCATTTATTAAAATTATAAATACATATTTTAACTCAAAAGTACAGTTTTTAAATTTAACCCTAACCCTTGTGCGTGTTTTTTATTTTGACAGCGAATGCGCACCTGCGGACCACTTATGTGCAGCCCTGGTTATTTAGCTCATCATATTGCAGCCACAGAAATTCTTTTGTCCATGAAACCATAAAGCTGCACTTTCTTTTTGCCTTATAGTCTGATTTGTCATAACTTCTCCGTTTTGTGGTAAGCTTTTCTTTGGCTGTCACTTCTTCACCCTGACCTGTCTTATTTGGCTCAGCAGAACTGAAATGCTTTTACACGCTCACTCACATAAGCTCAGCGATTCTCTGCGCGATCAACCTCTCACATGTTTAAGCTGCGGGAGATTTCACTTGTCATGTTTGCATAGTAAGCTAACGATTAATAAGACGATGTCAGAGGAATTGGTGCACAAATTATCATCACTCACAGATCAGTGCTGTCGCTCTCTATACACAGTTCGCACGATTGCAAAGTGAAAGCAAAAAAACAAGCGCAAATTCAAACGCGACTTCAATATGTCACATATTGACAGTGGCTCACCGATGCCAATGACATAATTACCCAGCTACATTTCTGAAAGAATGCAAAAGCATTGACATATATTTTTCCTACAATAGCCCGACGGGCAGGGAAGAGATAGATTTTGGTAGCCCGACTGAAAAAATCGCTAGCTCCGGGACGTCGGGCTAGCGATATTGCAAGCCCTGTATCTGATTGAGGAATCACTCATCTTTGGAAAAGAGAGTTTATTACAGAGAAATGGCTCTTTCCAAAATAAAAGCTATACTATCCGCTTCTTCTGGGCTATATTCTCAGCAGCATAAGGAGAATCATGTGCTAACAGCTGTCTAAATGACTCGGCTAAAGTTAGTAGCATGCTTGCTTTTTTTTGTCTGCTTCCACTTGTCTTTGCACTAGGATGATGTCGGCGTAAATGTGCAGTCATATTCGTTGTGTTCCCACTAGTGCTTTCAGGTTAATCTCGTTGAAATGACCTTAACGCCACAACACGGCAAATCTCCGTTAACGAGCTACCGCCGATCGCTCCGTGCATGGGGCTAGACGGCAAACACGTTAACGAGCTAACTGCGCTAACACACTAGTTCACACCAATGTAATTGAGCATTGCATGGCACATCCAACATACTGTTTTACTTTAGTCCATGACTCGCTTACCTTCAGGATCATACGTCACATGAAAACCAAAATAATTCCAAACGCCAGATCTGAATGTTGCAAGTAGAGCTTAACTTCTGTCTCGCTAGCTTGCCCTGCGCTCTTCCTTCTGACTATGCTGTCTGTGTTGAGCACTCAGTGGATCTGCGCTCGACAGTGCAGCCTAGGCGGAGTAGTCGAACACAGATTCACTGAGCGCTCAACACAGACAGCATCGTCAGAAGGAAAATTGATAAAATAAATTACAAATGTTGTATTGTTCGATACATATGCGTACCGAACCGAAAGCACTGTATCGAACGGTTCAATATCGATACGAATATCGTTGCACCCCTAATATATATATATATATATATATATATATACAGTGATGCCGGTAACGCGTTGCTTAGTAACGCGTTACTCCGAATATGACCACTTTTTCAGTAACGACTAATCTAACGCGTTACTATTTCCATAACAGTAGTCAGATTAAAGTTACTTGTCCAAACCACTGTGCGTTACTATTTTTTTAAGCAAAAAGATTTGGTTTCTTCTTTTCGTCTCAGCGGATGACAAACGCATACGTGTCGTGAAACGTCACATAAGCGACAGGTCACGTTTCCCGCTCACAAGCAGCCAGCGACGTAAAAAAGTGTAAACAACAATGGAGGGAGAGAGATGTTCGTTCTTTAGCTGGAAATATGGTCACTATTTTGAGTTTCTGTTAACTAAAGATTTAAATATTAAGGTTCGTTGTACACTCTGTGTTGGCGAAAAAGTGTTATCTACCTTCAAAAACACTACGTCAAACTTAAAGAAACATTTGGAGTCGCAGCACAGCACAGTCAAACTCACAGAGAGAGTCCCACCAAGTGGTCCGAAGCAGAGAGCCGTGACTTCCGCAGAAGGTCCTACACCCCCCAAACAACAAAAGTTGGACTTTGGTGCAAAACCAGTAAGTGATGAAGAATTGAAGAAGTTGGTCGCGCAGTATATTGTAGAAGAAATGCTACCTATAAACACTGTTGACTCGCCCTCGTTTCGTGCCATAATAAAAAAGATCCCTACTTCTGTTAATGCCGAGCTGCCTCACCGAACGACTTTTACTTCTTACTTGGAGAAGGAGTTTACAGAAATGGAGAGAAATTTGAAGGCCACACTGAATGAGATTGACTTTGTTTCAACTACCGCGGATATTTGGACTGCTAACAACAGAAGCTATATGGGAGTAATGCTCCACTGGATCAGTAGAACCACATTAGAGCGTCACAAGGTTGCATTAGCATGTAGGCGAATTCGTGGTAGACACACGTATGATGTCACTGGTACAGAAATCGAAAACATCCACTCCTCTTATGGATTACTCAACAAAGTAGTTGCAACAGTTACTGATAATGGATCCAACTTTGTTAAGGCGTTTCAAGTTTATCATCCTGTCACGGAGTCCGATGATGAGACGGAGGAGGAAGAGTCCAGCCCCAAAGACGATGATGTCACTTTTTCTGATCTGTCAGAAATCCTCTCGGCTGAGAATGAAAGTGATGGTCAGCTGTCTCTTCCCCCGCACCGCAGGTGTGCTTCGCACACCATCAACATAATTTGCACACGTGATGTGGAGAAACATTTAACAACCAATGCAGAGAGCAGGGCTGTGTATAGGAGCAGCACAGCAAAATGCACAGCTCTTTGGACCAAATCGAGTAGATCTACACTTGCATCAGAAACAGTGGAAGAAATCAGCAAAAGAAAGCTCCTAATACCAACATCCACAAGGTGGAATTCCTTTTTTGATGCTGTAAAGAGAATTGCAGAAATCCCCATGGGTGAGCTGAATACTCTGTGCACAAAGCTAGGACTGAAGTGCTTCAAAGATCAAGAATACCAGTTCCTGCATGAGTACTGCATGGCCATGAAACCTCTGACTGCAGCACTGGACATTTTACAAGGCGACTGTCCATATGGAACTTTACTACCAACACTTGAAGTTCTGATGCAGAAGACCCAGGCTGTGAAAGATGACCTCTCCAGGATGACTGCAGGCCTTCCAGATGCCATTGTACAGGTACGCTCTATCTTGAAATTAGTCAGATTTTTTGCTTCATACAATTCACAAACATGGAACAGAATATTAATTATCATTGAAAAATAAGATTAAAACAATTAAAATGTTTACAAGTAACCTAAAACAAAATAAACCCATAATACTGATCTCATATTAGGCATGGTTTGCAAATAATTCAATAACATAATAAATTGTAGGCATAAAAATATCAATTATGTTTTTTAGGCTATTCAGACTCGTTTCGCCGGTGTGCTGGATGACAAAGATGCCCTTCTTGCAGCTGCCAGTTGTCCAAAATTCAAACTCCGATGGCTGAGAGATGCAGGAAGGAGGGAGCGAGTAAAACAGCTTCTGACAGCAGAGTGTTGCACCACTGCTCCTCTGGCAAAAAACCCTGCCAGTGTGCCCAGTGCTACTACATCTAGCAGCCAAGGTGAGATGGACTTTTTCACTTTTGAGGCAGAGCCAGAGGAGGAGACCTATTCTGCAGAAAAAGAAGTCATGGACTACCTGATGTCAGGCTACGACCTTCAGATTCTGCATAAATTTTCAAGCATAAAGACAATTTTTTTAAAGTATAACACTCCAACCCCATCAAGTGCTCCTGTGGAGCGACTTTTTAGTCTGGGAGGTTTGGTGCTCACGCCTAAAAGAAATCGACTTTCTGACAAAAGGTTTGAGAAGCTTCTGTTAATGAGGTACAACCACTGGTTTACTCGCTCCACTCTACTGTTTCCCCCATAACATGCGATGACAACATATACTGAAAAAACAGAGAATGGGGAATCCAATTTAAATAATTCAATTACTTGTAAATAGTTAAGTTTATCAAAGTCACTTAATAAACTTATTAAAGTTTTCAAGTTGATTAACTTAAAACAATTACCTGCAAGGAAGTAAGGCAATTTAAGTTGGACCTGCAGTCTCTTTTTTTTTTTTTTTTTTTTTCATAAGATTAGTCCAAAGTTACAAAAGCGGACAATAGTGCTTACATGTGGATGGTATAAAAAGTATCTTAAGGGAAGTCAAGAAAGACTCTTTGTTTGTTTGTTTGTTTTTTTATAAAAAGTATTTATGTTAAGTGAAGTAACAAAACTGTCTTTATTTTCATACAAACAAGTATTTCTGTCAGGAAAAAAGTTAAGTTCAACTTCAAATGTCAGGAGATATATTGTTGACATTACTGTTAAAATACACTTCCAATAAAGTGAGTATTGGCAAAATCGGTTGATTTTTTTATGTTGAGGCAGTGGGGAGTGTTATTGGCAGCTTCTGAAAGTAACTAATAAAGTAACTAGTAATCTAACTTAGTTACTTTAAAAATAAAGTAATCAGTAAAGTAACTAAGTTACTTTTGGAAGGAGTAATCAGTAGTCCGTAATATATTACTTTTTCAAAGTAACTGTGGCAACACTGTATATATATAAATAATGTTCTTCCTCTACACCCCCCCCCCATTTTTGCACATGTCGAGGAGCGTGTCAGGCTACATTTCACTGTGTGTTATACTTGTATAACTATGCATGTGACAAATAATAAAGAACCTTGAACCTTGAGAAGTGCGTTGAAGTTCCACAAAGTGATGAATGAAGGACATGCATATTGTATTGAAGAAATAAGTGATGAGAATGCTCTTATTTGCATTTACAAGCTCACCTATGTCAGACCTTTTGATAAACAAAGTTCTAATGAAAGTGAGAACATGTACACTGTTACATCTTTCAGAAAATGTTTTGAAATTGTGGTGCACAGTTCAGAATAAAAGTTTCTTAAAAACCATTGCATCTTTTTAGTAAATGTTTATTTCCAAAAGAAATTTCTAGAAGTTCAGAACAGTAAAATTCCCGCTTTTTAGAATTAATTAGAAGATAACTCTTACGTAGTTAAACTAAAATAGTCTTTGAGAGTTAATATATAAACTCTTAACACCTAGTTAGCATTAGTAAGTGTTAAATTATCAACTCCAGACAGATTTGGTGTTTAACACTGAATCAGAGTTAACGTACCAACTCTCCAAAAAGAGTTAGATTAACACTCTCTGGTGTGGACGCATATAGACACTTTAATAGTGTTGAAATCAAATCTGACAGTGTTAATTTGGACACGCTGGATTTGCTGTGTAGAATGAACAAATGCAATTATAGTCGGGTTTACCTGTGAAAAAAAAAAGCTTTAAACCTTCAAATATTCAAGTGAGTAAAAATATCTGATCAATGACAAGTGGAAAGAACTTCTGCCGTTGATATGCAAAACTAAATAAAGTCCAACATTCAATCCACAACATGATTAAAAACATTCTTCTTCTCCCAAATCACCAAGAGCTGCACATTAACCACCACAATATATTTTTATTCTCTGTGCTTTCAAATATGAACACTGTTTACTTTCATCTCAGTTTCATTAGTTTTTGTTAACATCTTCCTGTGCATCACTTTACAGCAGCCACACTCATTAAAATGAGACTTTGTAGGAGTTCACTTCCTCTCATGTGTTCATCCACAGCACCTGGACAATAAAGTTATAGTGACCCTGATACTGCAGCAGATCGCTCTGATTCCCTGTTATCACTTCAAATAGAAATGAGGCTGTAGAGGTTTGGTGCAGGCAGAAAAACAGCTGCAGGGACAATGAAAAGACTTTTCTGCTCCAACTTCTCCCAGCATGCTGAGCTAATGATTAGTTGGTGTTTTTCTCCAAACACTCTCTCACTCTTCTCTCAACGTGTTCACAATAAACTGTGAACAGACACCGAGGAGAGCAGCAGAAGACCTCATTCAGGAGCTAAACTCAACATGAACTGAACTCACAGTAAAGTTAGCTCGGTGCTTACCTTTAGATGAGCCCACAAACCGAGAGAAACTCCGCGATGAAGCTGCAACTCTTTCCAAACACAGGAAACAGATCAGGGAGCAGAGACCCACGTGGTTCACGCTGATCTCAGCTACGATCCAGGAGACAAGGGTGGGCAGATCGATGCAGATACCGATCCAAACGTTGGTAGTGGTATATGATCGACATTTTAGTTTGTTTCTCTCCTCTAAGTTCACTACCTTACTCCCGTTTCGTGAAAAAGGAGCTCTCTCTGCTCGACTCCTCTTCCCTGCACACACGCTTTGCTCCGCCCCTTCTTCCTGCTCTGCTGTGATTCGTTACTTTGCGGTCACGTGACGCAGCTGCGCTTCGCAAGTAGGTGAGGTACATCCTATTTCCTTCTATTAATCTTTTTTCCTGGCCTTGACGAAAACTTCATCACTGGTAGGAGAATTGCTAAGGACTCAGTAGAAGAGAAGAGCGGTGCTGCGAATTTGAACAGTCTTACTATTGTCTCTCCTAAACAATAGGTGAAGATGGACTACAAAATGTGCATCTTTTGTTGTAACTGCTGTTTTATTGTCATTTAAATGTGAAGAGTTTCTGGAAAATAATATGGAAAGGTTATACAAAGGTTAGAATTTTAAAGAAGGAATGGTCATTTGACATTTCGACGGCTAAAAAGAGACACTGTATCAGTTTGTTACTTAAAGTCATGAACAGGAGTATTTCTACTGCATGTTTTTTTTTTTTGTTTAAAGTGCCACGTGCTTGACCTCAGTATGACCTGAATTTAGAACAGAAAAAGAAAGGTCATATATTACTGAGTTTAGTCATCCATAAAATCATCACATTCAATGTAAGATTAAGGTTAACTATTGAACTATTCTAAAGTAAAGGCTTTAAAAACAAGTTGACGCAAGGGGTTCTTCGCTATTAAACATTTGCACATAAATAAGTGACATAATGTCCATAATGTCCAGTACTTACTTTTAAAAGTTTACTCTTCAGTCAATCCGTTTCAGAGAGCCGCCGTTTTTTTCCCAAAAAATTATCCGCACCCACCACTGCACAAGGAATTGTGGGATATGTTGGGCCACGAAGGCTACACTGGACCCAGCCTTCAAATCTTGGGAAAAGAAGAGGGCAATTGGAGGACTTTTTTAATTGGGACGATCTTTGTCACATCGCTGTGACGTAATCGGCCTTAAAACGCTGCATTTAAGGCTGCAGACCTTGAATTGGGATAAAGTCTTTGTCTTTAAGACATTCCTGCAGTTTAACTATTTGTTGTGTGTTGGCTTCATGGATAGAAAAAGTTGGGCGTCATCTAAGAAAAGCACGAAAAAGACTTAACAATGTGGTGTATGCTGTACAGTGCAGCGAGGAATGCCCAGACCTCTACATTGGAGAGACCAAACAGCCACTTCACAAGCGCATGGCACAACACAGAAGAGCCACCTCCACAGGACAAGACTCAGCAGTCCATCTGCATCTTAAGGATAAAGGACACTCTTTCAAGGATGCCAATGTTCACATTTTGGACAGAGAGGACAGATGGTTTGAAAGAGGAGTGAAAGAAGCCATCTATGTCCACTGTGAGCGACCAGAGGCGGTGGTTTACGACACCAACTCTCTGCCATCTATAATCCAGTTTTGAGTTCCCTCCCTAGACGCCTTAACGCCCACTTACATCCTGGACCATCTGACCTCAGGAATTCGCATGGTAAGGTGGGGCCAGGTTTCACAATGAGCTCACCCGAAACTCTGGCTGATTGTGACCCACAGCCAGTTTCACACCTTGTCTCAGGCGATTAGAGGATCATCAGGGGGTCCTTTTGTCCCTCTGTGGGGGGTTACTCCCACTAGGTTTATATCTGGGACTCTCCACCATTTGATCTTAGAACTGAAGAAGCTTCTCGGATGAGAGGTGAAACGTCTTCAAGTAACTTAAAGAAGTCCAGACCCTTTTCTTTCCAAGCTCCTTAGACTACGATGACCTGGATGACTGAGAACCTTCACAGACATTATTGTATTTACCAACATCAAGAAGTCACAAGCAAAGAAAGATCACACAATGGTGCATGTTTAAACAAGGAGAGTTTACTGGTCAAAATTATTTATTAAAGAAATAAACAACATTTTTTTAACCACCAAAAAATACACATTTAAAGCAACACAATGGCGGCCCAATATCTTATGTTTATGTCAGAACCGGTGCCATTATGGAAAAAGTTGGCGGTACCCATCCGGTAATAGATACTGGATGGGTACCGGTATCTATTATGTGGATACTGGTACCCATCCCTACTCAGAACTGACAATGGTGGGGAATACACATCTAAAGAGTTTCAAGAATATTTGAAAGCTCAAGGCATCCACCATGAAGTGACTGTGCCACATACACTGCAGCAAAATTGTGTTGCAGAGAGAAAAAACAAAACTCTAGTGGAATCAGCTAGAAGTATGCCATCACATGCAAAGTTGCTAAACACATTCTGGGCAGAAGCTGTTGCTACTGCAGCTTACATACAGAATAGGCTCCCAACATCTGCTTAAAAGAATGAAACACCCTATCAGAGATGGTATGGAAAAAAACAGACATTAGTCATATGAAAGACAGGAAAGACAAACAAGTACTGAGGAGACTGTCGCCAGTGAGGCTACAAAAGGAGATTAGCGGATCAGAAGACCTCCAAAGAGATATGGATTTGAGGAGTTTGCTGACGTAGTTACAGTTGACCATTATGCAAACATCTGTTGTGTCACAGAACCAAATACACTGGAAGAGGCAATGTCAAGTCCAAATGCAAAGGAGTGGAAAGAAGCAGCTGATTTGGAATATGAGTCACTGCTGGAAAATGGCACATGGGATTTAGTGGCTCTACCAAAGGATTGCAAAGCAGTTGGATCAAAATGGATCTTTAAAGTTAAGCATCACAGTGATGCACAAGTGGGAAGATTCAAGTGCAGACTTAATGCCAAAGGCTATTCACAGATTTATGGTGCAGACTATGATGAAACATTCTCTCCGGTTGTACGATTTGGTTCAATTCGTACTTTATCATTTGCTGTGCAAAACAATCTAAATGTGCTTCAAATGGATGTTGTGACTGCATTCTTGAATGGACACCTGGAAGAGGAAATCTACATGAGCAGCCAGAGGGTTACATCAAACCTGGGCAGGAACATCTAGTGTGCAAACTAGACAAGTCAATATATGGACTGAAGCAGTCTCCACGTTGCTGGAGCAAAGCTTTTACAGAGTTTATGAAAAGCATTGGTTTTACACAGAGTACTTCAGATCAGTGTGTGTTTGTTAGAACAGGTCAGGAGTTGGAAATATTGGCTGTGTATGTTGATGATCTGATTTTGATTACCGAATCAACAGAGAGCACGAAGAACTTAAAGGACACTCTGAGGAAACACTACAAAATGAAGGACATGGCTGAGCTATCCTACATTCTGGGCATCTCAGTGGTCCAAGACAAGGACAAAAACCATGTTGTGCTTCATCAGAGACAGTTTACTGAAAACATACTACAAAAGTATGGAATGGACAGTGCAAATCCAGTAGAAATTCCAGCTAACACAAATGTCAAATAAAGAAAGAGTGATGACGTCAGTCAACCTGTAAACCCAAGCATGTATCAGTCAATGGTTGGAAGTTTATTGTATGCTGCCATGGCCACACGACCAGATATTGCACAAGCAATGGGTGTGGTGTCAAGGTTCAATCATATTATGTTCATTTGTGACGCATGAAGGGGCGTAACCCTGATGAATGAAACCATTCTGAATTGAGCTGTTCGGGGAAGATCGATGCTGGTGTTGCAGTATACATCTTCCCACGCATGTACTCAATAAATCATTGTTTGACTGAACTCTTCTGGGCCTCTGTTGGTTTGTTCCATTGCTCAACATTTTCGAACTCAGGACAACAGGCATCTCCAAAAACGTTGGAGCACTTATGCAAATATGTGATGTCTTGATAAATCAAGCAGATATTTGAAGTTTATACAGCACCATTCTTGCATGAAAATATCTTAAAAGTAAATTTTGTGACCCAGAAAAAGTAATATTTCAAACTCCACCACTCTGCGTTCCTCCACCACTGCCTCGTTTGAGTTTTGGAAGAAATAGATTCTGGGATATTGCATTTTGTCATTTCGAGCTGATTGGAGACCAAAACAGACAATAAGATTTTTTTTGCATCCAAGTCTGTCATTGTATGGTTTTGTGGCACACATATAACGGTGTACAGAAATGTTGAGAGCGCAAGCAACACATTGCGAGCAAGCGCAAATGGAAAAACTGAGCGAGAGGGGCTGCTGTTGTGTGTGTGTATGGATAATAGCAAACACTGAAATTAGGGCTGCCACGATTAGTCAACTAGTCATGATTACGTCGATGACTGATTTAATAGTCGACGCGTCGTTTGAAGCTTTGTGAGATCACAAAAGACGCAGGAATAAGTAGTAGGATTTAAGAGTGTAATCACGGACTGAAACAGAAGATGTCAGCACTGCATGTACAAGGGTGCCAGCTGCCGTTAAACCACGAAGAAGAAGAAGCAGCTGTGTCCCAGAATTCATAGCGCAGCCCAGCTCAGTTTCCAACAATGGCGGCAGCTAGTTAGTTTTAATATTATTCTTATTATTCTTTCTGGGTCACAAAATAAACGTTTAACATATTTTCAGGCGAGAATGTAGCTGTGTAAACCTCAAATATCTGCTCAGTTTATCAAGACACCACATATTTTCAAAAGCGCTCCAACGTCTGTTACCCACTAGCTCGATAGCTAGCCGGGGGCAAAGCTCACTAGAGCCCGTGAGAACACCGGACTCCCGGCAAATCGTTTTCAAACCCACTGCCGTCTTTTGCTACTCAGGTTAAACATGATATATGAGTCACTTAGATAACTTAAAAATGTTATTGTTTGGCTTTTTTTTTGTATTTTATTTATTCCTGAGTAAATCGGTTTGGCTGAGATTAAAGTTATAGTTTTTACACAGCTGAATAAACGTCAAGCAGACAGCTGATCATCAGAAGTGTGAGATGCTCGAGAATTTACTCCGGTGTCCCATACCTTAAATACTTAAAGCTGTAAGCTAATGATAGTTATATAAGAGCAGATGAATGCTGGTGCAATAAGCTGTACGTCCAATGGATGCATGATCTGATTAGTCGACTAATTGCAAAAATAATCTGTGACTAGTCGACTATCAAAATAATCGTTTGTGGCAGCCCTAACTGAAATCAATTTTTTGCACGCAGCAATGAATTTTGTTCACTCAAATTTAGCTTTTCTTCGCTCAAAATAAATTTCTCCTCAAAGTGCAACATTTGCACCAGCAAATTGTTTTTACGTGCACTCAGAATAGTGTCACAAAAATAATGCCATATATTGACAGTATTTGGCTCTACATATCTGTGTGAGCAGATTTTCTCTCACATGAAGAGTGTCCTCAGGTAGCTGTCTGAATGCTGGACACTTGCAGACATGTGTCTAAAAAACACAGGGACGGCCATCTTTTCGAGTCACGAGACCGCACAGCAACTAATAACAGAAGAGCAGGAAGAAGGGGGCGGAGGGTGGTACAGCTGATGCAGAACTATCAGATGGGAGAGACGAGTGGGAGAGTTTCGGTTTAAGTGAATTGCTTTTGACTTTGGACTATGAATTTGGATCATGGACTTTGGCAGTTGGCATAAACTGGTATGTGACTGGCTGGAATGGCGTCTCAGGTGAGTGAGGATGATAATGTGGACTTTGGTGAATGGACCCTGGGTTCTAGTGGGGGAAGATCAAGAAGAGGGAGAAGCAGGAAAGAGGATGCTTATATGTTGGGGGCGCAGTCCAGTAAACGGAGTCTTGAAGAGAGCAGTTCGGATGAAGGGTCTAGGGTGGTGTGGAGAAAGACAGTGATGGAGGAATTTAAAGTTATTTGAAATTCAGGTCGGAAGATGAGAATGTGCGATTGAGCCCAATAGCGGTGTCCAGAGAGTTGAAAAAGAAGTTTGGAGAAGTCCAGCTGGCCAAAATTCTCAGGGATGGTAACTTATTGATCGTGGTTAAGACAGAAGAACGAAAAAATAAGGTGTTGGGTGCCGCAAGCATTTGTAAGACGTCTGTAGCAGAGAGAAGGATATTGGGAGGAAATAAAGTTACACGAGGGGTGATTACAGGTATTCCAGTGGACGAGGATCTGGAAAAGCTTAAGCGGTGTATAAATAGTGGTGAGGTCAGTAATGTAAAAAGACTGTTGAAAACAATTAAGGGGAGAGGGTTAGTAGCTTGTCAGTTTTATTGGAATTTCTGGATGCTGTTCTGCCAGATCAACAAAGACCTTTTGCACATACAACAACAATAAACCATGGTTCACTCCTAAACTCCAACATCTTCGTAAGGCCAAGGAGGACGCCTACAGAAGTGGTGACAGGGCCCTGTACAAGCAAGCTAGGAACACACTGACCAAGGAGATCAAAGCAGCTAAAAGCATCTACTCCCAGAAGCTGGAAGAACGGCTCTCAGCCAACGACCCTGCGTCAGTGTGGAGGGGCCTGCAGGAAATCACCAGCTACAGATGCCCCCCACCCACTATTGAAGCAAACAAAGACCTGGCCAACGAGTTAAACACTTTCTATTGCAGGTTTGAGACGGACAGACTCCCACGCCCCACCCTCCCCTCCCCAGGGACATTGCTTCAGACATTGACCCCCCAACACACCTTCCACCTCTCCCCCCTTCACCCTGCCCCTCCCCAATCAAGACTCAACGACCACCCCCACCCTCCCCAATACAGACTCAACGACCACCACCACCCTCTCCAATCCAGACTCAACGACCTCCACCACACCTCTCACCCCCCTTTCCTCCTCCCTGAAACTCAGAATACACACTCAGGATGTGAGCCGACTATTCCAGAAAGAGAAGCCCAGGAAAGCCCCCGGACCAGACGGCGTCTCACCCTCCTGCCTCAAAACCTGTGCTGAACAGCTGGCTCCCATCTTTACTCGCATCTTCAACAGATCCCTGGAGCTGTGTGAAGTTCCCTCCTGCTTCAAACGCTCCACCATCATCCCTGTTCCCAAGAAACCCACCATCACAGGACTGAATGACTACAGACCTGTTGCCTTGACGTCTGTGGTCATGAAATCCTTCGAACGACTGGTGTTAGCCCATCTGAAAGACATTACAGGCCACCAGCTGGACCCTCTGCAGTTTGCCTACCGGGCAAACAGGTCGGTGGATGATGCAGTGAACATGGGGCTGCATTACATCCTGCAACACCTTGACCGCCCGGGAACTTATGCCAGGGTCCTGTTTGTGGACTTTAGTTCGGCTTTTAACACCATTGTGCCTGAACTTCTTTCCTCCAAACTCTCCCAGCTCAGCGTGTCACCAGCTACCTGTCAGTGGATCACCAGCTTCCTGACAGACAGAAAGCAACAAGTGAGGCTGGGGGAGATCACCTCTGAAACCCGGTCCCTCAGTATTGGTGCCCCTCAAGGATGTGTCCTCTCACCACTACTGTTCTCCCTCTACACTAACGACTGCACCTCCAAGAACTCGGCTGTCAAACTCCTAAAGTTTGCAGATGACACCACTGTCATTGGCCTCATTCAAGATGGTGATGAGTCTGCATACTGGCAGGAAGTTGAGCGGCTGGTACTCTGGTGCAGTCAGCCCAATCTGGAGCTGAACACTCTTAAGACTGTAGAGATGACAGTGGACTTCAGGAGACATCCCTCAACTCTGCTCCCCCTCACCATATCAGACAGCCCTGTGTCAACTGTGAAGACCTTCAAGTTCCTGGGTACAACCATCTCCCAGGACCTGAAGTGGGAGACCAACATCAACTCAATCCTCAAAAAGACCCAGCAGAGGATGTACTTCCTGAGACAACTGGGGAAGTACAGTCTCCCACAGGAGCTGCTGATCCAGTTCTACACTGCGGTCATTGAGTCTGTCCTGTGCTCCTCCATCACAGTCTGGTATGGAGCAGCCACTAAACAGGACAGGAGCAGACTGCAGCGGACTGTACGGGCAGCAGAAAGGATCATCAGCGCCCCCCTGCCCTCCATCCAGGATCTGTACCTCTCAAGAACCAGGAAACGGGCAGGGAAAATCATCACAGACCCCTCACACCCTGCACACAGACTTTTTGATCTGCTGCCCTCTGGCAGACGGTACAGAAGCCTGCAGACCAGGACCACCCGACACAGGAACAGTTTCTTTCCCCTCGCCATCTCCCTTCTTAACAGTTGACCTGTCACACTGCTCCCACTGCCAGACTGCAACTGCACCTTATGTACATTTTGTAGTATTTATTCCACCTCATTCATTTCTGTATTTTATGTATATAAGTTTAGATTCGTTATTTATCGTTGGTTTACACAGCTTTGTGTATGTATGTGTAATGTGTGTATATAGACACGTGTGTGTGTGTGTGTGTGTGTGTGTGTGTGTGTGTGTGTGTGTGTGTGTGCGTGTGTGTGTGTGTGATTTACATTGCTGTGCTTGAGAGCCACCATCTACCGGCATAGCTGGACTGGCCATCGGGCATACCGGGCACTTGCCCGGTGGGCCGCTGGCGATTTTTTGTTTTTATGGGCCGATGGATTTTTTTTTTTTTTTTTTAGGAAGGGTATATATAATGAAAGGTGTTGGATTGGCCAATTGGTCATGATCGACTCTGGGCTGGACCAATTACAGCCGAGGAGGCTGGATGCACCCTCCCCCTTGTTTAGCAATCACGTGATTTTCGCGCATTGCATGCCGGGAACTCGTGGCAAAACAATCCAAGTACCGCATCAAATGCAAGCATTTGCAGCACCGGAAAACGTTCATTCTCCGGTTCCAATACCTTCTTGTTTTTTCTATGCCGCACAAAAAAGGAATGTACAAAACAAAAGGAGAACAATGCCGGTCCGTAAAAAGACAGACTCGACGAAAAGACAAAGAAAAGATACGAGGAAAAAATCAAAGGAGTGAAAGGGTCAGACCCTTACGAGCACACAGAGGGACAAAAGACGTCAGCATGCTGCCCAACTTTCACCACGCTCAGATTTATAATTATACGGTTCTTGGAGTGAGTGCATACACTCATGAAGTTTAGTAACTTCAGGTCACTGCAACAAGCCCAGGTACAGTTTACCGACGGATGGGTACAGGACCTTGAAATGCACCGTGTAGAACGAAAGACCATCGTACGAACAAAGGTAAGTTTACCAGTCTCACAAATCGTCGTCATAAATACACATTCGTTAACCGTTTATTAATAGGACCTTTGAGCTCAACGGTAATTAATTAGTAGTGGAAATAATTTCTGGTAGCATTACAGAAATGTGGCAGTGACAATAATATTGTATGTTGTAATCGTACTGGGCAATTAGTGATACAAAACAACTGTTTTACCCTGTGAATAAAAGTATATGTTTTTGTCAATGTACCATAATAACAGAAGCGAAACGCAATATTGTGTCAGGACAATTCACTATTTATGCACAATAAATAAAGGAGCATAGCGCGGCAATTTCTGTTCAGCGCCAGACTTGCTTGTAACCTATAACCTATAAGAAAAATGACATATTAACTACTACAAAACTCTGACCTTTGTAGGAATGCTTGGAGCAGACTAACATGTGAGCTGGAGTGTTCTGAGACGTTATATTTGGTATATCCAGACCATCCGTCGGCTCTTACTTCGGAAACATGGCTTAAAAAATTTCTCTTCAACGATGTAATCCGATAAAAACCGATCTCTTTACCCGTCGGCTTCCCGTGGCTGTCATGCGACCGGCTATTGCAGTTAATAATACAACAGCTTCTTGGCATTTTTTGGGTTTCTTTTTATCGCTGTGTAACTGAGTTCAATTGAACGCCTGCGTGCGCTAGTAGCTCTTGCCACAAGTTCCCAGAATCCTTTGCGGTTTTACCCCTGAATGACGTCACATTTTCAATCTTTATCCTGGTGGGCCGGTCTCTAGTCAAAATGCCCGGGCCGATTTTTTGTCCCAGTCCAGCCCTGTCTACCAGAACCAAATTCCCTGTATGTGTCTGCACATATACTTGGCCAATAAACACGATTCTGATTCTGATTCTGAGATAGGGTTAAAATAGGATGCATGAGTTTTCCTGTTAGAGCCTACGTGCCACCGCCCCTCAGGTGCTATAAATGCCAAAGATACGGTCACATTGCTGCAGTTTGTAAAGGGAAACACAGGTGCCCCAAGTGTGGGGGTGAGCACAGATTTGAGGAATGTGGGGATACAGGAGTAATGTACAGGAGAAATGCAGTAACTGTGGGGGGGGGGCAGCACAGGGTAAGTTATGGGGGGTGTGCGGTAAGGAAGAAAGCCATGGAGGTCGAGCAGGTTAAAGTAGCTTATAACATAAGTTATGCAGAGGCTGCCAGGAGGGTTCAGAAAGTGCAGGACGGAACAGGAAGAGTCCAGTCATCGGAACTGGTGCAACCGCATGGAACTAACCCTGGACTGATAGTTGAGAATATGATTCTGTTCATTGCCTATGTTATAAATTGCACCGACCAAGTCAAACACAAAACGGAGAAAATTAAGATCATTGTTAAAGGAGCGGAGAGGTTTTTTGGCATTAAAGATGTTTCTTGGGAACATATCAATAAAAGACTTGGAGGGGAGGGGCAAGTGGAAGGTTCAGGGGAGAGGATGACATGATTATTTCACAGTGGAATGCCAGAAGTTTGACAGCTAATGGTGCTATCAAGAGTTTAAGGGATTCATAAGAAAATGTAAAATGAAACCAGAAATAATCTGTGTACAGGAGTCATGGCTTAAAAGCACTTTGAATTTTGTTATTAAAGGTTATGATAGTGTCCAGAGGAATAGGAAGGAGGGTAATGGAGGAGGATGTGTAACGTTTGTGAAACAAGGGATCCAATATAGAGTTGTAGCTACAGGAAGGCAGTTCGAATTTATAATTCTTGATATATGGGGAGGAACTGGCAGCATTAGAGTGGTAAACTTTCATAATCCAGCTAACAAACTATTAGCAGTGGAGGAACCTGGTGCATATTTAAGGGGTAAGAGTAATCTGGTGTGGGGACTTTAATGCACACAGCACGTTGTGGGGTAAGAGTAATGATTGGAATGGGGCGGTGATTGAGGAATTGATGGAGGTAAAGAATTATGCATGTTTGAATGATATAGGGGGCACTAGGGTAAATGTTAGAACAGGGGTCGAATCAGCCATTGATCTTACTTTAGTATCGGACTCAGTGGCAGGCATTTGTTAATGGGAGATATTGAAAGAGACTACTGTAGGGAGTGACTATTATCCTATTCTGATTGAGGTAGAGCTGGGTGTTGAGAAACAGGATATAAGAGGTGTCAAGAAGTGGTGTTTCAGTGATGCTAATTGGGATACATTTGGATTAATTAGTGATCAAGAAATGCAAAGGATCGATATGAATGTTGAAGTTGATGATTTATATGATTCTATTTGTAAGGCAGTGTTAGAGGCGGCACGTAGGGCAATAAGGAAGAAGGAAGGGAAAAGGGAAAAGAGGATTGTACCTTGGTGGACAAAGGAGTGTCTGGAAGTGATTAAACTTTGAGGTTTTTAAGATTTTAAAGAGGAATCACAATTTTCAGAATCTTGTTGGATACAGAAAGTTATTAAAGTTAAAGTAAGTCAAACTGTTAAAAAAGCAAAGAAGGATTTCTGGAGAGGTTTTTCTAACTCAGTTGGGAGGGAGACTAAAATACACAGCGTTTGGTCAATGATTAGAAGCATGAATGGCATAAAAAGGGAGTATGGGTATTCAATTCTGAGGCATGGAGAAGTAGCAACGATTAAAGATGAGGAAAAGGTTAACATGTTGGCAAAATAATTTGTCAAAATCCATAGTTCAGGCAATGCTAGTGAAGTAGGGCGAAGAGGAAGAGAATTGACAGTCACAGAGAATATAGATTTATTGGATATGGTAGAAGATACAGATGATCTATTGAATATTCTTTTTACGAAGTCAGAACTGCATTGAGTGCACCAGAAATTAAAAATATCAGGACCAGGAAAAGATCAGGTGTGTTATATCATGTTAAACCATCTTAGTGAGTCAGGTAAAGAGCTTTTGTTAGAGCTGTAGGATAGGGTAGGGTTTGGGAGGGTGGGAGGCTGCCGAAAAGCTGGAAGGAAGCTGTGGTGGTACCCATACGGAAACCAGGAAAGGATGACACAAATCCAGGAAATTTTAGACCTATAGCTTTAACATCGCATATTTGTAAAGTAATGAAGCGTATGATAAATTAAAGATTAACGTACTATTTAGAAACTAGAGGATTTATCTCTGAACATCAAAGTGGGTTTAGGACAGGGAGGAATACCATGGACCAGTATTGTGTTTGGAACATGAAGTCAGGAAAGCACAAATAAACAAAGAGAGTGTAGTTGTTTTTTGATATAGAGAAAGCCTGTGATATGATGTGGAGAGAAAACATACTAATTAAAATCTGTAAATTTGGTATTAGGGGATAATGGATTTTTTAAAGGGAAGACAAATTCAAGTGAGGATTGGGGAGGTTTATTCTGAAAGGTTTTTGGTAGAAAACAGTACACTTCAATGGAGCATAGTGAGCCCTTTGTTGTTTTCTTTAATGATAAATGGTGTGTTTGATGACATAGAGGGTGGATTGGGGTGTTGGCTTTTTGCTGATGGTATATAAAGGGTAAAAGCCATCTACTTATGAGGAAGGCTTCACATGATGGCAATATGGAAGAGAGGGAAAAATGTTGACTTTATTGTGAAGAAACTGCAGGGAGCACTTGGGAAAGTTAAAGAGTGGTCGTATAAGTGGGGTTTAAAATTTTCAGTGAATAAGACTAAGACAATGTTCTTTACAAGGAAAAGGGTTAGTGAGGAAGTTAAGCTAAAGTTGTATGGTTTAGAGTTAGAAAGATTTAGGCAGTTTGAGTTTCTGGGAATGTGGTTGGATGAAAGGCTGACATGGGCTTTTCATATTCAGAAAATGGTGGATAAATGCAAAAAAGTATTAAATATATTGAGGTGTTTGGTTGGGAAGGAGTGGGGAGCAGATAGGAAGTCCTTGAGAGCCATATGTGTGGGGTTGGTCAGATCTGTGTTAGATTATGTGTAGCATACTATTCAGCTGAAGACACAACTCTAGTTAAGTTAGACATTGTTCAACATCAGGCGCTAAGACTCTGTACAGGTGCTTTTAAAACAACTCCTACTGCAGCTTTGCAGGTGGAAATGGGGGAAAAGCCACTAGGACTGAGAAGAACACAGCTTATGCTTAATCATTGGGCAAATCTTCAGGGCCATGGACAGGATCACCCAACACAAGCAGTTCTCAACCCTTGCTGGGAGAAAGAAAGGCGGAAATCAAAGAGCTTTGGGTGGATTGTGGGTGCAAGAGCAAGTGAATTTAAACTGGATCAGTTATACGTTTGTGAAAGAGTTTAGTTACCAGCAATACATCCATGGATACTTCCCGAAGCCATAGTAGATTTCACTCTACTGGATAAGAAGAATAAGGATGGGGAATTTATTTTAAACTCCTATACTGTGCAGGCTTACATTGACCAGTTTTATGGTTATGTTCAATTATATACAGATGCAACAACGAATTCAGCCAGTCAAATTGGTGTAGCAGTTTTGGTCCCGGAGTTCATGGTTAAAATAGGAAAAAGGATCACTGATAGACTGTCAGTATTCACTGGAGAACTGCTTGCAATTCTGTTGGCTGTTCAGTGGGTGGAAGATATGAGGCCATTAAAAGCTATCATTTGTTCAAACTCAAGAGCATCATTGCTTAGTTTACAGTGTAGTCACTCAGAAGCGAGAGCAGATATTCTAGCAGAGATTCAGCAAACACTTTTCACAGAAAACACTTACAGTTGTGTTTCTATGGATTCCAGCCAATTATGGAATAAAGGGGAATGAAATGGCAGACAGAGCGGCAAAGGAAGCAACAAAACACGGGACAATTGACCTGACTGTTAGTTTTGGTCAAGCTGAAATAAAGAGTATCATATGGCAAGAAACGAGGAGTAGATGGCAACAGCAGTGGGAGGAGGAAAAGAGAAGATGGTGTTTGTATACAATACAAAGGGGGTATAGGAGAAACGAGGACCACTGGAAGGAGCAAGAGAGAGGAGGCGGTCATATCGAGATTGAGATTTGGTCATACTGGGTTGAATGCAACACTATTCTTGATTGGGAAACATAATACGGGGAAATGTGCCTTCTGTGGAGAAAAGGAAACTATAGAGCATGTGATATTGCACTGTCAGAAATATCAGGTGGAGAGCAGCGATTGAACCAAAGTCTCATTACTACGAAAATAAAACTGGATCTGGTTGACCTATTGCAAAAGGAATCTGGAAGTGAAAGTTACCAGGCTTTATTTCAGGTTTTTTTTAAAGCGGGAAGAATGTTTGAACGGATTTGTGGTTGTTTTTTTTTTTTGTTTGTTTTGTTGTTTTTTTTTTGGGGGGGGGGGGGGGGGGGGCGTCATTCCAGTCCACACTCCATGCTAGTGGTGGCGGTAATGCGCCAACCGCCAATAACATTTAAGAAAAAGAAGAAGAAGAAGGAGAAGGGGGCGGAGCAAAGTGTTTGTGCAGGACCGGAGTCCAGCAGAGAGAGCTGCTTTTTCATGAAACGGGAGTAAAGTAGTGAACTTAGAGGAGAGAAACAAACTAAAGTATCGATCATAAACCACTACCAACGTTTGGATCGATATCTGCATCGATCTGCCCACCCTTGTCTCCTGGATCGTAGCTGAGATCAGCGTGAACCACGTGGGTCTCTGCTCCCTGATCTGTTTCCTGTGTTTGGAAAGAGTTGCAGCTTCATCGCGGAGTTTCTCTCGGTTTGTGGGCTCATCTAAAGGTAAGCACCGAGCTAACTTTACTGTGAGTTCAGTCCATGTTGAGTTTAGCTCCTGAATGAGGTCTTCTGCTGCTCTCCTCGGTGTCTGTTCACAGTTTATTGTGAACACGTTGAGAGAAGAGTGAGAGAGTGTTTGGAGAAAAACACCAACTAATCATTAGCTCAGCATGCTGGGAGAAGTTGGAGCAGAAAAGTCTTTTCATTGTCCCTGCAGCTGTTTTTCTGCCTGCACCAAACCTCTACAGCCTCGTTTCTATTTAAGTGATAACAGGAAATCAGAGCGATCTGCTGCAGTATCAGGGTCACAATAACTTTATTGTCCAGCTGCTGTGGATGAACACATGAGAGGAAGTGAACTCCTACAAAGTCTCATTTCAATGAGTGTGGCTGCTGTAAAGTGATGCACAGGAAGATGTTAACAAAAACTAATGAAACAGATGAAAGTAAACAGTGTTCATATTTGAAAGCACAGAGAATAAAAATATATTGTGGTGGTTAATGTGCATCTATCGCTCTCTCTCTCTCTCTCTCTCTCTCTCTCTCTCTCTCTCTCTCTCTCTCTCTCTCTCTCTATATATATATATATATATATATATATATATATATATATATATATATATATATATATATATATATATATATATATATATATATATATATATATATATATCGCTCGAGAGAGAGAGAGAGAGAGAGAGATCTCATATTGTTGTCACTGAGGAGTGTAGTAATGTTTATTTGCTCTGCTTCTTCTTGTCAGGGATAAAATACATATCTATACTTTTGTGTTCCAGCTGAGTAACAGGAGGAGAAGAGTCTGGTGTAGCAGCAGAGGAACAGTTTCAGCCATTTGGACTCAGCTCAGCCACTACAGAGGAAACAATGACTTCAACGCAGGAGGTGAGAAAAATATCTCAGTTACGTTGTTATTGAAACTGTGTGCACAGCTGGTTGTTAACAGCATGTTCAGCCCCTATTCTATGTGTTTAGAGATGCACATAAGATTCTGGGTAGAGAGAAGCAAGTACCCGCCCTGGTTCCCAAACCAAACGGCCAAAACCAGTTATGAGCAAAAAAAAGGTGATTTTTATTTAATGTCAGGAAGCATAGCTCCAGGGTGAACCCAGGCCAAAATAATACACAAAACCAACTAAGTCCCGCCAGAGGAAACTTAACTAAGCCCTAAGGGGAAAAAACAAACTAACAAACAGATGACAATAGCTACTCCTCGTTTCCAAGCTCAGAAACAGGAGAAAAGCAGTTCAAAAGAAAAATAATAATAATAATAATACATTTTATTTAAATAGCGCCTTTCAAAGAACCCAAGGACACTGTACAACAGATAAAAAACTGGAAATATACACAATGATAAAAATAGAGATAAAAGCTAAAACATACAGAAATTTAAGAATAGGCAATTTTAAACAGATGAGTTTTAAGGGTGGACTTAAAAAGAGAGAATGAGCTAATATTTCTGAGGTCCGGGGGTAGAGAATTCCAAAGTCGAGGGGCAGTGCAACTAAAGGCCCTCCCTCCCATTGTGATCAGACGAGCAGAGGGAACAGAGAGAGAAAGAGAAGATGAAGATCTGAGGCAGCGGGATGGGAGCTTCATCTGTAATAAGTCAGAGAGGTACGGTGGAGAGAGAGAATGAATAGCCTTGAATGTATACAGAATTATTTTAAAATGGATGCGAAATTTGACCGGGAGCCAGTGAAGTTGCTTCAGGATTGGGGAGATGTGGTGGGTAGAAGAAGTCCTAGTAATAATACGGGCAGCAGAGTTCTGGACACGTTGGAGCTTGTTGATAGATTTTTGTGTGAGGCCAAATAATAATGAGTTGCAGTAGTCAATCCTAGAAATAACAAGATTATGGATGAGAATGGCAGTGGCGTGAGGTGTGAGGAAGGGGCGGAGGCGATTAATGTTACGGAGTTGGAAATATGCTGCACGTGTAATATTATTGATATGCGAGTTAAAGGATAATGTGCTATCGAGAATGACACCCAAGCTTTTCACAGAAGGAGAGATAGGGACCAGCGAGTTATTGATGGTGAGAGAGAAATTGTTAATTCTGGATAGCAGTCGTTTGGTGCCAACCAGAAGAAGTTCTGATTTATTGCTGTTGAGTTTAAGAAAGTTGGAGGAGAACCAAGAATTAAGTTCAGCTAGACAGAGGATGAGGGAAGGTGGAGGAAAAGTAGAGTCAGGTTTGGTAGAGAGATAGAGCTGGGTGTCATCGGCGTAGCAGTGGAACTGAATATTATATTTACGAAAAATATGTCCGAGTGGAAGAAGGTAGATGATGAAAAGAAGGGGCCCGAGGACAGATCCCTGGGGCACCCCAGTGGATAAAGGAGAAAGCTGAGAAGTGAAGGATTTTAATTGAATGAACTGAGTGCGGTCAGATAGGTATGATTTAAACCAGGCTAGTGGAGTGTGAGAGAGACCAATAGAAGCTAATCTGCTAAGGAGAATGGGATGAGAGATGGTGTCAAAAGCTGCACTCAGATCAAGAAGGATAAGGATGGAGAGGAGACCAGAATCAGCTGCTATAAGAAGGTCGTTTGTTATTTTTATAAGAGCAGTTTCAGTGCTATGTAAAGGACGAAAACCGGACTGGAACTGTTCGTAAAGGTTATTATCAGTTAGGTGAAGATGGACTTGTGAAGCAACTATTTTTTCAAGGATTTTTGAGAGAAATGGTAGATTGGAGATAGGACGAAAATTATTAAAGTTGTTGGGATCTAGACCAGTTTTTTTCAGAATTGGGGTAATAGCGGCAACTTTGAAGGAAGCAGGAACAGTTCCAGTGGTGAGTGAAGAGTGAATAATAGCAGATATGAGGGGAAGGAGAGGGAGTAAGCAGGCTTTGACGAGGACAGTGGGGATAGGATCGAGCTGGCAGGTAGAAGGCTTTGATTTATGGATGAGATCAGCAATATCAGCTAAGGATGGAAGTTGAAAAACAGAGAGGAAGTGAGAAGGGGGAGGAGTTAGGACAGAGAAGCTACATTGAGCATTAGGGTCCAGGTCTAAGTGTATTTTATGAATTTTATCAATAAAGAATAGCATTAGAGCATCACAGAAGTTAGATGAATAGAGATGAGCAGGGAGAGAATCAGGTGGCCTGTTAAAAGAATTGAATAGTGAGAAAAGGGTCTTGGTAGAGTTCTTACTTGAGCAGACAATAGCAGAGTAATAAGCAGATTTGGTTTGACTAATACATTCCTGGTAAAACAGAACGTGGTTATTAAACATATCCTTATGAATAGTAAGGCCAGTTTTCTTATAGAGGCGTTCAAGCTGTCGGCCTTTAGCTTTCAGTAGCCGGAGTTCAGGGGTGTACCAGGGTGCAGAGCGAGAAAAAAGTACAGTTCTGGTTTTTTGTGGAGCCAGGGAATTTAAAATACTACTAAGGCTATGATTATAAAAAAGTACCAGGTCCTCTTGAATAGCTAAGTTGTTAGAAGACAAGCAGCTAGAAAAAGCAGAGGAAAGGATATCAAGATTTATATTCTTGATATTCCGGAAAGAAATAATACAGGGGTTGTTAATTACAGAGAGGGTCATGTGAACATTAAAGGAGAGAAGTAGATGGTCCGAAATTGGCAGTTCGTCAGCTGTACAGATGGAGGGGGTAAGTCCAGAACAGCAGACTAAAGTGTGGCCCTTAATATGGGTAGGGAAGTTTATGTATTGTTTAAGGCTGAAGCTATCAAGGCAGGATAGAAGGTCCTTGGTAAGAGGATGGTCGCAGTTATCCACGTGAACGTTAAAGTCACCCAGCAATATTATATTAGGGGAGACAGTAGCTAGATTGGTCAGCAGATCGGCAAAGTCACTGATAAAAACAGAATTAAAAGGTTGCATACCCCTTCAGCTTCAGCCTATAGACGCATAAGCACTGAACATATACACATGATTGGTGGCTCTAACGGAGCATGCTTACATACATATAATAACAAATAATAACACAAGAATTTGGAATCCAGGGCCAGGTCAGAGTCTGCTGTCAAATCTGATCACTCTCGCACTTACTCGCTTCTCTCGCTCTCTCCTGGCAGTTGTCAGTGCGGCTTTTTGAACCCAGTCACATGATCAGTGGTCCAATCAGCAGCCCACTACTTTTCATTAGTGGAAGGACCTGCAGAGATTCTTATCACACTGTAAAGAAACACAACACAGCAGCTAACACAGACTACTTATGGCCATAACCCCCCCTCCCCCATTCCCAAGATCAAAACATCTCCTCTGTAGATGTTTTGACAGTTAGGAATAAAAGAAACTTTGAGACAGTGCATCCGCTAGTACATTCTCTGTACCCTTTTAATGCCGAATTTCCAGATTGAAATTGAGATAGACCATCTCACATGTCTTTGGTTCGAATTCTGCATTCACATTAGGAACACCAGGGGATTGTGGTCGGTATAAACAATCACAGGCGAGGGGCTGGAACCAACATCCACCTCAAAATGCTGCAATGCGAACAGCAAGGAAAGGGCTTCTTTTTTTCAATCGTGCTATACCTTTGCTGATGAACATTGAATTTCTTTGAGAAATAGCCGATTGGGTGATCCACAACTTGTTGATCTTCCTGTAAGAATATGGTACTTGCTCCGTTGGCATCTACCTCTAATTTGAAAGGACGTGCAAAATCAGGGGCAGCCAGCACTGGCAAACTGCAAGGAGAGTTTTGACAGCCTGGAATGCACTCTGACATGCAGAGGACCACACAAAAGGTTTTAACACACTAGTGAGGCTAGTGAGGGGTGCAAATACTTCTGCGAAGTTTTGGCAGAAACCTTAGTAATAACCCACCATGCCGAGAAAACGACGGAGCTCAGGCCGGGTACGGGTTGGGGGCAGGAAAATTCAGTATGGCTTGGATTTTTGCCAAAATAGGGCGCACTTGTCCCCGACCCACCTGTTTCCCTAGATACGTCACAGTGGCTATGCCAAACTCACACTTGGAAACATTGAGGGCGAGGTGTGCCCCTTCCAAGCGACGAAAAACATCAGTGAGCATTTCCGTATGCTCTAACCAAGTGTCTGAGTAGACAATAATATCTAGATACACTTCACAATTGCTCAGGTTTAGTTTTTTCATCCTGGGTTCCTCCATACATGCAGAATCTACAGTCACAAACAAAAACACCGAAGTTACAAGAGAATACAAAGATCATATTTTTAAAATCTTTTTTTTAAACTTTTATTTAACTTTTTTCCCCAACAAATACAAGACTGGTTCACGTCCAAAATAATAATACTGCACAGCACTAGAGTATTACGACATTATGTCCTTAATTATTGTCCATTAGGGTCCAGTTTACAAGTTACTCCCAGTGCTTCCAGTGGTTTCTTCCATTTGTCCAGAATACTTCGGGAGCTCCCATCAATATAATGTCCCAACCCGATCAGAGTCATAACATCACTGATGAGCGACTTCCATAGAGAAATGGAGGGAGGCTCAGCCCCCACCCATCTCAACATAATACTTTTCCTGGCCAACATTAACAGTGACTGAATTACATGCTCATGTTGTACCAGTGAAACAGGGATATATCCCAATAAGCACATTAATGGGTGTTCTGTTACCTGCTGACCAATGGCTGTACTAATATTGGGACAGACCTCTTTCCAAAAATGACTGAATAATAGCACATTCCCACAAGCAATGGAATCTAGTGCCCACTCTGACCTTACACTTGAGACAATTTGGAGATGTTCCCATATTGTACTTACTATAAATATATAGAGAAATATATACGTTGTGCAGGATTTTGTACTGCAGTTCTTTAAATCGGTTACAAACAGAGATTTTAGATGGAAGGAGCAGGATTTTGTCCCATGCCTGTATATCTATTTCACACTTAAGTAATGTCCCCCAAGATTTTCTCAACCATGCCAGTTTATCCACAATTAGGGCATAAATCTCTGAATAAAACTTTGATACAAAATGTTTACGCTCCCTATTATCTAGAAAGAATTTCCCCAACCGAAAATGATTTAGCATTTTTTAACACATAATTTCTCAATTGCAAATACTTATAAAACTCAGTCTTTGACATAGAATACTGGGACTTCAAGGATTCAAATGATTTAAACTCACCATGTTTAAAGAGGACATAAAACCTCTTTACACCTACTTTATGCCATCCCACAAACCTCAACCCTATGTTTTTCCTGCCCAAATGAAATCCACCATAGCCTTGTTAATTGCTTTAATATCTTCTGATTTCAAAATTACAAACACCATGCCTATATAATATTGTATTTTCGGTAGGATTACCATCTTAATGAGATTTATTCTTCCCAAAAATGATATTGGAAGTGACCTCCATCTTGTCAGCATCTCTCGAAGATCTTGAACCATTCCATTAATGTTTTCTCTATATAAGTGACCAACATTTGGTGTAACTTTAACTCCCAAATATACAAAACCTGATGGTGCCCGGTGAAAAGGTTTAACATATAAAGGTTCAGTGTCCTTTCCACTACACAGAGTCATTATAACAGATTTATCAAAATTTACCTTGTATCCAGATATAAGACCAAAGTCCTTGATACACCTAGTAAGAACAGGTAGAGCGTTAGCAGGGTCAGTCAGTGCCAGAAGAATATCGTCTGCATAGAGCAGGATTTTATGTTGTCTATCCCCAATTTTAACTCCAGGAACACTTGGATTTTGTCTAATGGCCATGGCCAAAGGCTCGATGGCCAAAGCAAATAATAGTGGTGACAATGGACTACCTTGTGCTGTACCTCTGCTCAATGTAATTGGGGAGGATAGCAAGCCGTTAGTTAACTCTGATGCTATTGGTGATTTGTATATAATTTTGATCCACCCCAAAAAGTTTTTTCCAAACCCAAATCTTCTCATTATTTCAAACAGATATTCTCATTCAATTCTATCAAATGCCTTTTCGGCATCCATAGAAACAACAACCCCGGAGATCTGATAAAAATTTAAAAAATGAATAATATTAAATAGACATCGAGTATTATTGTAAGAATTCCACCCCTTAATAAAGCCTGTCTGGTCAGCATGCACAGTAGAGGACATTACTTTTTCTAGCCTAAAAGCCAGTATCTTTGAAAGTATCTTATTATCAACACCAAGAACGCTAATAGGCCTGTAAGATGAGCATAACTCTGGGTTTTTATCTTTTTTAGCTATCAATGTTATATTAGCCTGGTACACAGATTCTGGGAGTTTCGATTTTTCAAATGCTTTATTAAAAACCCTTAATAATAAACTATTTAACTTCACTTTCATTACCTTAAAAATTCTACTGGAAGGCCATCTGCCCCCGGACATTTCCCTGACTGGAGTGCAGATATTGCTTTGTCCACCTCCATCAATGTGATGGGTGACTCCAGCAGGCTAACCTGAGCTGAGGGAATACTAAGTCGTTTAGAAAAAAAGCCTGAGTTAAGCCTTGTTATATCCATCTCAGACTGATATAAGTTTGTATAGAATTCTCTAAATCACTCATTAATTTGACAGTTTCCTACGGTTTTCACATCCACAATAGCTGTGATAAAATAACTTGATGAAGTATTCCTTGCAAGACAAGCCAAAAAGCGGTTAGGCTTATTAGCTGATTCAAAAAGTTGTCGTCTGGCAAGAAGGACATCTCTTTCAGCCTTTCGCATTAACAAATTACGCAGAGATGTCCTGTCAATATTAAGCTCACTTTAGGTTTCAGCTGATTTTGTTACATAATATTGTTTCTCCAGCTTTTTTATATTATTCTCGATCTCTAACTGCCTTGTTAATCGTTGCTTTCTTTTATGACTTGTGTATGAAATAATCATCCCTCTCATGTAAGTCTTATAGCTATCCCATAAAGTTCTCGTGTCTATCTCCCCTTTATCATTTATTTCTAAAAATAATGTTGTTTGCTCTGTTATGAAGTGTATAAATTTCTCATCCAAAAGAGACAGTGCACTCATCTTCCCAAGACATGGAGCGCTCAATATGTCTCATGGGTTGAATGGTTAGGACTACAGGAGCATGGTCAGAGAGACCTATATGACCAATATTTACCTGCTAAACTAACTGACTGATACACTTGGACATAAAAATATAATCTATACAAGATGCTGACAAGTGCGGGTTAGAGTAGAAAGTGTATTCTTTAGATAATGGGTTATAGTGTCGCCAGACATCTACAGGGAGTGCAGAATTATTAGGCAAGTTGTATTTTTGAGGAATAATTTTATTATTGAACAACAACCATGTTCTCAATGAACCCAAAAAACTCATTAATATCAAAGCTGAATGTTTTTGGAAGTAGTTTTTAGTTTTAGCTATTTTAGGGGGATATCTGTGTGTGCAGGTGACTATTACTGTGCATAATTATTAGGCAACTTAACAAAAAACAAATATATACCCATTTCAATTATTTATTTTCACCAGTGAAACCAATATAATATCTCCACATTCACAAATATACATTTCTGACATTCAAAAACAAAACAAAAACAAATCAGCGACCAATATAGCCACCTTTCTTTGCAAGGACACTCAAAAGCCTGCCATCCATGGATTCTGTCAGAGTTTTGATCTGTTCACCATCAACATTGCGTGCAGCAGCAACCACAGCCTCCCAGACACTGTTCAGAGAGGTGTACTGTTTTCCCTCCTTGTAAATCTCACATTTGATGATGGACCACAGGTTCTCAATGGGGTTCAGATCAGGTGAACAAGGTGGCCATGTCATTAGTTTTTCTTCTTTTATACCCTTTCTTGCCAGCCAAGCTGTGGAGTACTTGGACGCGTGTGATGGAGCATTGTCCTGCATGAAAATCATGTTTTTCTTGAAGGATGCAGACTTCTTCCTGTACCACTGCTTGAAGAAGGTGTCTTCCAGAAACTGGCAGTAGGACTGGGAGTTGAGCTTGACTCCATCCTCAACCCGAAAAGGCCCCACAAGCTCATCTTTGAAGATACCAGCCCAAACCAGTACTCCACCTCCACCTTGCTGGCGTCTGAGTCGGACTGGAGCTCTCTGCCCTTTACCAATCCAGCCACGGGCCCATCCAGCCACGGGCCCATCCATCTGGCCCATCAAGACTCACTCTCATTTCATCAGTCCATAAAACCTTAGAAAAACCAGTCTTGACGTTTCAGCTTGTGTGTCTTGTTCAGTGGTGGTCGTCTTTCAGCCTTTCTTACCTTGGCCATGTCTCTGAGTATTGCACACCTTGTGCTTTTGGGCACTCCAGTGATGTTGCAGCTCTGAAATATGGCCAAACTGGTGGCAAGTGGCATCTTGGCAGCTGCACGCTTGACTTTTCTCAGTTCATGGGCAGTTATTTTGCGCCTTGGTTTTTCCACACGCTTCTTGCGACCCTGTTGACTATTTTGAATGAAACGCTTGATTGTTCGATGATCACGCTTCAGAAGTTTTGCAATTTTGAGACTGCTGCATCCCTCTGCAAGATATCTCACTATTTTTGACTTTTCTGAGCCTGTCAAGTCCTTCTTTTGACCCATTTTGCCAAAGGAAAGGACGTTGCCTAATAATTATGCACACCTGATATAGGGTGTTGATGTCATTAGACCACACCCCTTCTCATTACAGAGATGCACATCACCTAATATGCTTAATTGGTAGTAGGCTTTCGAGCCTATACAGCTTGGAGTAAGACAACATGCATGAAGAGGATGATGTGGACAAAATACTCATTTGCCTAATAATTCTGCACTCCCTGTATAAGGTCAAGCTCATTTATAATTTGCCAAAGGGTTTTGGAATTTTTTGACGAAGTAGATTGTGGGGGAGATTTATCCATTTTGGGGCATAGAACACAGTTAAAGTCACTCGCTAATATTATGTTAGCACAGTCCATGTCCATTAATTGACTGAATAATATTCTGCAAAACTCATCATCCTGTGGATTTGGTGCATATATATTACCTAGGAGAACAGTTTTCCCATGCAACATCCCTTTGACCAATATATACCTTCCATCATTGTCCTTGTGAGTGGCTGTAACACTGAAAGGAAGGTTTTTGTGTATAAGAGTAATAACTCCCCTTTTATTTGTGGAGTAGGATGAGAAAAACATTTGACCAACCCATTCTCTACAGTATTTTTTATGTTCATCATCTGTCAAATGGGTTTCTTGCAAAAAAGCAATGTGAATCAAATCTTTCTTCAGAGAATTTAAAATTGACTTTCTTTTCATCACATTGTTGGACCCTTTAACATTCCAAGTAGTTATCTTAACTGACATACAAGAAAAGCAATATATATTTTGTGCTGTTTACATGTTTAAACAAATCTACATTTGACCAGTCTGAACCTATTAACCAAAATAGTTGAACATAAAACAAAAACACTGGTTCCCAGCAAAACCTGACCACAAAGCCTGGAAACCTCAACCCTCCCCAACACAAATAACAAAAAGTAAAGCAAAATAAATTACACATCTAGGTGTACCCTGCTCTAAAGTACAGCTGTAGGGGGATACAGACGCGTAACATACCTGCACTGGAGTGTATGTCAAAAATCAAAGTATACTCTATATCTTAGCTTGTTAACAGTACTGTACTACCCTCCGCACCTTCTTTTAGCCCGACAATCCTCGCGTTCTGCCGCCGGCTCTGATTCTCAAAGTTTTCCAGACGCTCCATGGCCTTCTTAAGCTGGGTCTCGAGAGCGGCAATACGTGGCTCACTTGTAGCTGTAACATCTTCCAAGTCCGAGACCCGCTGCTCCACTGTTCCCATTCTTTCTATCCGACTGTCGAATTTCTCAGTGAGCTCGTTTATTGGCTTTATGACTTCGGATATCTTATTATCCAATACTTTCGATATGTTAGAAGTCACCTTGTCCACAGTCACGTCATCCCGCAATGTACTTAGTGCATCCTCAGCGTCGCACCTGGTCTCATTTTCAGAGCAATTGACTCCTCGTTTGCCCATTTCTCTCTTTTTGCTTGATCCAGGGTGTGCAAAAAACTTGTCTAAAGACATTATATAAATTTCGAGGCAGTTTGTTGGCAAAATGAGCTAAAATACCAATATTTTACAGCTGTCCAGTGCAGAGCTCACAAACTCACGTCTGCTCAGCTCGACGCATCACATTTTTTCAATAATGTCATTTTAATTACAACTGTCATTGTAGCACATCATTGTAGTGTGATACTATCACCAGAAGGTGGTGGTAAAACACCAACAACATGTTTGTTGACCTCTTTGATCCCACTAATGGAGACAGTTTCAGTTTGTTTCACGACTGCATTTCACTCACTGCCTCTGTTTGTATCTCTGTCACTGCAGGACCAACATGGAGCAAGAAGTCAGTGCTCTCAGGAGGCCGACAAACCTCACAGAAGAAAGGGAGAGAAAAAATACAGCTGTGATGAGTGTGAGAAGTATTTTACTAGGAAGTCAGACCTGAAACGTCATCAACTCATCCACAGTGCAGTTAAAGCATACAGCTGTGAGGAATGTGGTAAAGATTTTCCTTGCAGTAGTGACTTAAAACGTCATCAAGTTACCCACTCTGGAATTAAAGCGTACAGCTGTGAGTTGTGTGGAAAGTCATTTACCCAGGCTGGAAGCTTAAAAACACACAAACTCATCCACAGTGGAGTTAAACCGTACACTTGTAATCAGTGTGGTAAAGCTTTTGCTCGCAGTAGCAACTTACGACGTCATGAAGTTACCCACTCTGGAATTAAGGCGTACAGCTGCGACATTTGTGGAAAGTCTTTTAACAATCCTACAAACTTAAAAAGACACAAAGTTGTCCACAATGGAGTTAAAGCGCACAGCTGTGACTTGTGTGGAAAGTCTTTTACCCGGGTTGAAAGCTTAAAAACACACCAACTCATCCATAGTGGAGTTAAAGCGTACAGCTGTGATCAGTGTGGTAAAGCTTTTGCTCGCAGTAGCTACTTACGATGTCATCAAGTCACCCACTCTGGAATTAAGGCATACAGCTGTGACATTTGTGGAAAGTCTTTTAACCATCCTGCAAACTTAATAGCACACCAACTTGTCCACAGTGGAGTTAAAGCGTACAGCTGTGATCAGTGTGGTAAAGGTTTTGCTCGCAGTAGCAGCTTACAATATCATCAAGTTACCCACTCTGGAATTAAGGCGTACAGCTGCGACATTTGTGGAAAAACCTTCCGCTGGCTAGTCAGCAGAAATATCCACCAACGCATTCACACTGGCAATGATGTTTGGTTCTGTGATCAGTGTGACAAACTGTTTGTGACATACAAAGACCTACAGGAGCACATGTTTACCCACACTGAGGAGAGACCTTACAAATGTGACCTGTGTGAAAAGGCTTTTAAAACTCCACGTTCCCTGGGAAGACACGAACAGATTCACACCAGAGAGAAACTCTACAAGTGCAGTTACTGTGAGGTATGTATTTATATTTTTACAGTTGCAGTTATTTTGAAGTATTATGTGAATTAAGTTTAATTTCAAAGTAGGACTGGGCCATATCACACCATTCACAGTAATACCGGTGTAATGTTGGGCAACAATAAAAAAAATGAAATATTGCGATAGAATAGGGGTAAAACGCACATGCGCAGTGCCTTTGTTTTCATACATGGTGGAAAAAGCATGGCAGCGACGCAGAATGAGAAGGGTGAAAGTGGATCATTGAATGAAACAGATGAACCAGAATTGGTTTGTAAAAATGCTGCAACTTCAGTGGTGTGGAACTGGTTTAGCTTTCGTCCGTCAGATACTGCACTATTAGCACTATTTTTGGTAGCGCATGCTAGCCGGCCGTCGCTATTACCGTGTTTTTTGGAAAATACGGCACACTTAAAATCAATCCTTTGATTTTTCTGAGAATCGACAGTGCCCCTTATAATCCTGTGTGACTTATGTATGAATTCTGGTTGTGTTTACTGACCTCGAAACAATTTTTCTGTGGTACACAGCGCTCGAAAATCTGTCAAACATTTTAGTACGACTTTGCTAAGCTACGGACCCGCAATGTTTGATGGATTTTCGGAGCATTATGGCTATCGTAGGCGGAGCCTCGCGGAGTGATACGTACTGTGCTTCAACATAATATTACCGTATTGTGTGTGTATAACCTCTTTTTAAGTTTTGTGGATATTATACATGTTTATTAGGGGTGCAACAATACTCATATCGATATTGAATCGTTCGATACAGTGCTTTCGGTTCGGTACGCATATGTATCGAACAATACAAAATTTTTTATTTATTTTATCAACTTTTCTTCTGACGATGCTGTCTGTTTTGAGCGCTCAGTGGATCTGCATTCAACTACTCCGCCTAGGCTGAACTGTCGAGCGCAGATCCACTGAGCGCAGCGCAAGCTAGCAAGACAGACGCTAAGCTCGTTGCAACATGGCAAATTGAACCTCATTCAGATCTGGCCTTTGGAACTATTTTGGTTTTCATGTGACGTATGACCCTGAAGGTAAGCGCATCATGGACAAAAGTAAAACAGTATGTCGGATGTGCCACGCAATGCTCAATTACATGGGTGGGAACTAGTGCGTTAGCGCAGTTAGCTCGTTAAGGTGTTGACACCGTCCAGCCCCACGCACAGGGCGATCCGCGGTAGCTCGTTAACGGAAATTTGCCGTGTTGTGGCGTTAACGTCATTTCAGATTTATGCTGACAGCACTAGTGGGAACACAACGAATATGACTGCACATTTACGCCGACATCATCCTAGTGCAAAGACAAGTGGAAGCAGACAAAAACAACAAGCACGCATGCTACAAACTTTACCCGAGTCATTTAGACAGCCGTTAGCACAGGATTCTCCTTATGGGGACCTGATATGTTTAATATGCTGCTGAGAATATAGCCCAGAAGAAGCGGATAGTATAGCTTTTATTTTGGAAAGAGCCATTTCTCTGTAATAAACTCTCTTTTCCAAAGATGAGTGATTTCTCAATCAGATATATTTATTTATTTTATCCCTTTGTTTCAGCAACATTAAATTTAAAAACTCTATTTTTGAGTTAAAATATATATTTATAATTTTAATAAATGACAAATTAAAAAAGAATGAACATTTTTTTTGTATCGAAAAAATATCGAACCGTGACACCAAAGTATCGAACCGAACCGAACCGAACCGTGAATTTTGTGTATCGTTGCACCCCTAATGTTTATGTTGCAGATATGTCGGCCAATTCCCACTTGAAATGCCATTTGGTTAAACTTTCAGCAAGGAATTTGCATTTGCACTGTTACATTTTTACAACTTTAATGCACATAAAAAAGCAGCTGCTTGTTTACATTGATGTTTGGGGGGGGTTCTTTGCACTAATAAAGTTGTGGAATTGTAAAGTATTTTACGGTGGCTGGGAAGTGCAAATCACATTTACAACATAAATAACAAAATAGCATTTCCGAAAACACTTTTACATAAAAAAACCACTAAAAAAATTGACAACAAAATAAGAAAACACTTTAACAAGTCCGCAACAAATAAACAAGTGGCTCTTGACGGAAAGGGATTGTCTGAAATACCGGAAGTGACTCAACGATAGGGCTTTGGAGTTGACGGGGTCTAGATTTATGCCTGTAGTGCACTACCATGTAAATAATTTGCATTTACTGAGTATATACTGAGTACCACTGTTCAAAAGTTGAATAAAGAAATGAACTAATTTTTGCCTTTTTTTAAAAATTAAAATCACTTTATAGAACATCACATCAGTTAGTGTTGAATCCATGTCCTTTAGAGTTTAAAAATGACAGTGTTTACATGATATCACCCACTATTAACACTACTTAATTTACTGTATCTTTTGAAAAATTACCGCTATTTATACAGCACAAGACTTAAGAATATTTAAGAAGAGCAAGTTTCATTTTTCCTGGTTTTATTATCACACTGTTCATCAAACGCAGCAAACCTTCACCATCTTATCCAGAAGGGTCACCTCTTCACCCTCACATGGAAGAAGTAATCTGATTGGCATGGTGGTATGTTTGAAGCAGGTCCATTGTGTAGCGCTGGAACCCAGTCACGATGTTTCATCCATTTCATAGGCTGGTTTGCTGCAATAATGCCAAATAATTAGCAACTCTATAAATAGAACATAGTTCTGCAAAATCACTCAGTAGGATGTTTGTTCTAATTTGCTATGAGCTCAGAGCGCATCAAAAATAAAACTAATAGGCTATAAAGAGTGAAGATATTTAGAACTTACTGGAATGAAAATGTCTGGAGCACCAACAGATATTTGGAGATGGAAGAGAACTGGATATCAGCTCGTCTCACAGCTGCTATCCAAAATAGACGCCTTCTTTTGGTAACATCCGATACACGAGCTGCCTCGTGTTGCTTCCAGGTTGGGAAAGAATGAAAAGATAAACCATGTCATCAGTCGTCTAGAAACTAACTCCTCACAGCGCTTTGTTACATTTATTACCCTGACGGTGCTCGCTGCACTGCATAGATGAATGGAAGATGTTTTGCCCATTTTGTGGCGTTAGCTTTAGCCTCTTCACTCCTGTATGTGCAGTTTAGCTGCTGCTGCTTCTTCTTCTGCTAATTTAAAGGCGCTTACCGCCACCTGCTGGGCTGGAGTGTGGAGAATGACTGTTTTAACCCTCTCAGGCTCAAATTAAACTTTTTGTTGCTAATGCACAACCAAGTCCTGCAGTGGTACTTCTGAGTAAAAAAAAAAAAACCTCATAAAATATGTATGTGGGGTAATCAGGTTGTTAGTTTTTAACTGTTGCAAATCGGCAATGCCTGCCTTGAGAGGGTTAAGGCCTGGATATTTTAAGAAAATCACCGCTAAAAATCTGGACATCATTATCTCACCCCTACTCTTGTAAAATCTCTTCAAACATTAATTAAACACTACTTCTCTGAAAAGCCCTCGTTTAGCTGACTACAAATCACTTTTTCTGTACTACAAATGTGAAGTAAGCCTAATTGTTGAGTCACTTCCGGTATTTCAGACAATCCCTTTCCGTCAAGAACCACTTGTTAATTTGTTGCGGACTTGTTAAAGTGTTTTCTGAAATGTTATTTTGTTGTAATGTTTTTTTTTTTAAATGTAAAAGTATTTTCGGAAATGTTATTTTGTTGTTGGTGTTGTAAATGTGATTTGCACCTCCCAGCCACATATCGTCAGTTATATCATTATCGCAAATTTTCAAATGTATGTTGTGATAAATATTTTTGGTTATATCGCCCTACTCTATTTCAAAGCTACATGAGACATGAAAACTTAATGTAAATAAATCTGACACAAATCTCCTGAAATTTTCCCAATGTTGCAAAAAAGTAAAGTTTTAAAAGCTTCCCCCCCTTTCTATCTAACATTTACACTCCAATAGATGCATCGGAGAGCAGCTTGGGGTTAGTATCTTGTGGCATGCAGAGTAGAGCATCCAGAGGTTTAACCACCAATCTTCCCATTAAGTTAATTACCTACAAATGAAGAGTCATTTTTGCCCAGTAAGCTGAGTGTTATAATGTTAATGTAAAATGTAAATACTGGCAGAGCTGCTCTTTATTTCAGGCGGCGTTCAGGATAAAAATGTTGAAAGAATTCCCTGACTTACACTGTCTTTGTGTCTTTGTTTAGAAACAGAGCGACACAGATGGATCCAGTTCTCAACCCTGTCGTCGCTGTGGTGGTGGGAAAGCGTTTCGTTGTGACCTTTGTGGAAAAACTTTCAGTAATCAAGAGAACCTAAATCGACACCAACGTAGACACACTGGAGAGAAAATGAACTACTGCAAAGAATGTGGAAGAGGCTTCCCCACACCAAGTATATTAAAAACGCACGAACTCTGTCATCAAAGGATTAAAAAGCATGTCTGTGACCAGTGTGGGTCATGCTTCACCACTGTAAGTCAGCTTAATGTACATAAAAGAGTCCACACAGGAGAGAAACCATATAAGTGCAGACACTGTGACAAATGCTTCTCACATTCAAGTCGTTGTAATGATCATGAAGATACACACATTGAAGGGAACTTCAGCTGTGACCAGTGTGACAAGAGCTTCAAGAATCTCAGTTCATACTCTGAACACAAACGATCCCACGCTGTGAAAAAACTGTTTCACTGTTACCAATGCGCAAAAACATTCACTTCATTATCTGCTCTGTGCAAACATCAGCGTGATCATGAGACTGGCTGAAATCATTCTCATCATTAAAAATTGGTTCATGATGAATCTGAAGAGACAGACAGTGTTGTTGCGGTTTCAAAAGTTTGTTGTGAAAGCTACTGTAACTTCTGCTGAAATCCCTGCTCTGTAATACATCAACTCTTTCATGTTTTCTTTAATGTTTCTTTGAATTTTAATGCTAAAAATGTTATTCTAATTACATTATAATCTTTTCTCCTCTTGGAAACAGTATTTAATAGTAAAAATAATAGTAGTAGTAATAATCATAGCATAGTAGAAGTAGCATATGAAAGAAATGTCTGACTGATCTATTAATTGGTTTTGTATCACAGGTCTTCAAGCTGACCCACTGTAAAATCTAATTAGTTCACAGAACTATGTAAAACTCGTTGCCTCAAAAAAATTGAGTAACATTTTACTCAAGATGATTAAGCTAGGGCAACTTACCCATTTTGAGTACACTGTACAGCCTCTTTAGTTCCCAGAATTAAAAAAAAAAAAAAAAAAAAAAACTATGTAAACTCGTTGCCTCAAAAAAACTAAGTAAAGCTTACTTAAGATGACTGTTAAGACAACTTATTCATTGCAAGTCTGCAGTATTAAGAATAACTTGATATTTCTGTTGAACATTTCAAGTTCAACTAAATGAAAAAAAAAAACAATTTGTGGTAACCTGAATTTGATTAAAAATAATTAACAACACTTTTTGTAATGACGTTAAAATCAGCCCAACTTTTATTTTCAAACACAACAAAGTATAACAGCCAACATACTGGACACTGTTTGGCTGAACAACAAACAATTATATTGCCATCACTGTTATAACCTCACAATGAAACAAAGTCTCAGATGTAATTATTCTGAAAATAAGTTTAGGCCTACCACAAGTTTGTTTTGTACTTACATTACTTATATAGCCGAAATAAAATATTTGTTGTTCTGTCACAAGTGCCGTCTCTGATTTAAACAACACATTTGTTTTTCATTCCAACACAGGAGCTGGAATGTTGTAATACTTTAAGGATGCTTGTTTCCAGTCCAGGCATTACTGCCTGAATGACTGTCATGGATCGAGGTGATCCAAATGTAGGTGCAGAAGAAAGTCTTTAACTTCCCTTAAGTACAGTGGCAGTGGATGTGGGTTGGAGATGCAATGAGCTTGAACCTGCAGGCGACCATCTTCACTGACCACACCATCTGTGACGGAGGACTCATCTCTCCTGGTGTCCTGCAAGCAAACAATCATATTTTTTGGAACATGAACTTAATTGCTTTCTTAAAACAATTTTTCTGCATTTGGTATAGAACAGACTCCAATTTAGACAATCTCAGGCCCCCTCCCCACCGGAGAGGTGACATTCAATGTCCCACTTGTCAGTCTGGATAGCTGTGACCACCACCCAACATACAATAATGTCATGAAAGCATAATTTTAAAAAGGGCTATGCAAACATGGCCAATAACTTTCATTCTAATGATGTGCAAAATGATTTGGGCACAAAACAAATTTTGCTGTTAGAAAACTTGCAGACTTCACTATATACAGTGTAGACCCTCTAAACTAAGTTTGGGGATGTGATCTTTCAAGAAATGCAGACCAAACTGTTGTTGTTTGTTTACTTACACAGCGTGTCTTGTAGAATTAACTGGAGTCACCAGCAACAGCATAATGCAGTCATATCTCAAGTCTAATAACAGAAGACAGGAAAAGATCAGTACAGAAACAACTTCCCCAAACCAAAGCACAAATAAAACAATAAGTAAAACAGGCTGATCTAAAGTATGATTAAAGTTCAGCCTGATTAATATAAATGTCACTGACAATTGCTAATATATTGGAAAACCAAAATACTTACCACTGAGTTGATGTCTTTCTGTCCAACAACAGGAGTGCTGGTCCCGAGCCTCATAGCAAGCAGCTTTTTCATGATTGCTAGGTTTGTCATATTGATAACAGTTTACTTATTAACTCAAGGGATCCTAATGTTCTTCTCTCCTGTCCTCTCCTATCCCGTTCTCCCCTTCTCCATTCATCTTCTGTCCACTCCCCTCTTTAGATAAACTGAAATATATTGAAAAAGCATCGTAAATAAAATAAAACATGTGTATGCTTTTTGTTTCTTTCTTTTTAACACGTAGGAATGTGAGGATTATACAGACAATATGATGAAGGTGATCGTGATCCACCACATCATGGCTGAGGAGGATCCATCAGATGTGTCCACTGTGATTGAGGGAAACCAAGTGATGGAGGGATGTGGAAGCCGAACAAAGGCATGTGTACTGCTGATGGGACTGATATATGCCCTCAACCTCGAATATCCGAAGGAGATGAAGAACACATTTGATACTTTTCAAAAACATTTTTTGAAACTTGACGGGGCCAAACTACTGAAAAAAGTCCACGGCCTCAAAAATAAGCTTATGCAATGCACACACATTTCCCTTCTTGTTCCAAGAGAATCTTTTGTCCAGACATAGCTTGATGGAGCTGTATTTTTTCTGCTGACAGCAAGCACAGATTGAATGTTGGTGTTAGTGTTTTGTTCTATGTATCCATATTTTTGAAAACGTACATGCACAGAAACAACCTTGTAGAGTTTCGGTATGTGCTTTTGGCTTTTAAAATGGACTGAGTGGCCTTTGAAAGTGTTGTGTGCATTAGCTGTTGTGTTGCACTTTATTCTGTGTTTTTATGTAATAAAAACATTGAGATGATGAACCATCTGAATGTCTTTTTTGGGGGGTACATTTTATCTTATATGAATAGGTAATGTTTATCAACTGTTAATAATTAAATTTTATTAGTTATTATATAATTAATTTTACCTAATTTCAATGAGTAAGTAGCTGTTGAATATATACGTAAATATGGGGTAAATTTTACCCAATTTAATTAAGTATTTTATACACAATATATTGACTTAAATCTACCCCAAAAAAGTCAATGCAAATTGTTACCTCAGATTTATTGGGTAAATTCTATAGATGACTTCTTACAGGTATTCAGTCTTTAAAATCTGCACCGCCAGAGTCAAATACCCGCGTAACACAACAAATTTGTGAGCATGTGTCTTGCAACCATAGCAACGTAGCATCAAATGCTAATTTTAAAACCAAATGAGGTGATCCCGCTCAACGGACAATTGAAGAAGTTAACTTTTCGATAGTACCAGTCATATGGTAACTTGAACTGAACTAAAGCGCAGTAACCCAGAGTGGAGGCAAAAATAACGTTTCAACAAGGTAATACAAGGGTACACTTAGCAGTGGCAAATACACAGTGGCTTGGCTAACGTGGTGTGGTAAGGTGGCGGTGAGCAACCAGGGAAATAGGACGGCAAGGTCAACTTGAGTGTGGCAGGTATGTACTGGTCACACTGAGGAGAGAGGACAACAGAGTTAGAACGAGAGTCCAGGTGGTTTTCGGAGAAGGTGAGTATGACAGATTTTCCCAGCTTACTTGCAGGAGAAGTGATAGAGGTGTTGAGGGAGGGGATTGTGAGCCCAGGAGAATTCGAGGAGGCGAGACTGCTGACCTGGGTTCCGTTGATTCCGAGGTGGCGAGAGGGCAGGCAGTTGAGGCACAGAGATTTCCAGAGAGCCAGTGTGAAGCCAGAATCTGTCATGGTCTGGGCGAGCCTGAGTAACTTTGCACAGCATCAGCTCTCCTCTGGGTGGAGCCCTTCCTGCCCCTCCCCGTTCCTCAGCTGCAGGCAATTATTCTGGCAGTATTTAGGAGCAGCGCACACAATGAGTCTTCGCCAGATCGTCTGGTAACCTCATTGGTACCTGGACTCGTCATTCCAAACCCTGCCATAGCCTTGCTTCTGGATTCCGGTCAGCTGCTGCTTAATCCTTTTCAGACAAACTGCCATTCTCACCTGCCTGCCTCCCTGCACACCTATATGGGACTCAGTACCCACCTGGACCTCGCCTCGCCTCCACCTAATCCCCGCCAGCAAACACATAAGCCATTCCAGCTTGTGAAATGGGGAAACACTCACAACTCCTTGGACTGTTCTGATTTTCCTCTCCTACGTTTCAGTACCCTGGTCTGCCACAGTTTCCACCAGACCCAATCCAGTCTCAGCAGTTTAGTGACCTGACTGTTCCATGCTCGCCCTAGCCCCGCACCTCACAGACGCCACGCTTTTGAACAAAGCTTAATCTTGTCTTTTGTCTTGAATATTTCTGTTAGGAACACTTGTAAATAAAAGTTTTTGTTTTTGCAAATCACTTCAAGCTTCCGGTCTTTGGTTCTGCACCTGAGTCCATTCCATGCCACGGGCCTCTGAGCCCTGACAGAATCAAAGAGGTGAGTGTTTGCACCGTGGAGTGTCCTGCAGCTCAAGACAAACAGCATAAGCATAACATTTTTGAGAGTGTAAACATGAAACATCAAGTAGTACCAACATCAAGTAGTTGACGAACTGGCAAAGAAACGTCAGCATAGAGCTTAAGCCTGATTGACTCAGTTAGCTCCAGGTGAGTGAAGCTGTGATGGCCCTGCCCATGGGCAGATCCAAGGAGCCTCAGGAGCCTGGTGGAAATTTCCAGGCACTCACCCAGACCATGACACTAACAATAACTTTAATCTGTGCAACAAAAACAATACAGTCAGTACTTGTTTTTATTTGCAAAGACATGCACCCTCTGAAAAAATGATTCTTTTTCACTCAAGTCAGAGTGAAAAAGAAATGTTCACATTAACATTACTTATTACTTACCATGTTCACTGGTAATTGAACTTAAGGGGGCCAGATGTAGTCTTTCCAAGATGGCGCCATCTCTCGTTTCTGAAATATTTATGTATTGTGTTTATAGTGGTGTCCCTGCTAAGTTTTAAAGAGCCACTCGCTGTTGGTGTATGAGCAACAGAATATTCTTAATATTCGTGACTTACTGCTGATGCTCCCCTGCGTTAGCCAGCGATTTGGAGGACTCCCACTGCCTCTGGTGTCAGTCTGAATTGATGCGAGAAGTGGATGTATATGTGGCAGATCAGATCTTGGATGTGGCGTGTCCTTGCCATCAGCGATCTTGGCTGTTTAGAACTTCTCTCTGCCCTCAAACAGCGCTGCCTTCTACCTGTTTACCCAACGTTATCGAAGCATGCTCACCTGACGCGGTTTTATTGGTCACCATGCTGACAAAATATGAAGGGAGCTAGAGCACATATAAACCACTTGCAAGTACTGCATATTAAACCTGCTCAACACTGGCCCCAGCCAGTTTCTTTCACAATAGATCATAAGAAAATCATTATAACCGCTTATTTTACTAAAAGATCAAATAGAAAACAAACATTCTAATCAATTAAGCTTAAGCATACAAGCAATTACTTATGAATAAATTTTATCGTAGCTAAATCAAACTCCCAGAAAGTCACAACATGATCATAATTTTCTCTCCCCAACCTAGTCAATTGTTTGTCCCCTTTTATTCATGCTAACCCACAGTCACTAATTCACAAATATTCACTCAAAATAAAAACAAATCTCTATCATTTTTGGTCTGGATTGACACGCGGCAATCCTTTTAGACAGGAACTCCCAGGTTGCCACAGGTGGCTTCTCCTCAGCCAGTTGTAATCTGGAAAAGGTCACCTTATATTTGCTGTCCCGAAAAAATTTCAGCGCTGTTAATTCAATCTTGCAGGCTTGCTTACAAAAAATGAGGGGAAAAAAAGAGCTTTTTATTAGCTCATCAAAACACAACACATAATCACCTGACCGGTTTTCTCTAAGTGCACTGCTACAATTTTAAAGGGCCCGATTTTAGACATGTCCATGTTTAATAAAACTCACTCTATTAAAATTGTCACGTCCGGTGTGGCAGACGTGTGGAGTTGTAGAAAGGACCCGAAGGGCGGCAGCTCTGGTGCAGGTGAGTATTTATTTACAGGAGTGGGTACAAACAGCAATGGTGGGTGAACATGAAACTGGAAAACCTAAACTGGGTAAAACTAACAAAACAAACCAGAAACGAAGATGCAGGGAGGTCCGGGGAAATACATACGGAGGGAGACCGGGGGAAACAACACAGACAAACCAGCAACGAAGACGAGGTAACACACACTATAAATACACACGGCAGGAATCAGGGGATGGGAAACAGGAGGGGAACACACCTGGAAGACATCACAGCTGACGAGGCAGGGGAAACATAAACAGAACACGCTGACATAAGACACAGACTTTCACAATAAAACAGGAACTTATACATGCAAGGGACTGACTAAGAAACGTGGACTTAACACAGGAATACATGGGCAGAACTGAATAAACACTAAACGGAGGAAAAACAGAACCAAAATCACAATAATAGAAAACACAAAACGAAGCAAAACTCGAAGCAAAACAAAACAAGAGCAGTAGAAGACCAAACACGAAACGCGCACGAAAAAACACTGGCGCACAAAGAACAGTTCAGTAGTAAGTCAGGGGGCCGACCCGGAGGTCGCCGGCACAAAAGTCCACAAGTCAAACGGTCGGGGGGCCGACCAGGTGGGTAGCACAGGTGACAGAGCTAGTCCGGAGGCCGGCCGTGTGGAAAGCAACGGCGGCGATGTGGAGGCAGTTCAGGGGGCCGACCGTGCGGAAGGCAGAGGCGGCGACTCAGGCGAAGGGGGTCTGGGGGGCGCCCACGACGGCCATGGCGCCCGACCCATAGCCTGGAACGTGGCCGGTTGACTACTATATCATTGTAAAATTCCCTAAAGGAAAAAAAAAAAACCTTAATGATCTTATGAATATCTTTCGAACTTTCTAAATCCCAGAAAGTTGAGAAATCAGATCCAAGTGTGACATCAGCTGACACTTTTTACAGGAGACTCCATCTGAACTCTGTGGAGCCTGATCTCAAGGTTTTTAAGTCTGACCCTGAAACCAGAAGAGGATCTTTCTGTCTCTTCAGATTCATTGTGATCCAATGATTTCGGTTCTGCATGATACTGCTGATGTTTGCACAGAGTAGATAATGAAGTGAATGTTTTTGCACATTGGTAACAATGAAACTGTTTATTTACAGCGTGGGATCGTTTATGCACTTCAAGATGATCCGCAGTGGTGAAGGATGACCCACACTGGTCACAGACTTGCGTTTTGACGTCACTGTGACAGAGTTCATGTTGTCTTAATTCACTTGGTGTGGTGAAGCCTCTCCCACATTCTTTGCAGTAGTTCATTTTGTCTCCAGTGTGTCTGCGTTGTTGTCCTTTTAGGCTCTCTTGCTGATTGAACATCTTCTCACCACCACAGTGACGACAGGGTTGAGAAGTGGATCCATCTGTGTCGCTCTGCTTCTAAACAAAGACATAAAAGACAGTGAAGGTCAAGCAATTCCTTCAACATTTTTATCTTGAACACCGCCTGAAATAAAGAGCATCTGTGCCAGCATCCAATTACATTTTACTATTTACATTATAACACTCAACTTACTGGCTTACAATGACTCTTAATTTGTAGGTAATCTACTTATTGGGAAGACTGGTGATTAAACCCCTGGATGCTCTACTCTGCATGCCACAAGATACAAACCCCAAGCTGCTCTCCGATGCATCTATTGGAGTGTAAATGTTAGATTGATAGGAAGGGGAGGAGCTTTTAAAACTTTACATTTTTCCAACATCAGGAAAGTTTCAGGAGAATTGTGTCAGATTTGACTGAATATTCTGTACATGAAGTTTTCATGTCTCATTTAGTTTTGAAATTAAACTTCATTCAAATAATACTTCAAAATAACTACAACTGCAAAAAGAAAAATACATACCTCACAGTAACTGCACTTGTAGAGTTTCTCTCTGATGTGAATCTTTTGGTGTGATTTGAGGTAACGTGGAGATTTAAAAGTTTTCTCACACAGTTCGCATTTATAAGGTCTCTTCCCAGTGTGGATAAACATGTGCTGCTCTAAGTTTTTGTAGGTCACAAAAATTTTGCCACACTGATCACAGCAGCAAACATCCTTTTTTGTGTGAATGCGTAGGTGAATGTCTCGGCTGACTAGCCAGCTGAAAGTTTTTCCACAAATGTGACAGCTGTACGCCTTAAATCCGGAGTGGGTAACTTGATGACGCTGTAAGTAGCTACTTTGAGTAAAAGCTTTATCACACTGATCACAGCTGTACGCTTTAACTCCACTGTGGATCAGTTGGTGTGTTTTTAAGCTTCCAGCATGGGTGAAAGACTTTCCACACAAGTCACAGCTGTATGCTTTAACTCCACTGTGGATGAGTAGGTGTGTTTTTAAGTATGCACTCTGCGTAAAAGACTTTCCACACAACTCACAGCTGTATGCTTTAACTCCACTGTGGATGAGTTGGTGTGTTTTTAAGTATGCACTCTGCGTAAAAGACTTTCCACACAACTCACAGCTGTACGCTTTAACTCCACTGTGGATCAGTTGGTGTTTTTTTAAGTTTCCAGCATGGGTAAAAGACTTTCCACATTCATCACAACTATACGGCTTAACTCCACTGTGAAAAAGTTGGTGTGATTTTAAGTTTCCAGCATGGGTAAAAGACTTTCCACACAACTCACAGCTGTATGCTTTAACTCCACTGTGGATGAGTTTGTGTGTTTTTAAGCTTCCAGCCTGGGTAAAAGACTTTCCACACAACTCACAGCTGTACGCTTTAACTCCGCTGTGGGTGAGTTGGTGTCTTTTTAAGGTGTCATGACGGTGAAAAGACTGTCCGCAGAAGTCACAGCTGTACGCTTTAACTCCACTGTGGATGAGTTGGTGTGATTTTAAGCTTCCAGCCCAGTTAAATGACTTTCCACACAACTCACAGCTGTACGCTTTAACTCCGCTGTGGATGAGTTGATGTTGTTTTAAGTATCCACTCTGCGTAAAAGACTTTCCACACAACTCACAGCTGTATGCTTTAACTCCACTGTGGATGAGTTGGTGTGTTTTTAAGCTTTCAGCGTGGGTAAAAGACTTCCTACACAACTCACAGCTGTACGCTTTAACTCCGCTGTGGGTGAGTTGGTGTGATTTTAAGCTTCCAGCCCGGTTAAAAGACTTTCCACACAACTCACAGCTGTATGCTTTAACTCCACTGTGGATGAGTTGGTGTCTTTTTAAGCTTCCAGTGTGGGTAAAAGACTTTCTACACAAGTCACAGCTGTATGCTTTAACTCCACTGTGGATGAGTTGGTGTCTTTTTAAGCTTCCAGTGTGGGTAAAAGACTTTCCACACAACTCACAGCTATATGCTTTAACTCCACTGTGGATGAGTTGGTGTGTTTTTAAGTATGCACTCTGCATAAAAGACTTTCCACACAACTCACAGCTGTATGCTTTAACTCCACTGTGGATGAGTTGGTGTGTTTTTAAGTTTGCACTCTGCGTAAAAGACTTTCCACACAACTCACAGCTGTATGCTTTAACTCCACTGTGGATGAGTTGGTGTGTTTTTAAGCTTCCAGCCTGGGTAAAAGACTTTCCACACAACTCACAGCTGTATGCTTTAACTCCACTGTGGATGAGCTGGTGAGTTTTTAAGTTTTGAGAAAGGGAAAACGACTTTCCACACTCATCACAGCTGTATTTTTTCTCTCCCTTTCTTCTGTGAGGTTTGTCGTCCTCCTGAGAGCGCTGACTTCTCGCTCCATGTTGGTCCTGCAGTGACAGAGATACAAACAGAGGCAGTGAGTGAAATGCAGTCGTGGAACAAACTCAACCTTCAAACTTCCTCCACTAACACTAGTTTTAAACCAAAGGTTGAAGTAGTTTCTTTTCAGGCAATACACTCGGTACAACACACGTGCTATGGGATATCATGCCCTCACGTGTCCTGGCTGAGGAAACCTTTATTCACGCCTTTAAGGCAGATTATCTGTGATGACGTGTGCACAGCCCCACATGCAAACATATCCCCTGCCATCACAGTCACCCCTCAGTTATTATACTCCTTTGGGATCTTACAAAACTTTAAACGACTTGTCGACTATTAAATTAGTTGAAAATGATGGAAAATGATGGTTCCCATTTGCCACAAATTGGAACCATGAAGAGGTCGCTAGAAAAGCTGCAACCACCAAGTACCTGCAGAGGGTCAGGCAAGTCCTGAGGAGTCAACTCAATGGTAAGAATAAGATGTGGGCTATCAGCCCTGCCCGTGATCAGGTATCCTGCTGGGGTCTCCTGACCATGCATGGAGGGTTTCACCCCAAGTCCAGCACCCTGAGGCTGTACGCTAAGTGGAAGGAAGGAGGCTGGAGACTGGTGAGTGTCAGCACCATGGTCCAGGAGAAAACAAACATCCATGAATACATCAGTAAGATGGCCCCAACTGATTGCGTGCTCAGTGAATACCTCAGGCAGCAGAAACCCAAGAATGAGGAGGAAGAGGAGGCACCATCATGGAAGGACCGCTACATGGCATATACCACTGGCAGATAGCGGAGGTCGCTGATATCCAGAAATCCTACCAGTGGCTGGACAAAGCCGGACTGAAAGACAGCACAGAGGCACTAATCATGGCAGAAAAGGAACAAGCCCTGAGCACAAGATTCATAGAGGCCGGGGTCTATCACTCCAGACAAGATCCCAGGTGCAGGCTGTGTAAAGATGACCCTGAGACAATCCAGCCCATATCTGCAAGGTGTAAGATGCTAGCAGGCAAGGCATACATGGAACGCCATAACCAAGTGGCCAGCATGGTATACAGATAAATCTGTGCCGAGTATAACCTGGAAGTCCCAAGGTCAAAATGGGAGACGCCCCGTAGGGTGGAGGAGAATGACCGAGCTAAGATCTTGTGGGACTTCCAGATACAGACGGGTAAAATGGTGGCGGCTAACCACAGTGGTGGTAAACAAACAATTCAATTCAATTTTATTTATATAGCGCCAAATCACAACAAAAGTCACCTCAAGGCGCTTTATGTTGTACAGTAGATACATAGAAAAGCCCAAAAATCATATGACCCCCCCAGGGCTCTAGAGTGTGACCGATTTGGTCGCAAATGCAACCAAAGCTTTCAGTGGTGCGACTAAAAAAAAATATTTGGTTGCACCAGTGCGACCAACTGTTTGGATAATAAAAAAATAATAATAATTTCTGCAACTCTCCGTGTGGTCAACAACAGACACACATTATGCCTCTATTGTGGACTAAACCAATCAGAGATAGTCAGGGGCGGGACCTCTCTGATTGGCCTTGGTCCAGTTGAAAGTGCAGTTGGAAGAGGGAGGTGAGTAGCTTGAATAAAGCGATATCGATTCATTAAATCCTGAATTGACTTTTAAATAGAACTGTGTTTTGCCAGAAACGCCAGATTCTCAGATTAAAGCTCACAAAACTATTTCAACAACCACCAAACAGCAAACAGACCCGACGCATCAGAATCAGCTTTGTCTTTCTCGGCTTTCTCACCCGACGGCCCGTAGACGGACACGCTGTCGGAGCTCAGCGATTCTGATGCGTCGGGTCCGCTCTGTGTTTATGTCTTTTTGTGCTAGAATCTGAGCTGCAGGTTTTGTCTCTAAAGTCCTGTTATTGGCACATTAGTATATGTGAGGGGGCAAACTCCTCAAGATGGGTGGTGACCATGGTGGCCATTTAGAAGTCGGCCATCTTGGATACAACTTTAGTTTTTTTCAATAGGAAGAGGGTCATGTGACACATCAAACTTATTGGTAATGTCTCAAGAAAAACAATGGTGTGTTTGGTTTCAATGTAACTTTATTCTTTCATGACTTGTTTACAAGTTTCACTTTGTTCACAGCCATTGACATGTCGAAGAGTTTAACACATGAGGAGCGGATCGAAATTGTGTTGATATCTGGTGAATGCAGTAACCAGGTCATTGGTTACTGCATTCACACACACTGCAGATTTTGTTCAGTGATGAGGCAAACCTTTATGTGAATGGTGAAGTTAACAAACAAAATCACCGCTATTGGTCTGACTCTAACCCACATTGGATGGATCTCTCCAAGACTGTTGGAACAACAAAAGTGATGGTTTGGTGTGGTATATGGGGTACAACGCTAGTGGGTCCATTCGTCATCAATGGAAACCTCAACGCCACTGGATATTTGAAATTGCTACATGATGATGTGTTTCCCTCTTTATGCTGTGACGGCCAGAGTACTGGGTTTAGCCCAAATGACTTGGCCTTTGACCACAAAGTTCGGGGACCATTGACAGTGCTGTGCGATAAGTGGTTGTCAGGTGAACCACCAGTGAACTTGATAGATTAGGTTAATGGTTTTCGGCACGGACTGTATGTGGCAGGTCAGTTGGCGAAACAGAACCTTGAAAAGGTTCAGGTCAAGATGAAATATTTTCATGACCGGCATTCTGAAGAGCAGCAATTTAGTGCGGGTGACCAGGTTTTGGCTTTTCTTCCGATTGCAGGGTCACCATTCCAGGCACGGTTTGCTGGGCCTTACACCGTGGTACAGAAACTGTCTGAACAGAATTATCTGATTGCTACACCAGATCGCCGGAAAAGAAATCAACTTTGCCATGTTAATTTGTTGAAACCATATCATGTTTGTCCTTTATCCGTTGGTCTGTCAGGCTCTCTCATTTCTCCTTCCGCATCGAGTCCAGGGTTGACTGCTTGTACAATAGCGCGGTCAGTTTGTGGGGGGAAGGTGGTGGCAGCGCCTGATGATACTTTATTGCTTGGTCGTCTGAAGAATTCAGAAATTCTTCAGAACTTGGATGTGCTGTTGGGCCATTTGCCTGCTGACAAATGTGCAGAACTGTCTGCATTAATTAAAAGGTATCCAACCTTGTTTATAGACACACCTTCTAAAACAACTTTGATAGAGCATGATATTGATGTGGGTGATGCAAAACCAATCCGGCAGAGGTTCTACAGGGTCTCTGAGGAAAAGAATTGATAAGGAAGTTCATTACATGTTGGAAAACAACATTGCAGTGCCGTCAACATCAAGCTGGGCTTCCCCATGTTTGTTGGTTGAAAAAGCTGATAAATCACCACGTTGTTGCACAGACTTTCGTAAAGTAAATGCAGTGACCAAACCCGATTCCTATCCCTTGCCTCATATTGACGACTGTATTGACCAAGTTGGTGCAGCAGAATATGTGAGCAAGTTTGATCTGTTGAAGGGATATTGGCAGGTGCCACTGACTCCCAGAGCTCAGGAAATATCTGCTTTCATCACGCCATCTGGTCTTTATTCATATACAGTCATGGGTTTTGGTTTACGCAGTGCTCCAGCTACATTTCAGCGACTCATGAATATGGTTGTTAATGGGCTGAAAGGCTGTGCTGTTTACATAGATGACGTGGTGGTATATAGTAGCACCTGGAGGATCATCTGGATCGTATTCGCACTCTGTTTGAACGACTAGTTTGGGGAAATCTGACTATCAACCTGGCAAAATGTGAATTTGCAAAAGCAACTAGGACCTATCTTGGTAAGGTTGTGGGCCAAGGTTATGTGAGGCCAGTTGATCCAAAGGTGTTGGCCATCAAAGAGTTCCCTGTTCCAGTTACCAAAAAAAGAACTCATGAGATTTTTGGGTCTGGTTGGTTATTATCGCCGTTTTTGTCGAAACTTTTCAACAGTGGTTGCTCCTCTGACTGATTTGTTGAAGGCCAAAGTAAAGTTTATTTGGTCTGCAGCATGCCAGCAAGCTTTTTGGGATGTAAAAGCTTTACTGTGCTCTGAACCTGTGCTTTTAGCACCTCGTCTGGATCAGCCCTTCAAGCTGTATGTGGACGCAAGCCACATTGGTGCAGGTGCTGTTCTAGTCCAAGCTGACAAGCAAGGTACTGAACATCCAGTTAGTTTCTATCCCAAGAAGTTCAACTCCCATCAGTTGAATTATTCGGTCATTGAAAAGGAAGCTTTGGCATTAGTCTTGGCCTTGCAGCATTTTAGGGTATATTTAGATTCTGCTCGGCCAATTGAGGTATTTTCTGACCATAACCCTCTCACTTTCTTGAACTCATTGCAGAACCCAAATCAGAGGCTCATGTGGTGGGCTCTCTTTTTGCAGCCTTACAATTTGGATATCCAGCACATTAAGGGCAAAGATAATGTCTTGGCAGATGCTTTGTCCCGTGCCCTTTTGTAACCAGCAGCTTCACTCCTCATATGCTTTGAAGTATGTCCTCTCCAGTATAGTTTTCCTTCCTCTTAAATTGCTCCTAGGTACCAAGGTTGCGGAGGTTGGAGTTGAGCTGAAGATGACTTTTGAGCATACAAAAGGTGTTAAAAGTGAGGTTGCATGTGTGTGTATATATATGTTATGGATTTAATATATGCATGTTCTTCTAGTTGCAAATTCATAATGTAAATGTGTTTGCCAATTCAGGGTGAGACCCTGTTCTATGGGGGGAAGTGTGACGGCCAGTGGGCTGGCCTTGTGTTTTGCTTTTTCTTTTACCTGTTTCTTGCAGGTAGGTGGAGCTGACCCAATTATTAATGCAGCACACCTGAGAGGCCAGTTCCAGTGTATATAAAGACACCTTGACTGAACCAGCAGGGCGCTGGCTGGCTTTGGCTCTCTCTCTGGCACCCATCTTGTTCATTTGGAAGTTTCAGTTATGGCTGTTATGTCCTTTAAATTGTGTTTAAGTTGCTTTACCTTATTTTCATTAAATATGTCTTACAGCCTTTAGAAACCTGTGTGTGGTCTCCCATTTGTTTGTCACTTCCTATGAGCCGGGTTGTGACAATGCACTGAAACTGGCACGTTCCCTGAGTTCTTCCAGGAAGATGATACACCACCACATTATGGGTGCCAGGTCCGAGCATTCCTAGATGAACAGTTTCCAGGAAAGTGGATTGGTCGTCGTGGGCCAGTTGAATGGCCCCAAAGGTCTCCCGATCTGACCCCCTTAGACTTTTATTTTTGGGTTCCTCTGAAGGCAATTGTCTATGGTGTGAAGATACGAGATGTGCGGCACATGAAACTACAAATACTGGATGCCTGTGCTGGCATTTCTCCTGCGGTGTTGCTATTGGTGTGTGAAGAGTGGGAGAAGAGGGTTGCATGCTTGTTTAAGTGAAAATACGTAGATTTGTTTTTTTTGCACTAATAAAGTTGTGGAGTTGTAAAGTATTTTGTCTAAAGTCAATTATATCGTCAGTTATATCATTATTGCAAATTTTCAAATTATACCGTGACAAATATTTTTGGTCATGTTGCCCTGCTCTAAGCAGGACCAGCCAGTGGTCAGAGAAGTTAGAATTTGCCCACCAGGAGCCAATTCTGCACTGACAGACTGTTTTGCGACCAACCAACAACATTCAACAACATTAGTGACCTCCAGGAATACTCTTGTCTGTCACTGACTACATTAATAATCGTATAGATTATGTGACAGTGGTCAAAACCATGAAGTAGCAAGTCAACCAAAAACCATGGTTAACCGGGGAGGTTCGCCCTTTGCTGAGAGCTCGTAACAAAGCCTTTAAATCTGGGAATACTGCAGCTTACAGTCTAGCGAGGAAGAACCTGTCAAAAGGGATTAAAGAAGCAGAGGCTGAATGCCCAAAAAAAAAATGGACAGCCACGTTAGATGCGGCAAGGACCCACGGTGGCTGTGGCAGGGCTTCCAACACATTACGGACTACAAGCCCATTCCCCCGAAGATAAGGCGGAACGATAGACTTTCAGCCTGTGGCCACCAATTGTGAGTAAATGCTTCGAGCGGCTGGTTTTGAAGCACATCATGGAATGTTTCCTAATAGATCTGGATCCCCTTCAGTAGAGATTGAAAATGTGACGCCATTCGTCATTCCGGGGTAAAACCGCAAAGGATTCTGGGAACGCGTGGCAAGCGGTACTAGCGCACGCAGGCTTTCACATGAAAACAGTCACACAGCGATAAAAAGAAAAAAAAATGGCATGAAGCTGTTGTATTATTAACTGCAATAGCCGGTCGCATGGCGGCCACGGGAAGCCGACGGGTAAAGAGATCGTTTTTTATCGGATTACGTCGTGGAAGAGAAATTGTTCAAGCCATGTTTCCAAAGTAACAAAGAGCCGACGGATGGCCTGGATTGCAGCCATTCGAAGACCAAATATAACGTCGCAGAACACTCCAAGCATTTCCACAAAGGTAAGTCTTCTGATGTAGTTATTACGTAATTTATCATAACATAATTGTTGATGTAGGTTACAAATAAGTCTTATATTGATTTGAATTCAATTTGTTGGGCTATGCTGCTTTGTTCACTGTGGCTTTGCGGGCTAATGTTTGTTGTGTTTTGTAGGAAAACCAGCCTACAAAATGCTGGAATGCGATCCAGACTGGCGCCCTCTATCAACCTGGGTCAGACCGAGTTTAAAGCTGCTACCATAGCGAGATTTGATCGGTTAAGAGAGAGAGAGCGATATCAAAACAGCCACGAAAAGTTCCGCATATATGTGCCCAAGTGTTGTATTGAAGCAATCAAGTGATGAATAACTGCTTTCCAGTATGTTGTTTTGCAATGTTTTTTGGGAGTTTTTTTGCATTGTTGATTTGTTTCTTTGCCGAAGCAGCTAATAAAGTATGATGGAATACAATTTTGCCTCTTTCTTGTAAGATTCTATAATAGAATGAAACAATAATGCCAGTTATAAATAAAGACAATTGAACGAATTACGAAACACTCATTTTATTTCTATTTGATCTGAAAGTTGTGTAATGCTACAACCTGAAACGACAAATAGATTGTGTTGGCCTGTACAGGAGATAGAAGAAAAAAAACACATCTGTGAAATGGAATAGTCCAAATCACCAAAGTAAACTGGACCTGGGCTTGTTGCAGGGATCTGAAATTACTAAACATTTTGTGAGTGTATGCACTCACACTTAGAACCATATAATAATAAATATGTGCGTGATGAAAGATTTCCTTTTTTTCAAGTCTGTCTTTGTACGGACCTGCCGTGTTCTCCGTTTTTTTGTACATGACTGTTTTGGAGGCAAATAAAATGCAAGTAGGGATTAAAACCGCAGAATTAATGATTACCGGTGCTGGAAATACTAGCGCTTGATGCAGTGTTTAGATTTTGTTGCCACTCGTACCCAACATGCAATGCGCGAAAGTCATGTGGTCTGTCAATTTTATTTATTTATTTATTTTTAGAAAGAGGGGCAATACATATTAATGAACATTTTAACAAATGTAAATATGCCAGATTATAGCCTTGGGCTAATTTCCATCTGCAGACCCTCTGGCAGGTTGGTGTTAAACACAAGTTAGTAAAAACATACAGAGACACTATTTACAATCTCTGTTTGCATACAGGACCAACCGATCTACAGAAGATGACCTCTCTCTACCACACTCCGTGTTATGCTGTCACACCTGGAGAGGAAGAACACCCCCTCTGCCAGAGTCCTTTTCATCGACTTCAGCTCAGCTTTTAACACGATCATTCTGCAGCAGTTGGTGGAAAAGCTGATGCTATTAGGTGTGGACCCTGCAACCTGCAATTGGGTTTTCAGCTTCCTGACAAAGTGACAACAGGCAGTCACACATCAAAGACCATCTTGGTGAGCACAGGCTTTCCTCTGGGGTGTCCTGAGCCCGTTGCTGTTCAGTCTGCTCACACATTACTGTAAGCCAGACTCAGTGCTAATCATATTGTGAAGTTCAAAGACAACTGTGGTTGGTCTCATTACTGAAAACAATGAGTCCACTTATAGAATGGATGTGGAGCAGCTTGGAGTGTGGCGTTGATCCCATAATCTCATAAACAATGAAGACAAAACAGAAGACCTGTCCTTCTTTATTAATACCACATCAGTTATCAAAAAAGCACAAACGCATCTCCACTCCCCCAGGAGGCCCAGAAAAGCAGGACTGCATCACCTCCCCATCCGTTCAACTATTAGCACGGCTTTACTGTGATGCCTCCTGTCTACACACACATATAGCATACAATATACTCCCCAGATGCACACAATACTCTGTGAAAGGACTGTTGCTACCTGTATGAGCGTGACTATTTAGACTTGAGTTTTTTTATTTAGATGTTTTGTTAGTTACCCTTTTAATTTATTACTGCCTTTTTACTCTTCTTTTTTTAAGCCATTTTCCTTTTTAATTTTAGTGATTATTGCACTGTAGATTCTGGTGAGAAACTGTATTTCAGGTGATTGATTGATAGATATATATATATAGATTTGTTGGTTTTTGTTTTTTGCCCTTTATCACAGTTCCTCTTCCCCACTGTTTTTCTTTCCCTCTTTCTTTCTCCCTTTTCTTTCTCCCAGTCATATCTGTCCCGTGTGTAGCAAGTGAAAATAAAATAAACAATAAAAGCAAAGGTGAATCAAATAGACTAATACAGCAAGGCCGGGATGGTCCATTTGGTAAAGTAAATCCGTTGGGCATCTTTCTTTGTCTTCAGACAATAATTCTGATGGCAAAAGAAACAAATGGGACAGGCAAAAAAGGAAAAAAAAGAGAGAAACTGTATTTCGTTTCAGCCTGGGCATCACCATACAAAATGTCAATAAGGCTCTTCTTGAAACTTCTCCAATCTTGACAAACAAGCATCAGCTGATGAAGTGCACACAGTTTCAATAAAATCTGTCACTTACTGTTATTTATTCACCTTTCAGTCACTTTAATTTTTAAAACTGTAATTTTAAAACTGTATATACTGTATATTCTGTGTATTTATTATTTCACTCCTATTGCCTGTTATTATTGTCCTTATCTTCAACGTATGCTGCTCGGTTGTTTGTTAATTGCCCCTTGAGGATAAATAAAGTTTTCTGATTCTGATAAAAGTGATATGTTCTTCACCTTTTGTGTTGATGACATTTATTTCCACTGTAGCAGCTGAGCTGAGTCCAAACGGCTGAAAATGTTCACCTGGTGCTCTGTCAAACTCTTCTCCTCCTGCTGATCAGCTGGGACACAAAACAGTAACATCACAGTGAGACAAGAACGTGAGAGGGACGTGTCCCAGGATTGAATTTAAAGCCATCATATTTACAGTTTGGATTTGGCGGACGCCCTCTTTACTTTTAGGAATAGTAACTGTGAAACTATGGTACTCATGACCACTGATCAATAGTCACAACATTACAACGAGTATTCATCAAGATACTTTTAAGAATATTCTTAACATGCACTCGGATTTTAAAAAAAGATTATATATAAAAAAATTTCTCTCCATCAATAAGAATTTACTGACTGCAACTTGAACGTTGACTCAAAATGACTTAAAATCATCCGGGAAAGATGCATTTGACAAATTATAGACAAAAAAAGCCTGATAAAGGACACATGTCTGTAATGTCCCACAACCACAACCAAAGCAGACATGATGCCAGACCACCAACCTCTGACTCTCTCCCCCACTGATGTAGGAGCGGTGCTGAGCAGGATCAATGTCCACAAGGCTGCAGGCCCTGATGGCATCCCCGGGCGTGTTCTCAGAGCGTGTTCTGGGGAGCTTGCAGGAGTGCTGACAGACATATTCAACCTGTCCTTGGCCCACGCTGTGGTACCGGCCTGCTTCAAATCCACCTCCATCCTCCCGATACCCAAAAACTCCAACCCATCTAGCCTCAATGATTACCGCCCAGTAGCACTCACCCCCATCATCACTAAGTGCTTAGAGCAGCTGGTCCTAGCACACTTCAAATCCTGTCTGCCCCCCCACCCTGGACCCCCACCAATTCGCATACCGCCAGAACAGGAGCACAGAGGATGCAGTCTCCATCTCACTGCACTCTGTCCTCTCACACCTGGACAACAACAACACCTACGCCAGAATACTGTTTATAGACTTCAGTTCAGCGTTCAATACAATCAACCCCTCACAACTCATCAGGAAACTGACAGACCTGGGCATCAGTTCCCTCATCTGCAAATGGTTACTGGACTTCCTGACCAACCGCCCCCAACATGTCCGGCTGGATAACCACTGCTCATCTACCATCACAATGAACACCGGTGTACCACAAGGCTGTGTGATGAGCCCTTTCCTCTACTCCCTCTTCACCCACGACTGCAGACCTGCTGATGGTTCCAACACCATCATTAAGTTTGCAGATGACACCACGGTGATTGGCCTCATCAGTGACAACGATGAGGTGGATCGTCTGGCTGAGTGGTGCGACAGAAACAACCTGCTGCTTAACACCGAGAAGACCAAGGAGCTCATCGTGGACTACAGGAGGAATGCTGACCCACATCCACCCATCCACATTAAGGGGACGGCTGTGGAGCGTGTGAGCAGCTTCAAGTTCCTGGGAGTCCACATCTCCGAGGATCTCACCTGGACGACCAACTGCTCCAAGCTGGTCAAGAAGGCTCACCAGCGCCTCTTCTTCTTGAGGACTCTGAGGAAGAACCACCTGTCCTCAGACATCCTGGTGAACTTCTATCGCTGCACCATCGAGAGCATCCTGACCAACTGTATAACAGTCTGGTATGGGAACTGCTCTGCCTCGGACCGGAAGGCGTTGCAGAGGGTCGTGAAAACTGCCCAGCGCATTGCCGGAGCACCACTTCCTGCCATAAAAGACATCTACAGGAAGCGGTGTCTGAAAAGGGCTGGGAAAATCATCAAAGACCCCAGTCACCCATCACATGGACTCTTCACCCTCCTGCCCTCTGGGAGGCGCCACAGGAGCCTCCGGACTAAGACCACCAGGTGCCGGAACAGCTTCTTCCCCACAGCTGTCAGACTCCTGAACTCTGCTCCTGACATCTGACCCACGTTAAACTCATGGACTGAACATACACACACCCACAATGGACAACTGTACCCTCAAACACACAATAATAACATGGACTGAACCACCACTCACAACCACTAGCACTTTATATAGCCTCTGTAGAATTATCCACATATCTCACTTATCTTAACTGCACTACTGTATAGCTCTGTGTAAATAATCATTCTGTACATTCGATAATCTTTAATCCTACAACTGTTTACAACTTGCATAGTTCCCATTTCTGTATAGCTGTATATCTCAGATTCTGTAAAGTTATTTATTTCATATTCTGTATAGTTTTTCATATTTATATCCTGTTCATAGCCTGTACATAGCTTGTACTCACTACAGCCTGTACATACTTATAGTTATAGAATATTCACAACATACTTCATACCGTGTACATTATAACATACCATAATAGACCCATTTCTGTAATATACTCACATATCTATATTATTGCTAATATATATTGTAATATATCTATATCACTAAAGCACTTCTGGATGGATGCAAACTGCATTTCGTTGCCCTATACCTGTGCATGTGCAATGACAATAAAGTTGAATTCTATTCTATTCTATTCTATTCTAATATGGATAAATGTTATTGACTGAGCAGATAATGAACAAGTGTGTTCTAGCAGCTGCAGTTTCAGCTGCGTGTGCTAACACACACACCTTCCTCTTATCACTTTAAATAGAAATGAGGCTGTAGAGGTTTGGTGCAGGCAGAAAAACAGCTGCAGGGACAATGAAAAGACTTTTCTGCTCCAACTTCTCCCAGCATGCTGAGCTAATGGTTAGTTGGTGTTTTTCTCCAAACACTCTCTCACTCTTCTCTCAACGTGTTCACAATAAACTGTGAACAGACACCGAGGAGAGCAGCAGAAGACCTCATTCAGGAGCTAAACTCAACATGAACTGAACTCACAGTAAAGTTAGCTCGGTGCTTACCTTTAGATGAGCCCACAAACCGAGAGAAACTCCGCGATGAAGCCGGAACTCTTTCCAAACACAGGAAACAGATCAGGGAGCAGAGACCCACGTGGTTCACGCTGATGTCAGCTACGATCCAGGAGACAAGGGTGGGCAGATCGATGCAGATATCGATCCAAACGTTGGTAGTGGTTTATGATCGATACTTTAGTTCGTTTCTCTCCTCTAAGTTCAACGCTTTACTCCCGTTTCACATATAAGCAGCTCTCTCTGCTTCTCTCCTGCACACACACTTTGCTCCGCCCCCTTCTTCCTGCTCTGCTGTGGTTTGTAGCTGTGCGGTCACGTGTCTGAGCACACGTCTTTTGCGGACCTCCTATAGGGCTTTGGAGCGTGATGTCACGGGAAGAGGGCCACGCCCCCTCCCGCCATGACAGTAGGTCAGACATTAGGTTGTATCCCAATTCAGGGTCTGCAGCCTTAAAGTACTTTTTTTTATTTATTTATTTTTATTAACAATTGAAACAATACAGTCACAAACAACATAACACATTATAGTGCAAATGAACTCTCGTGGAGGATAAAAAAAAAGAACACAGTCAATACAACAAAACTAACAGCAAGGATATGGGGGGAGGGGGCTAGACAAAAAATCCACAGTATTAACGGGGAAGAATTAAAAAAGAGCACAGGTTGATACATAACAGAGGTAATAATCAAAACAGTAGCAAATGGGAAATGTCATCATAGATTGTGGCAAATCTGCTTGACTTCAGTTTTTTAAGTGACATGAAATAATGTTTAAAGTCATTGATGAACCATGTAAAGGATGGTTTTCTATTCCTCCATTTACAACAATGTATATGGTATTTACCTAACAGGATGACAACGTTAATCACAGTAGAGACAGATGGATGTTGTTTAGCCATATAGAAAATAATATCAGAAATATTAAACTGGGGAATATCGTTGATCTTGAGGGATAACCAGCTGTGTAGTTCTAACCAAAAGGCAGCTGATACAGGACATGAGAAAAACAAATGGTGTAATGTTTCACAGGCTGAATCACAAAATGCACACTGATTAACCTCAAATTTAAACCTCCTCTTTAAAAATTCAGACACAGGATATATATTATTAATTATCTTGAAATGAGTTTCTTTTACTTTTGGGGAGACAGGCCACTGAATGAATTTTGAGAACGGCTTTTCCATGAGTGACTGGTCCCCATGAAGGGCCTGCAAATATCTACCTGAGTTAAACCCCTGGAAAAGAATAGATTTGAAATTCACACTGATAAATTTATTGTTACATTTACTATCATTTAGGATGCAGTTACCAATTTTTAGGTTTGGCAGCGCTGGATTGACCTCAGAGTGTAGCATTGTGTTGCGTATCTGCTGCCTTAGGGCCAAAGGGATAGCACAGCAAACTTTTCTGTATTCTTTTAATGGACAATTAAAGTCGTGTCTCTTTGAGAAAGACACGTAATCCACTAGAGCACCACTCAAATCTAGCAAGTCAGTTACAAACAAGATACCACTCTCAAACCAGTTCCTGATAAATAATGTCTTTTTGTTAGCAGTTATCACTCTATTGTTCCATAGGGTCGACATGTGAGGAGAAAAGTTGTGTGTAAACATCATTTTCCAAAAATGAAGAATCTGTTTGTGAAAATTAGAGAGTGTAACAGGTATTTTACTAGTCTCAAAGTCACATTTTAATAGAAAATCAATTCCTCCTAGTTCCTTAAATAAAGATCTGGGTATATGAAACCACATGGAATCAGACTGAGATAAGCAAGCTCTGAGCCAGTTGATCTTAAAAGTTCCGATCATTGATTCAAAGTCTAAGGCTCTGACACCACCCTTCTCATAGTCTTTAACCAACTGTGATCTCTTAATATAGTGGGTTTTGTTTTTCCATAGGAACTGAAAAATAATTGAGTTGGCTTTCCTAATATTTTGGGGAGAAATATAAAGAGAATGACATGGGTAAATTAATTTAGAAATACCTTCAGCTTTGGAAAGGATGACTCTGCCAAATATAGTGATATCCCTGGTCAACCAACAACTAAGGGATTTCTTCATGTCGACGATACGATTGCAGATGTTGTTGTCTTCTCTTCGGGACATATTTTTAGAAATCACTATACCTAAATATTTAACTTCCAATTCAACTCTCATAGAAGCTATATTAGAATCAGAACACGTGTGAATAGGTAACAATTCACATTTGTTAATATTCAGACACAGTCCTGACGCCTGGGAGAATAATGAGATAGTGTTAAGCGCTTTAGCTACCATGGATTTATCTCTTAAAAACAGTGCAGTATCGTCAGCAAACTGGCTTATTTTGAATTCCTTGTCAAAAATGTTAATACCATACAAATCAGGGTCTTTTTGGATGATAAGTGCCAGCAGTTGAGTGGTTAATATGAACAATTTGGGGGAAATAGGGCATCCCTGACGGATACCTCTCTGCACTTCAAACCTAGGTGTCATTCCAGGGTTAAGCGAGACAGAGCTAGAAATGTTACTGTAAAACATTTTGATCACATTACAAAAGTTTTCCCCAAAACCCAGGAAATTCAAGGCTTTAAGCAGGAAGGGATGTTCAACCGTGTCAAAAGCCTTATAAAAGTCCAAAAACAACACTAAGCTTTCTGTCTTTATATACTGGCGATAATCAAGCATATCAAAAATCAATCTAATGTGATTGTGTATATGTCTTCCTTTTATAAACGCCGACTGACATTCATCCACTAAATGTGTTAAACAATCATTTAAGCGGTTTGCATATACATGAGCCAGTAATTTATAATCATTACACAGAAGGGTTATGGGTCTCCAATTATCCAGAAGTAGTTTGTCTTTGTTGGGTTTTGGAATTAAAGTGATTAGACCTTGTTTCATTGTAGGTGAAAGATTAGTTGATGAGATACATTCTAAGTATGCACTGTAAAGAGTTAATCTAATGTCATGCCAGAAAAAGGAGTAAAATTCCACTGTTAGCCCATCAATACCTGGTGATTTGCCCCTGGGCATTTGTCCGATTGCCTTGTCCAGCTCTTCAATTGCAAGTTTACTCTCCATACAAACCTTTACATCCACATCCAATGTCCCATTAAGGCCTCTAAGACTTTCCAGAAACACAGTGCCATTCTCCGTTGAATAGGTTGACTTGTAAAGGTTACTGTAAAAATGAAGTATTTCCACGTTTATTTTGTCATGGTCGTCAGTCAAAACCCCCTTGATATTCAGTGATTGAATCTTCTTATTTGATTGTCTGTATTTCTCTAAATTAAAAAAGTAGGAAGAGTTTTTCTCGCCCTCCTCAATCCACCGGGCTCTTGAACGAACATAGGCACCATTGGCTTTCTCTAAGAACATTTTGTCTAGTTGAGATTGAAAAGTGTTTAGTTGTATATGTTCGTCCAGAGATAAATCCTGTTTGCAGCATAGCCTGTTAATTCTTTCAATAATGCTTTGTTGCTCCTGTCTTTTCTGTTTAGCAATGGATTTGCTAATTTGAATTGCTACCTGTTTAACTTGGAATTTAAACCATTCCCATTTGCTCACATGTGACATATCTAGTTTATCAATTTCCACAATTAAATTTCTCACTTCAAGGCAGAAGTTGTCATTATGCAGAAGGTTGTTGTTGAATTTCCAAATAAGGGATTGATGTTTCACCTTGGTTAATGAGATGAATAAGGAAATCAAACAGTGATCAGTTAGAGGGGAAGCTGAGATTTCACACTTAGAAATGTTGTTGATCAAATTGTTAGAGACTAACCAGTAATCAATCCTGGAACACTGACCATTATTAGATGAATTAAACCAAGTAAATTGAGATACAGATGGATTTTTCAGCCTCCAAGCGTCACAGAGACTAACTTTGTTGACCAAATTAAGGATACTTTCATCGTAACTGTGGCATGAGGTCCTGGATGGAAGACGATCTACAGAGGGATCAGGAGCTACGTTAAAGTCTCCCCCCACAACAACTTTGTCAACAAGATAGCTCAATTTCCATTGCTCTAACTGTTCACAAAGGAAGGTTAGAAGTTTCTTATTCTGAGCTCTATTAGTATAACCATATACACACAGCAGAATGTATTTTGAACCATTAATCTCTGACACTATCATCAGCCAATGACCATCAGAATCACTTTTACAGTCTATGACATTTCCCGGAAACCTATTAAATAAAATCATCACTCCAGCTGAGTGAGACGTACCATGACTAAAGAAAACAGATTCACCCCACTGTGTTTTCCAGAACTTTGTGTCTGCCTCTGCCGAATGGGTCTCTTGTAGAAAGACACAGTTAGCCTGTTGCTCCTTGCAAAAAAGAAAGATAGCCTTACGCTTCACAATGTTTTTCAGCCCCCTGACGTTCAAAGAAATAACAGATAACATATAACACTATTACAACAAAAGTATTGGGGAAAAAAAAGAAACTTAAGAAGACACGCAGGAACGAGCAGCCGTGTCCTGTATAAAAGAACTATTCAGTGCAATAACCCTTAACAACCGGGAAATTTTAAATTAAATGACATGCTAAGCAATAGGCTTAATCAACAACAGCATACCTGAGAGGTGAAAAAGGTCACACAAAAGAAAATCAGTTCGGGTCCACTCTTTGGTTATCAATCAGAGCGTAGCCGTCCTTCAAAAACGCTCTCTTTCCCTTACTCCTGGCGTCCTGGACCAGCGGCCACAGCTTAACTCGAGCCTCCCGATCTTCCTTGGAGAAGTCTTCCTTGAAGCGGATGTTCATCTCCTTGCAAACCCTCGCATGCCTCGATTTCTTCCAGACGTGCAGCCTTAAAGTACGCAGCCTCAACGATCCTCAAGGGCCGCGTACTCAAACACCGCTGAGGCCGGAAGTGCGACGCTTGTGAAATGGGACGGTCTAGCCTTCGTCGCGCTGCCCAGGTTGCCTAGCAACCATGATACTAACAGCTCAAACGTTTCATACAGCTTTGTTTGACAGAAATGAAGGAGAGCATATTTTGTACATTTGTTTCTACATGTGCTTTGATTTGATAAGTAAATGGTAAAAATGGCCTGTATTTATATAGCGCTTTACTAGTCCCTAAGGACCCCAAAGCGCTTTACATATCCAGTCATCCACACATTCACACACTGGTGATGGCAGCTACATTGTAGCCACAGCCACCCTGGGGCGCACTGACAGAAGCGAGGCTGCCGGACACTGGCGCCACCAGGCCCTCTGACCAAGTATCTGAGGCTGAGACCACAGGACTTTAAAATATGATTGTTGGCTGTATGAGTGGTGTCCCAGAAACGATGTGGGCTTCATAGATAATTGGCAAACCTTCTGGAGGAAACCTGGTCTTGTTAGGAGAGACGGCATCCATCCCACTTTGAATGGAGCAGCTCTCATTTCTAGAAATATGGACAAATTTATTAAACCCCCCAAAATATGACTATCCAGAGTTGGGACCAGGAAGCAGAGTTGCAGTCTTACACGCCTCTCTGCAGCTTCTCTCCTCCTGCTACCCCCCCAAAAAAAACATCTCCATAGAGACTGTGTCAGCTTCCAAACAGACAAAAAACAAACTAAAAACCAGCAACAAACAACTTAAACATAAACAATCACAAAGAAAGAACAATACAGTATCCACATCTGAACCAAAGAGTAAAACAGTTTATTATTATTATTAAATATTAGGTCTCTCTCCTCCAAGTCTCTGCTAGTATATGACTTAATAATTGATCAACAAATTGATTTACTCTGCCTTACAGAAACCTGGTTGCAGCAGGATGATTATGTTAGTTTAAATGAATCAACACCCCCGAGTCATTCTAACTACCAGAAATCTTGAAGCACAGGCCGAGGGGGCGGTGTGGCAGCAATTTTTCACACCAGCCTATTAATTAATGAAAGACCAAGACAGACTTTTAGTTCATTTGAAAGCCTGATGCTTAACATTGTCCACCCCAGCTGTAAAACTCAGAAACCAGTCTTACTTGTTATCATCTATCGTCCACCTGGGCCTTACACAGAGTTTCTGTCTGATTTCTCAGACTTTTTATCTGCTTTAGTTCTCAGCTCAGATAAAATAATTATTGTTGGTTTCTCTCAAAATGTAAAAGAACCCACCCACCACTTTAATCACACTCTAGATCTTGTTTTAACATATAGCATAGAAACTCAACACTTAACGGTGCTTCCTGAAAACCTTCTCCTGTCTGATCATTCCCTGATAACATTTACATTTACAATAATTGATTACACAGCAGTGGAGAGTAGACTTCATCACAGTACACCCACTGTTCAAAGATTAAGGATTGTGTTTTAATAGCATGTAGTAAACTATCCCCTTTTTCTTCTTGGGGCGATTGTGGCTCTAGAGTTGGGAGTTCGCCTTGTAATTGGAAGGTTGCTGGTTCGAGCCCCGGCTTGGACAGTCTCGGTCGTTGTGTCCTTGGGCAAGACACTTCACCCGTTGCCTACTGGTGGTGGTCAGAGGGCCCGGTGGCGCCAGTGTCCGGCAGCCTCGCCTCTGTCAGTGCGCCCCAGGGTGGCTGTGGCTACAATGTAGCTTGCCATCACCAGTGTGTGAATGTGTGTGTGAATGGGTGGATGACTGGATATGTAAAGTGCTTTGGGGTCCTTAGGGACTAGTAAAGCGCTATATAAATACAGGTCATTTACCATTCTTGGCATTGTTGTGTGTACCTCACAAGTCAAATTATACATTGGAGCAGTAGGGTTAGGGTTAGGATACACTACAATACACACTCACGAGACACAGTTTGATTTTTCTAACATAAAGTTTGTATGAAGTTCACCTTATCAGCTGAAAATATTAAAGCCAGAACTTACAACATCAAAAACCTTTTTCCTTCATGTACAAGGTTTCCAAAAAAGTTTTATTTCAAGTAAAACAAAACCAATACATTTGTTTGTAAAACAAATAATTACATTGATTCTTGTAAAGAGTTTCCAAAAAGGTTTTGACTGGCAACAACGCTCACCTGCTAAATCCAACAGAACACCACTGGGACATTATGTTTCACTCCATCTGACTGTGCAGGAGCTCAGTGTTGGGTATGGTAAATGGTCTGTTTCATATTCAGTGTTTTTAAGACTCTTCCTGGTTGTTGATGTTTGTTTCTAAAGATGTTGTTGATGAGACTTTGTAGAAAGCAGCTTCACACACACACTCAACTCCACTCACTCACCTGGAGGATCAAGACTCGGGCTAATGATGCTGATGGGGTTATTGCTCTGGGGATTTAGCAGGTGAGCTAAATCATGTGTGACATGTGAATTTCTTTTTTTGTATAAAAGGCCCCAAAGTTCATAGAATAGTTTTACTGGTGTTTATAAGTTTATATAAGTTCATGTAATGTTCAGTCTTCTGTCAGTTTGGGCCAGTCCACCTTCTAGTGACATCATCCGGTTAGTAAGGTGGGCAGTGTAATGTCGGATGTGCAGTGTTGGTCCGGAGGGGGTGCACTGATTCCTGGGGAATGTTATGTGTGCGTAAATGACAAGTAAGTAGTGACCTGTGTTGTATTTTGCCTTTGTTTGTGTCAGTACTGTAGTATGTTACCATTTAAGAGCTAATGTAGTCCATAGTTGGAGCGGTAGGCCACGCATGCAACGCGTGAGTTCACCCTCATTTCATATGCTAATGTATGTTGTTAGCTTACCCCGGTTTAGCTTTGTTGACGCATGTACGGTCGCTCATATGTCCATAATGTCATTCCTGTGTTATCAGACCTTCTCTGTATGTTGTATGTGATGCTTGTGATTGTTTACTTTGAAGTAGCGGAGTTTGTAGCGAACAATTAGGTACGTTGATTAATAAAATAGCGAACGTAGTTTGACCGGAAGTATGGCGTCCCACTTGCCCTTCACAATAAGAGCATCATAGCGGATTATAATGGGAGATGCTTTTATTTTGTACAACTACCGGAAGTAGTTCCTGGTTAACCTCGCACTAATGCTATCTGATTGTTAAGTGATGACGTGACGAATCCTACTTCTGCGTTTAATATGGCTTTTGTGTTGTTAACATGTTTAATGCTTTGTATTTTCTTCTATTTAATCTCAAAAAGCTTCTAAAACAGTCAGTGATCACTGTTGACCTCCCTCGGCTTTTATTACCGCTAATCATTTATTTAAGCTCAGTTAGGGAATGGTTTATTTGAAGAGTTTCAGTCAGGTTTCAGAGCTCATCACAGCACAGAAACAGCTTTAGTGAAGGTTACAAATGATATTCTTATGGCCTCTGACAGTGGACTCATCTCTGTGCTTGTCCTGCTAGACCTTAGTGCAGCAGACCTTAGTACTGTCGACCATAATATCCTATTAGAGCGATTAGAACATGCTGTAGGTATTACAGGTACTGCACTGCAGTGGTTTGTATCATATCTATCTAATAGACTCCAGTTTGTGCATGTAAATGGAGAGTCCTCTTCACACACTGAGGTTAATTATGGAGTTCCACAGGGTTCAGTGCTAGGACCAATTCTGTTTACATTATACATGCTTCCCTTAGGCAGCATCATTAGAAGACATAGCATACATTTTCACTGCTATGCTGATGACACCCAGCTCTATCTGTCCATGAAGCCAGATAACACACACCAATGAGTTAAACTGCAGGAATGTCTTAAAGACATAAAGACCTGGATGGCCGCTAACTTTCTGCTTCTTAATTCAGATAAAACTGAGGTTATTGTACTCGACCCTGAAAAGCTTAGAAATATGGTATCTAACCAGATTCTTACTCTGGATGGCATTACCTTGGCCTCCAGTAACGCGGTGAGGAACCTTGGAGTCATTTTTGACCAGGACATGTCCTTCAACGCACATATTAAACAAATATGTAAGACTGCGTTCTTCCATTTGCGCAACATCTCTAAAATTAGAAATATCCTGTCTCAGAGTGACGCTGAAAAACTAGTTCATGCATTTATTACTTCCAGGCTGGACGACTGTAATTCATTATTATCAGGATGTCCAAAAAACTCCCCGAAAAGCCTTCAGCTAATCCAAAATGCTGCAGCAAGAGTACTGACAGGGACTAGAAAGAGAGAGCATATTTCTCCTGTGTTGGCTTCCCTTCATTGGCGTCATGTTAAATCCAGAATTGAATTCAAAATCCTGCTCCTCTTGAAGTGGATGAAGTGGATCCTGCTCCATACAAGGTCTTAAATAATCAGGCCCCATCTTATCTTAATGACCTTGTAGTACCATATCACCCTATTAGAGCGCTTCGCTCTCGCTCTGCAGGCCTACTTGTTGTTCCTAGAGTATTTAAAAGTAGAATGGGAGGCAGAGCCTTCAGTTTTCAGGCCCCTCTTCTGTGGAACCAGCTTCGAGTTTGGATTCGGGAGACAGACACTATCTCTACTTTTAAGATTAGGCTTTAAACTTTCCTTTTTGCTAAAGCATATAGTTAGGGCTGGACCAGGTGACCCTGAATCCTCCCTTAGTTATGCTGCAATAGACGTAGGCTGCCGGGGATTCCCATGATGCACTGAGTTTTTCCTTTCCAGTCACCTTTCTCACTCACTATGTATTAATAGACCTCTCTGCATTGAATCATATCTGTTATTAACCTCTGTCTCTCTTCCACAGCATGTCTTTTATCTTGTCTTCCTTCTCTCACCCCAACCAATCGCAGCAGATGGTCCCGCCCCTCCCTGAGCCTGGTTCTGCCGGAGGTTTCTTCCTGTTAAAAGGGAGTTTTTCCTTCCCACTGTCGCCAAAGTGCTGCTCATAGGGGGTCATGATTGTTGGTTTTTTTTCTGTATGTACGAAGCGCCTTGAGGCAAATTTTGTTGTGATTTGGCGCTATATGAATAAAATTGAATTTGATTGAATTACTTCCTGAGCTCATGAATAATTTATTGGGGCCATAAATCACGCAGTTTGACATGAGGGGTATAATATCCCTCCTCGTCTAGTTTGCCGAACCAAAGAAGTAGAACAGTGAATGTGTGGCAAATTGTGCTAGCTCACAATTAGCTCCTGAAGAGGAGAGGACACAGCTGGCCCCAGCAGCTTTCAAAGCTGATGTGGACTTACTTTGGATTCAGGACAAAAGGCGGCAATAAAGACTATGACAAGAGGTATTCAGTCTTTAAAATCTGCACCGCCAGAGTCAAATACCCGCGTAACACAACAAATTTGTGAGCACGTGTCTTGCAACCATAGCAATGTAGCATCAAATGCTAATTTTAAAACCAAATGAGGTGATCCCGCTCAACGGACAATTGAAGAAGTTAACTTTTCGATAGTACCAGTCATATGGTAACTTGAACTGAACTAAAGCACAGTAACCCAGAGTGGAGGCAAAAATAACGTTTCAACAAGGTAATACAAGGGTACACTTAGCAGTGGCAAATACACAGTGGCTTGGCTAACGTGGTGTGGTAACGTGGTTTGGTAACGTGGTGTGGTAAGGTGGCGGTGAGCAACCAGGGAAATAGGACGGCAAGGTCAACTGGAGTGTGGCAGGTATGTACTGGTCACACTGAGGAGAGAGGTGAACAGAGTTAGAACGAGAGTCCAGGTGGTTTTCGGAGAAGGTGAGTATGACAGATTTTCCCAGCTTACTTGCAGGAGAAGTGATAGAGGTGTTGAGGGAGAGGATTGTGAGTCCAGGAGAATTCGAGGAGGCGAGACTGCTGACCTGGGTTCCGTTGATTCCGAGGTGGCGAGTACTGCAAGTACTGCATATTAAACCTGCTCAACACTGGCCCCAGCCAGTTTCTTTCACAATAGATCATAAGAAAATCATTATAACCGCTTATTCTACTAAAAGATCAAAGAGAAAACAAACATTCTAATCAATTAAGCTTAAGCATACAAGCAATTACTTATGAATACATTTTATCATAGCTAAATCAAACTCCCAGAAAGTCACAACATGATCATAATTTTCTCTCCCCAACCTAGTCAATTGTTTGTCCCCTTTTATTCATGCTAACCCACAGTCACTAATTCACACACATTCACTCAAAATAAAAACAAATGTCTATAATTTTTTGGTCTGGATTGACACGCGGCAATCCTTTTAGACAGGAACTCCCAGGTTGCCACAGGTGGCTTCTCCTCAGCCAGTTGTAATCTGGAAAAGGTCGCCTTATATTTGCTGTCCCGAAAAAAATTTCAGCGCTGTTAATTCAATCTTGCAGGCCTGCTTACAAAAAATGAGGGGAAAAAAAGAGCTTTTTATTAGCTCATCAAAACACAACACATAATCACCTGACCGGTTTTCTCTAAGTGCACTGCTACAATTTTAAAGGGCCCAATTCTTGACATGTCCATGTTTAATAAAACTCACTCTATTAAAAATGTCACGTCCGGTGTGGCAGACGTGTGGAGTTGTAGAAAGGACCCGAAGGGCGGCAGCTCTGGTGCAGGTGAGTATTTATTTACAGGAGTGGGTACAAACAGCAATGGTGGGTGAACATGAAACTGGAAAACCTAAACTGGGTAAAACTAACAAAACAAACCAGAAACGAAGATGCAGGGAGGTCCGGGGAAATGCATACGGAGGGAGACCGGGGGAAACAACACAGACAAACCAGCAACGAAGACGAGGTAACACACACTATAAATACACACGGCAGGAATCAGGGGATGGGAAACAGGAGGGGAACACACCTGGGGCCCGTTCTTCGTACCTCGCTAAGTAAGTTAGCTGGATTTGATTGTTGACGATTTCGCGTGATCCTGGATCGTTCGGTTCCCCGAATCTCATCCGGGACTTGCTGTCATAGCAACAGAGCCGTAAGCGTAAACCTGCTCGGGAGCAGGTTTACTTTATGTAAACAGGATTAGATCGCGGCCACGCAGGTATGTCCGCTTCATTTATACGAAAGCAACAGCGATATTTTACCACTGTTTCACCATAAATGGTAAATGGTAAATGGCCTGTATTTATATAGCGCTTTACTAGTCCCTAAGGACCCCAAAGCGCTTTACATATCCAGTCATCCACCCATTCACACACACATTCACACACTGGTGATGGCAAGCTACATTGTAGCCACAGCCACCCTGGGGTGCACTGACAGAGGCGAGGCTGCCGGACACTGGCGCCACCGGGCCCTCTGACCACCACCAGTAGGCAACGGGTGAAGTGTCTTGCCCAAGGACACAACGACCGAGACTGTCCAAGCCGGGGCTCAAACCGGCAACCTTCCGATTACAAGGCGAACTCCCAACTCTTGAGCCACGATCGCCCCACACATTGGGGTTACATTGATGTTAAATAAATAACATCAATGTAACTGAAGATAATGCAGCACTTGATCCTTTTATTGATTTCACACAGATACATACAGGTCATTTCCTAAAAAAGGGAAATGTACTATTAACATTCTATTACATGTATTTGATTATTACAGATGTAATTCATATTTTAGAGTTGTAATTGTAAATTACTTCGTGTAATCAAGATGAGAGACCACGGCTATAAAAGCGAAGGTGGATTTGGGAAGCCTGTCGCAGCCATGTCCTGTCCGTATACACGAGCCACCCATTGCGGAAGGTGCAAGATTGATAAGGAGAGTCCTCAGAATTCAGCGTATATTGCGGGATAGACAGGATCCTTTAGCTCAGCGCGACAGTGTGCTCATTGAGAGATATCGATTTTCCCGTGAGGGTATTATTCACTTAACCAACTTGTTGACAAGGGGGTGCAGGACCACCACCTGTCTTTTTGTGCTCTGCCCTTTTCTTGGTTGCTGTTATAAACAAACAAACAGATTATTTCAGGGTCTCTTTCCAAGAGACGAAAAGCAATATAAGTGATAAATATTACCATTCTGTAGAATATTCTTATATTTCACTTGTACTTGTTCCCATGTTCTAGTGGGTCCTGTTGTGGCTCTAATGTGAAAGGGGATATAATATAACATATTATAATATAATATAATGTAATATAATATTGGATAATATAGTGTGATATGATAAATCTACCCTACTGCCTACTGGTGATGGCCAGAGGGGCCGATGGCGCGATATGGCAGCCTGGCTTCTGTCAGTCTGCCCCAGGGCAGCTGTGGCTACAACCGTAGCTGCCTCCACCAGTGTGTGAATGTGAGAGTGACTGAATAGTGGCATTGTAAAGCGCTTTGGGTGCCTTGAAAAGCGCTATATAAATCCAATCCATTATTATTAATATTATTAAATTACTTACGAGTTTAATTTGTCAGCAACTTTCTGCCAGCCCTCTCTCCTTGCTTTTGCAGCCTTTGCAGTGTTCCCTTGCGTTTTAATTAAACTCTGAAACTCCTGAAATCCCTCAATCAAGAGTTCTTGCTCTGCTGCCGAAAAATACCGAGCGCGCTCCTTCGACATTTTCGCCGACCAATCAGAGGGTTGCCGATCAATGTTTCTACTATCGATGCGTAGCCCCTTTTACGACACCCAGTGATCTCACATTACTTCATCCAGCTGTACTGATCGTCAACAGCAGGTGTGTTCGGAGAACCGGATGAGCGAGCTTAAGGTTAGCGCGATGATTTGGTCTTGGATGTGTCATTTGATCGAAGCAAAACAAAACAAGAGCGGTAGAAGACCAAAAACAAAACACGCAAGAAAAAACACTGGCGCACAAAGAACAGTTCAGTAGTAAGTCAGGGGGCCGACCTGGAGGTCGCCGGCACAAAAGTCCACAAGTCAAACAGTCGGGGGGGGCCGACCAGGTGGGTAGTACAGGTGACAGAGCTGGTCCGGAGGCCGGCCGTGCGGAAAGCAACGGCAGCGATGTGGAAGCAGTGCAGGGGGGCGACCATGCGGAAGGCAGCGGCGGCGACTCAGGCGAAGGGGGTCTGGGGGCTGCCCACGACGGCCATGGCGCCCAACCCATAGCCTGGAACGTGGCCGGTTGACTGCAGACCCAGACCTAGAGGCTGGACCAGGTGACGCAGAGGCAGAAGCAAAGGTGGCTGTAGGCGACCTAGAATATTCAGACGGTAATTGGCATTTTGAGGCGCCATAAGGCCAAAAGCGGCATTGGCTCTCGTGAGCTTAACCCTCATATCAACATTATTGAGCAATAATCTATCACAGAAAAAAATGTTGTAAAGTGTAAAGTGTCTTTGGGGGGGGGATCTTGAGAATTTGTGACTCGGACTTTGATTCTAAGTCTCGTACTTTGCTAAATATATACGCAAATAAATTTAAATAAAGTTAAGCCGCACACACAGGCGCCACCTTGGAGAAATGACTACTATATCATTGTAAAATTCCCTAAAGGAAAAAAAAAAAACCAAAACCTTAATGATCTTATGAATATCTTTCGAACTTTCTAAATCCCAGAAAGTTGAGAAATCAGATCCAAGTGTGACATCAGCTGACACTTTTTACAGGAGACTCCATCTGAACTCTGTGGAGCCTGATCTCAAGGTTTTTAAGTCTGACCCTGAAACCAGAAGAGGATCTTTCTGTCTCTTCAGATTCATTGTGATCCAATGATTTCGGTTCTGCATGATACTGCTGATGTTTGCACAGAGTAGATAATGAAGTGAATGTTTTTGCACATTGGTAACAATGAAACTGTTTATTTACAGCGTGGGATCGTTTATGCACTTCAAGATGATCCGCAGTGGTGAAGGATGACCCACACTGGTCACAGACTTGCGTTTTGACGTAACTGTGACAGAGTTCATGTGGTCTTAATTCACTTGGTGTGGTGAAGCCTCTCCCACATTCTTTGCAGTAGTTCATTTTGTCTCCAGTGTGTCTGCGTTGTTGTCCTTTTAGGCTCTCTTGCTGATTGAACATCTTCTCACCACCACAGTGACGACAGGGTTGAGAAGTGGATCCATCTGTGTCGCTCTGCTTCTAAACAAAGACATAAAAGACAGTGAAGGTCAAGCAATTCCTTCAACATTTTTATCTTGAACACCGCCTGAAATAAAGAGCATCTGTGCCAGCATCCAATTACATTTTACTATTTACATTATAACACTCAACTTACTGTCTTACAATGACTCTTAATTTGTAGGTAATCTACTTATTGGGAAGACTGGTGATTAAACTCCTGGATGCTCTACTCTGCATGCCACAAGATACAAACCCCAAGCTGCTCTCCGATGCATCTATTGGAGTGTAAATGTTAGATTGATAGGAAGGGGAGGAGCTTTTAAAACTTTACATTTTTCCAACATCAGGAAAGTTTCAGGAGAATTGTGTCAGATTTGACTGAATATTCTGTACATGAAGTTTTCATGTCTCATTTTGTTTTGAAATTAAACTTCATTCACATAATACTTCAAACCAACTACAACTGTAAAAAGAAAAATACATACCTCACAGTAACTGCACTTGTAGAGTTTCTCTCTGCTGTGAATCTTTTGGTGTGATTTGAGGTAACGTGGAGATTTAAAAGTCTTCTCACACAGTTCGCATTTATAAGGTCTCTTCCCAGTGTGGGTAAACATGTGCCGCTGTAAGTTTTTGTATGTCACAAAAATTTTGCCACACTGATCACAGAAGCAAAAATCCTTTTTGGTGTGAATGCGTCGGTGAATATTACGGCTGAGTGGCCATCGGAAGGTTTTTCCACAAATGTCGCAGCTGTACGCTTTAACTGCACTGTGGATGAGTTGGTGTCTTTTTAAGCTTCCTGCCTGGGTGAAAGACTTTTCACACAACTCACAGCTGTACGCTTTAACTCCACTGTGGATGAGTTGGTGTCTTTTTAAGCTTTGAGGAAACATAAAAGACTTTCCACAGAACTCACAGCTGTACGCTTTAACTCCACTGTGTATGAGTTGGTGTCTTTTTAAGCTTTCAGAAAACGTAAAAGACTTTCCACACAACTCACAGCTGTATGCTTTAACTCCACTGTGGATGAGTTGGTGTGTTTTTAAGTATGCACTCTGCGTAAAAGACTTTCCACACAACTCACAGCTGTATGCTTTAACTCCACTGTGGATGAGTTGGTGTCTTTTTAAGCTTTCAGGACGGTGAAAAGACTGTCCGCAGAAGTCACAGCTGTACGCTTTAATTCCACTGTGGATCAGTTGGTGTGATTTTAAGCTTCCAGCCCGGTTAAAAGACTTTCCACACAACTCACAGCTGTATGCTTTAACTCCACTGTGGATGAGTTGGTGTTTTTTTAAGTTTCCAACCTGGGTAAAAGACTTTCCACATTCATCACAACTATACGGCTTAACTCCACTGTGAACAAGTTGGTGTGATTTTAAGCTTCCAGCGCGGGTAAAAGACTTTCCACACAACTCACAGCTGTATGCTTTAACTCCACTGTGGATGAGTTGGTGTGTTTTTAAGCTTCCCGCCCGGTTAAAAGACTTTCCACACAACTCACAGCTGTATGCTTTAACTCCACTGTGAACAAGTTGGTGTGCTTTTAAGCTTCCAGCCCGGGTAAAATCCTTCCCACACTCATCACAGCTGTATGCTTTAACTCCACTGTGTATGAGTTGGTGTCTTTTTAAGCTGTCAGGACGGTGAAAAGACTGTCCGCAGAAGTCACAGCTGTACTCTTTAACTCCACGGTGGATGAGCTGGTGAGTTTTTAAGTTTCGAGAAAGGGAAAACGACTTTCCACACTCATCACAGCTGTATGCTTTAACTCCACTGTGTATGAGTTGGTGTCTTTTTAAGCTGTCAGGACGGTGAAAAGACTGTCCGCAGAAGTCACAGCTGTACTCTTTAACTCCACGGTGGATGAGCTGGTGAGTTTTTAAGTTTCGAGAAAGGGAAAACGACTTTCCACACTCATCACAGCTGTATTTTCTCTCTCTCTTTCTTCTGTGAGGTTTGTCAGCCTCCTTAGAGCGCTGACTTCTCGCTCCATGTTGGTCCTGCAGTGACAGAGATACAAACAGAGGCAGTGAGTGAAATGCAGTCCTGGAACAAACTCAACCTTCAAACTTCCTCCACTAACACTAGTTTTAAACCAAAGGTTGAAGTAGTTCCTTTTCAGTCAATACACTCGGTACAACACACGTGCTATGGGATATCATGTCCTCGCGTGTCCTGGCTGAGGAAACCTTTATTCACGCCTTTAAGGAAGAGGATCTGTGATGACGTGTGCACAGCCCCACATGCAAACATATCCCCTGCCATCACAGTCACCCCTCAGTTATTACACTCTTTGGGATCTTACAAAACTTCAAACGACTCGTCGACTATTAAATTAGTTGTTGACAATGATGTAATTTAAAACGATGTAATCGCGACTAGTCGACTAATCGTGGCAGCCCTACTTGTGACATGTGCAATGACAATAAAGTTGAATTCTTTTCTATACTATTCTAACCACAATAAAGAGCAGAGCTACAGGTAAGCTAACTGAGAGTGACTGGGGTTCAAGCGTCAGGAACAGCGCTCATGACGGTTCTTTCCCTCGTGCACGAGCAAAACAAAGAGCTCTGGTGACTTGCGTCTTGCTCTTGCCATTGTAGTAGAGTTGTCTTGGCATTCCAGCAATAGGTTTATGCTAGACAAACCTATCAATAAGTTTCCTTGTGTGATTATAGATGATAAATTAAACTGGAAGTCGCATATAAATCACATACACGACACAATTTCAAGAAGGGTTTCATTTTAGTAAAGTAAAACACATTCTGGACTAGGAATGGGTACCGGTATCCGGGGCCATGATGGCACCGGTTCTGACATAAACTGTAGTAACCAGACCGAAAAGCAGCGCACATTTCGGTGCTTTCTTTTTTTCTTGAGACATCATACACTTTGGATTCTAGCCAATCATTTTACCTTTGCAAGGATAGTAGGCGGACCCAGGTACGTTCCTTTAGAGCAGAGCTACAGATTAAAAATGCCCAAGGCAAAGCTGTCAAAAGTCATGCTGTACTTCACAACAAAAGATTCAAACTCAGCAGCCTGCAACAAGTGCTTTAAGGTGATACTGTGCAAAGGAGGTAAAACCTCGAATCTGATGAAACACCTGGCGATGCATAGCGCTTTTTTAAAAGCAGAGAAATGCACTGTATTTGACAGCTTGCTGCAAGACCGAGCACCAAGCAGGTGTGGTGCCTGTTATCGGACCCTAAGTTAGCAACATCCCCCAAGAACCCGAAGAGGAGAGTCCTGGAGGGAAGGTAGTCAGAACTGAGGGGATCGAACTACGAGAAGGCAAGATTGCAGACATAGAGAGCAGCAAGTACCTGGTGATCCCACAGGCAAATGGGAACCATGAAGAGGTCGCTAGAAAAGCTGCAACCACCAAGTACCTGCAGAGGGTCAGGCAAGTCATAAGGAGTCAACTGAATGGTAAGAATAAGATGTGGGCTATCAGCCCTGCCCGTGATCAGGTATCCTGCTGGGGTCTCCTGACCATGCATGGAGAGTTTCACCCCAAGTCCAGCACCCTGAGGCTGTATGCTAAGTGGAAGGAAGGAGGCTGGAGACTGGTGAGTGTCAGCACCATGGTCCAGGAGAAAACAAACATCCATGAATACATCAGTAAGATGGCCCCAACTGATTGCGTGCTCAGTGAATACCTCAGGCAGCAGAAACCCAAGAATGAGGAGGAAGAGGAGGCACCATCATGGAAGGAGAGACCGCTACATGGCATATACCACTGGCAGATAGCGGAGGTGGCTGATATCCAGAAATCCTACCAGTGGCTGGACAAAGCCGGACTGAAAGACAGCACAGAGGCACTAATCATGGCAGAAAAGGAACAAGCCCTGAGCACAAGATTCATAGAGGCTGGGGTCTATCACTCCAAACAAGATCCCAGGTGCAGGCTGTGTAAAGATGACCCTGAGACAATCCAGCCCATATCTGCAAGGTGTAAGATGCTAGCAGGCAAGGCATACATGGAACGCCATAACCAAGTGGCCAGCATGGTATACAGATAAATCTGTGCAGAGTATAACCTGGAAGTCCCAAGGTCAAAATGGGAGACGCCCCGTAGGGTGGAGGAGAATGACCGAGCTAAGATCTTGTGGGACTTCCAGATACAGACGGGTAAAATAGTGGCGGCTAACCACAGTGGTGGTAAACAAACAATTCAATTCAATTTTATTTATATAGCGCCAAATCACAACAAAAGTCACCTCAAGGCGCTTTATGTTGTACAGTAGATACATAGAAAAGCCCAACAATCATATGACCCCCCAGGGCTCTAGAGTGTGACCGATTTGGTCGCAAATGCGACCAAAGCTTTCAGTGGTGCGACTAAAAAAAAATATTTGGTTGCACCAGTGCGACCAACTGTTTGGATAATAAAAAAATAATAATAATTTCTGCAACTCTCCGTGTGGTCAACAACAGACACACATTATGCCTCTATTGTGGACTAAACCAATCAGAGATAGTCAGGGGCGGGACCTCTCTGATTGGCCTTGGTCCAGTTGAAAGTGCAGTTGGAAGAGGGAGGTGAGTAGCTTGAATAAAGCGATATCGATTCATTAAATCCTGAATTGACTTTTAAATAGAACTGTGTTTTGCCAGAAACGCCATATTCTTAGATTACAGCTCACAAAACTATTTCAACAACCACCAAACAGCAAATGAGAGCAGGTACACGGATTCCACACAAAGACGTAAACACAGAGCGGACCCGACGCATCAGAATCAGCTTTGTCTTTCTCGGCTTTCTCACCCGACGGCCCGTAGACGGACACGCTGTCGGAGCTCAGCAATTCTGATGCGTCGGGTCCGCTCTGTGTTTATGTCTTTTTGTGCTAGAATCTGAGCTGCAGGTTTTGTCTCTAAAGTCCTGTTATTGGCACATTAGTATATGTGAGGGGGCAAACTCCTCAAGATGGGTGGTGACCATGGTGGCCATTTAGAAGTCGGCCATCTTGGATACAACTTTAGTTTTTTTCAATAGGAAGAGGGTCATGTGACACATCAAACTTATTGGTAATGTCTCAAGAAAAACAATGGTGTGCTTGGTTTCAATGTAACTTCATTCTTTCATGACTTATTTACAAGTTTCTCTTTGTTCACAGCCATTGACATGTCAAAGAGTTTAACACATGAGGAGCGGATCGAAATTGTGTTGATATCTGGTGAATGCAGTAACCAGGTCATTGGTTACTGCATTCACACACTGCAGATTTTGTTCAGTGATGAGGCAAACTTTTATGTGAATGGTGAAGTTAACAAACAAAACCACCGCTATTGGTCTGACTCTAACCCACATTGGATGGATCCCTCCAAGACTGTTGGAACAACAAAAGTGATGGTTTGGTGTGGTATATGGGGTAATAATAATAATAATGGATTGGATTTATATAGCGCTTTTCAAGGCACCCAAAGCGCTTTACAATACCACTATTCATTCACTCTCACATTCATACACTGGTGGAGGCAGCTACAGTTGTAGCCACAGCTGCCCTGGGGCAGACTGACAGAAGCGAGGCTGCCATATCGCGCCATCGGCCCCTCTGGCCAACACCAGTAGGCAAGTAGGGTAAAGTGTCTTGCCCAAGGACACAACGACCAGGACAGAGAGCCAGGGGATCGAACCGGTGACCTTCCGGCTACAGATGCGATTCCCAACCCCCTGAGCCACGGTCGCCCATGGCACCCACAACGATAGTGGGTCCATTCGTCATGAATGGAAACCTCAACGCCACTGGATATTTGAAAATTGCTACATGATGATGTGTTTCCCTCTTTATGCTGTGACGGCCAGAGTACTGGGTTTAGCCCAAATGACTTGGTCTTTGGCCACAAAGTTCGGGGACCATTGACAGTGCTGTGCAATAAGTGGTTGTCAGGTGAACCACCAGTGAACTTGATAGATTAGGTTAATGGTTTTCGGCACGGACTGTATGTGGCAGGTCAGTTGGCGAAACAGAACCTTGAAAAGGTTCAGGTCAAGATGAAATATTTTCATGACCGGCGTTCTGAAGAGCAGCAATTTAGTGCGGGTGACCAGGTTTTGGCTTTTCTTCCAATTGCAGGGTCACCATTCCAGGCACGGTTTGCTGGGCCTTACACCGTGGTACAGAAACTGTCTGAACAGAATTATCAGATTGCTACACCAGATCGCCGGAAAAGAAATCAACTTTGCCATGTTAATTTGTTGAAACCATATCATGTTTGTCCTTTCCTAGATGAACAGTTTCCAGGAAAGTGGATTGGTCCTCGTGGGCCAGTTGAATGGCCCCAAAGGTCTCCCGATCTGACCCCCTTAGACTTTTATTTTTGGGTTCATCTGAAGGCAATTGTCTATGGTGTGAAGATACGAGATGTGCGGCACATGAAACTACAATACTGGATGCCTGTGCTGGCATTTCTCCTGCGGTGTTGCTATTGGTGTGTGAAGAGTGGGAGAAGAGGGTTGCATGCTTGTTTAAGTGAAAATACGTAGATTTGTTTTTTTTGCACTAATAAAGTTGTGGAGTTGTAAAGTATTTTGTCTAAAGTCAATTATATCGTCAGTTATATCATTATTGCAAATTTTCAAATTATATCGTGACAAATATTTTTGGTCATGTTGCCCTGCTCTAAGCAGGACCAGCCAGTGGTCAGAGAAGTTAGAATTTGCCCACCAGGAGCTAATTCTGCACTGAGACTGTTTTGCGACCAACCAACAACATTCAACAACATTAGTGACCTCCAGGAATACTCTTGTCTGTCACTGACTACATTAATAATCGTATAGATTATGTGACAGTGGTCAAAACCATGAAGTAGCAAGTCAACCAAAATCCATGGTTAACCGGGGAGGTTCGCCCTTTACTGAGAGCTCGTAACAAAGCCTTTAAATCTGGGAATACTGCAGCTTACAGTCTAGCGAGGAAGAACCTGTCAAAAGGGATTAAAGAAGCAAAGAGGCTGAATGCCCAAAAAAAAATGGACAGCCACGTTAGATGCGGCAAGGACCCACGATGGCTGTGGCAGGGATTCCAACACATTACGGACTACAAGCCCATTCCCCCGAAGATAAGGCGGAACGATAGAGTTTCGGCCTGTGGCCACCAATTGTGAGTAAATGCTTCGAGCGGCTGGTTTTGAAGCACATCATGGAATGTTTCCTAATAGACCTGGATCCCCTTCAGTAGAGTTTTAAAATGTGACGTCATTCGTCATTCCGGGGTAAAACCGCAAAGGATTCTGGGAACGCGTGGCAAGCGGTACTAGCGCACGCAGGCTTTCACATGAAAACAGTCACACAGCGATAAAAAGAAAACAAAAATGGCATGAAGCTGTTGTATTATTAACTGCAATAGCCGGTCGCATGACGGCCACGGGAAGCCGACGGGTAAAAAGATCGCTTTTATCGGATTATGTCGTGGAAGAGAAATTGTTCAAGCCATGTTTCCAAAGTAACAAAGAGCCGATGGATGGTCTGGATTGCAGCCATTCGAAGACCAAATATAACGTCCCAGAACACTCCAAGCATTTCCACAAAGGTAAGTCTTCTGTTGTAGTTATTACGTAATTTATCATAACATAATTGTTGATGTAGGTTACAAATAAGTCTTATATTGATTTGAATTGAATTTGTTGGGCTATGCTGCTTTGTTCACTGTGGCTTTGCGGGCTAATGTTTGTTGTGTTTTGTAGGAAAACCAGCCTACAAAATGCTGGAATGTGATCCAGACTGGCGCCCTCTATCAACCTGGGTCAGACCGAGTTTAAAGCAGTTACCATAGCGACATTTGATCGGTTAAGAGAGAGAGCGATATCAAAACAGCCACGAAAAGTTCTGCATATATGTGCCCAAGTGTTGTATTGAAGCAATCAAGTGATGAATAACTGTTTTCCAGTATGTTGTTTTGCAATGTTTTTTGGGAGTTTTTTGCATTGTTGATTTGTTTCTTTGCCGAAGCAGCTAATAAAGCACAATTGAATACAATTTTGCCTCTTTCTTGTAAGATTCTATAATAGAATGAAACAATAATGCCAGTTATAAATAAAGAGAATTGAACAAATTACGAAACACTCATTTTATTTCTATTTGATCTGAAAGTTGTGTAATACTACAACCTGAAACGACAAATAGATTGTGTTGGCCTGTACAGGAGATAAAAGAAAAAAAAAAACACATCTGTGAAATGGAATAGTCCAAATCACCAAAGTAAACTGGACCTGGGCTTGTTGCAGGGATCTGAAATTACTAAACATTTTGTGAGTGTATGCACTCACACTTAGGACCATATAATAATAAATATGTGCGTGATGAAAGATTTCCTTTTTTTCAAGTCTGTCTTTGTACGGACCTGCCGTGTTCTCTGTTTTTTTGTACATGACTGTTTTTGGGGGCAAATAAAATGCAAGTAGGGATTAAAACCGCAGAATTAATGATTATCGGTGCTGGAAATACTAGCGCTTGATGCAGTGTTTAGATTTTGTTGCCACTCGTACCCAACATGCAATGCGCGAAAGTCATGTGGTCTGTCAATCTCTGTTTGCATACAGGACCAACCGATCTACAGAAGATGACCTCTCTCTACCACACTCCATGTTATGCTGTCACACCTGGAGAGGAAGAACACCCCCTCTGCCAGAGTCCTTTTCATCGACTTCAGCTCAGCTTTTAACACGATCATTCTGCAGCAGTTGGTGGAAAAGCTGATGCTATTAGGTGTGGACCCTGCAACCTGCAATTGGGTTTTCAGCTTCCTGACAAAGTGACAACAGGCAGTCACACATCAAAGACCATCTTGGTGAGCACAGGCTTTCCTCTGGGGTGTCCTGAGCCCGTTGCTGTTCAGTCTGCTCACACATTACTGTAAGCCAGACTCAGTGCTAATCATATTGTGAAGTTCAAAGACAACTGTGGTTGGTCTCATTACTGAAAACAATGAGTCCACTTATAGAATGGATGTGGAGCAGCTTGAAGTGTGGCGTTGATCCCATAATCTCATAAACAATGAAGACAAAACAGAAGACCTGTCCTTCTTTATTAATACCACATCAGTTATCAAAAAAGCACAAACGCATCTCCACTCCCCCAGGAGGCCCAGAAAAGCAGGACTGCATCACCTCCCCATCCGTTCAACTATTAGCACGGCTTTACTGTGATGCCTCCTGTCTACACACACATATAGCATACAATATACTCCCCAGATGCACACAATACTCTGTGAAAGGACTGTTGCTACCTGTATGAGCGTGACTATTTAGACTTGAGTTTTTGTTTTGTTTTTTTATTTAGATGTTTTGTTAGTTACCCTTTTAATTTATTACTGCCTTTTTACTCTTCTTTTTTAAGCCATTTTCCTTTTAATTTTAGTGATTATTGCACTGTAGATTCTGGTGAGAAACTGTATTTCAGGTGATTGATTGATAGATATATATATATAGATTTGTTGGTTTTTGTTTTTTGCCCTTTATCACAGTTCCTCTTCCCCACTGTTTTTCTTTCCCTCTTTCTTTCTCCCTTTTCTTTCTCCCAGTCATATCTGTCCCGTGTGTAGCAAGTGAAAATAAAATAAACAATAAAAGCAAAGGTGAATCAAATAGACTAATACAGCAAGGCCGGGATGGTCCATTTGGTAAAGTAAATCCGTTGGGCATCTTTCTTTGTCTTCAGACAATAATTCTGATGGCAAAAGAAACAAATGGGACAGGCAAAAAAGGAAAAAAAAGAGAGAAACTGTATTTCGTTTCAGCCTGGGTATCACCATACAAAATGTCAATAAGCCTCTTCTTGAAACTTCTCCAATCTTGACAAACAAGCATCAGCTGATGAAGTGCACACAGTTTCAACAAAAGCTGTCACTTACTGTTATTTATTCACCTTTCAGTCACTTTAATTTTTAAAACTGTAATTTTAAAACTGTATATACTGTATATTCTGTGTATTTATTATTTCACTCCTATTGCCTGTTATTATTGTCCTTATCTTCAACGTATGCTGCTCGGTTGTTTGTTAATTGCCCCTTGAGGATAAATAAAGTTTTTCTGATTCTGATAAAAGTGATATGTTCTTCACCTTTTGTGTTGATGACATTTATTTCCACTGTAGCAGCTGAGCTGAGTCCAAACGGCTGAAAATGTTCACCTGGTGTTCTGTCAAACTCTTCTCCTCCTGCTGATCAGCTGGGACACAAAACAGTAACATCACAGTGAGACAAGAACGTGAGAGGGACGTGTCCCAGGATTGAATTTAAAGCCATCATATTTACAGTTTGGATTTGGCGGACGCCCTCTTTACTTTTAGGAATAGTAACTGTGAAACTATGGTACTCATGACCACTGATCAATAGTCACGACATTACAACGAGTATTCATCAAGATACTTTTAAGAATATTCTTAACATGCACTCGGATTTTTAAAAAAATTATGAAAAAAAGAATTCTCTCCATCAATAAGAATTTACTGACTGCAACTTGAACGTTGACTCAAAATGACTTAAAATCATCCGGGAAAGATGCATTTGACAAATTATAGACAAAAAAAGCCTGATAAAGGACACATGTCTGTGAAATGGATGAATGTTATTGACTGAGCGGATAATGAACAAGTGTGTTCTAGCAGTTGCAGTTTCAGCTGCGTGTGTTAACACACACACCTTCCTCTTATCACTTTAAATAGAAATGAGGCTGTAGAGGTTTGGTGCAGGCAGAAAAACAGCTGCAGGGACAATGAAAAGACTTTTCTGCTCCAACTTCTCCCAGCATGCTGAGCTAATGATTAGTTGGTGTTTTTCTCCAAACACTCTCTCACTCTTCTCTCAACGTGTTCACAATAAACTGTGAACAGACACCGAGGAGAGCAGCAGAAGACCTCATTCAGGAGCTAAACTCAACATGAACTGAACTCACAGTAAAGTTAGCTCGGTGCTTACCTTTAGATGAGCCCACAAACCGAGAGAAACTCCGCGATGAAGCTGCAACTCTTTCCAAACACAGGAAACAGATCAGGGAGCAGAGACCCACGTGGATCACGCTGATCTCAGCTACGATCCAGGAGACAAGGGTGGGCAGATCGATGCAGATATCAGGACGTTGGTAGTGGTTTATGATCGATACTTTAGTTTGTTTCTCTCCTCTAAGTTCACTACTTTACTCCCGTTTCATGAAAAAGCAGCTCTCTCTGCTCGACTCCCCTCCTGCACAAACACTTTGCTCCGCCCCCTTCTTCCTGATCTGCTTTGATTCGATGCTGTTTGGACACGTGACTCGAAAAAGATGGCCGATGTTTTTTTTTAAATAACCTTTATTTGTCAACAACAATATAAACATATAAGGCACTATTATTTATCCATGCATCTAAATATATACGGTTGAGCATTACAACAAGAGAAATAACAAGAGAAAGAAAGAAAAAGATGCACAATGTGAGAACATAGACACAAACAGTGTGAACAGAAAGGGAAATCATGATCCACATCTCAGATAGAGAGGAGGCCTCCTTTTAACATAAATAGAACTTATTGAATAGAAATATAAGTTTAGGGGCTTTCTTTTCATTTATGTGTTTCAGCGATGTGAGGGAAGTTGCCCCCCTTCTTCAAATCCAATAAAAGTGGTATAAAACGTTTGTGCTACATTTGTGCTGGTTTGTGCTGCAAAAAAAATTAGTTAACGTGAGTGTTCTCGGTGGTCAGGAACAAATGTAATCGCATGGCAGGATGCTGTAAAAGGACCAAACTTCAGCCAGGAGAACAACTGAGATAATCCATCCACAATACGAAGTTAGTCATTCATATACTGCTGCATGGGCTGGGCTGTAGTTACATCCTAAGGTTTTAAAAACTGAGCTTAAATAAATGATTAGCGGTAATAAAAGCCGAGGGAGGTCAACAGTGATCACTGACTGTTTTAGGAGCTTTTTAAGATTAAATAGAAGAAAATACATAACATTAAACATGTTAACAACACAAAAGCCAGATTAAACGCAGACTACTTTAGGCCCGGAAGTAGTGTAGCATTCCAGCCGGACTTTATTCAGACGATGCACTCAATGATCATTACGGATGGACCATGGTGGGGTATTCCAACCCATTTATTCACAAATTACCATAGACACATCGTAAGAGCTGTAATCATAACATAAAACAAAAATAAACATTCACTTGATATAACCACGTTTCCGTTATGCTAATTAATTCAGAGAAAAGGCACAGGAGGTGCTAGCATCAGCCTACTAGATCACTCATAAACTTATTAACAATCAAGTAATACATTTACAAATTGTCTGAAATGTAATCAACAAGTACAACACAAAAAACATACCTGTTCGCCTTCCAGCTAGATGCTAATTTAAAGATAGATGGAAAACGATAACCTTCTCATTAAACTTTTCTGCAGCAAGCGGTAGCAGTACGATCTTCGTTCCCGGAAGTTTCCCGTTCCGAATTTCAAAATAAGAGTCTACTCTATATTATAAGGTATAATTCGTTCAGGGATTTAACTGTTTGAAAAATATCAATAAGATAAATAATCTGGGTCATTTACACTCCCTCCAAATCATTAGTGTAACAAACATCATAACTCCATAACCATAGGAAGAGAGAACACAAATGATTTCATAATACAAATAATGACCAAACAACAGAAGCATAGTATGCAAGGAATGAACTAGTCATTTTCCAACAATAAGACTAGTTTTTGAACTGGCCGTTCGAGCACTGACCGCTTAGTGAGACGTTCACCATTTTTGCCAAGTCTCCTGTCACCTAGACAGAGCTTCACTCTCCGAACCAGTACATCTCTGTCCATTGTAGTCTCTACGACTCTTCACAACCTCCATTCATTTCTGGGCAAGTCTTCATCCTTCATTATGACTATATCCCCGATCTGCAGGTTTCTCTTTGGGGTGTGCCAGCGTTGTCTAAAGGCAATGTTGGCCAAGTACTCTTTTCGCCACCGGCTCCAGAACTGCTCGGCCAAATATTGTACGTGGCGCCATCTCTTTCTCGCATACATATCTTCCCTTATGAACTTGCCGGGGGGAGGAAGGGCCATGGTAGACTTCAGGGTAAGTAAGTGGTTTGGTGTCAGTGGCTCAAGACTGTTGGGATCATGTAGGTTTTCAATAGTGAGAGGACGACTATTAACTATCGTCATTGCTTCATAGAAGAATGCTCGGAGGGACGCATCAGGTATGTTTCCAGGTGAGAGTCAAGGGTCGCGTTGAGAACACTCCTGACTGTTCTAATTTGACGCTCCCACACTCCACCAACATGACTTGAACCCGGAGCATTTAGGATGAAGTCACACTGCTTCTTAGAAAGGAAGTTCGTCAGTTTATCACCATCTAATTCCGCGAGGGCTTCCTGCAGTTCATTCTTGGCTCCTAGGAAGTTACTGCCTTGGTCAGATTTGATCTGGCGCACGGCTCCACGTATAGCAATGAAGCAGCGCAGTCCAATTATGAATGAGTCTGTAGATAGATCCTCCAGCATTTCAATATGGATGGCTCTGGAGGAGAAGCAGGTGAAAAGGAGACCATATCGTTTTCGCACACTACGTCCTTGCTTGCTATAGAAGGGTCCAAAGCAATCCATTCCACAGTAGGTAAAGGGTGGAGATGGATTTACTCGCTCTGGAGGGAGATCGGCCATTTTCTGTTCTTCTGTCCGTCTCCGAAGCTTCCGACAAACTACACATCGGCGAAGATAGGATGCAACCGTCCTACCAATTCCTGGTATCCAGTGACCTCTTGTCCTAATTGCACTGAGAGTCATCCCCTTGCCTTGATGCTTGACTTCTTCATGACAGTATGCTATGATCATCCTTGTAACATGATGTTCCTTTGGAATGACGGTAGGGTGTTTGACTGAGAGAGGAAGGTTTGAATCACAGAGTCGACCTCCCACCTTAATCACACCATTGTTGTCCAAGAAGGGGTTGAGGTGATGTAGCTTGTTATGAGGTGGCAGCTGACAACCTTTCTTCAATAGCCACACTTCCTTCGAGTATGTTTGTCTCTGCAGATCTTTGATGATGAGGCGCTCGGCTTCTTCTCTTTCCTGCACTGTAGAGAGGCCAATTGACTTATCCTTGTTGATCCTTCGAAGAATGCGAGCCACTGCACAGATGGCGCAAGTCCAGGACGAGAACTTTGCCAGCTGATAAGTAAGAGAATCTTGTTCTACAGTTTCCGTGTTTAGAGTCCGTGTTTCCTTAACTTCTGGATCTCCGACTGAGTTCCGGAGCCACCTCTTCTGAGAGGTCAACTCCCTTTTCCCATAGAAATGCAGGGTGGGTAAACCAGTTCGAGGATATTAGCTCATTGACGAAACAACCTCTAGAACAGGGGTGTCAAACTCAAATACACAGTGGGCCAAAATTCAAAACTGGAACAAAGTCGCGGGCTAGCATTAATATTTATTTTAAAAAAAAATCTTCCTCCAGATATAAGAATGAATCTTTTCTTATGGACTCAAATAAGTTTTGCTGGAAAACTGAATATGGAACAAGCAAAGCTTAATATTAAACAATATATACATTAGCTGTATAATACCAGTAGGCCAGCTCTAATAGTAATTTGGTATGGCTTCGCGGGCCAAATGTAATTAGGCTGCGGGCCAAATTTGGCCCGCGGGCCAGAGTTTGACACCTATGCTCTAGAAGCACGATCCGCAGGATTCTGGTCGGTAGGGACGTATCTCCATTGCCTTTGATTCGTGTAGAGATGTATCTTCTGGATACGGTTGGCTACGAATGTGTGAAAACGTCGAGCCTCGTTATTGATGTACGCTAGTAAACCTTGGAATCGGTCCAAAAATGCTCTTCAATGTTTGCATATCCAAGTTCTTCCTTCAAAACATTGCTGGTTTTCACAGAGATGACTGCAGCCGTCAACTCTAATCTTGGGATTGTAGTGACCTTTGTTGGGGCGACGCGAGATTTGGCCATGACTAGTGCACAGTTGATGTCTCCTTCTTCATTGCTAAGCCTCAGATATGAACACTGTCCATAGCCAGTAGTGCTTGCGTCGGAGAAGTGATGTAACTCACGTTTGATAACCCTTCCGAAATCTTCCGGGGCATAACTTCGGGGTATATTTATCCTCTCCAAGTTGTTGAGGTCATTTTTTCCATTTCTCCCACCGTGGACGAAGTTCGTTGGTTAGAGGGTCGTCCCAACCTGTTCCATGGCAGTACATCTGCTGCAGCACTTCCTTTCCAATGAGCAAAAAAGGGGCTATGAGACCCAAGGGATTGTACAGGGATGCAACAATGGACAATATGCCTCGACGCGTTGCAGGCTGTTTCTTAAGGTTGGTGCTGATCTTCAGGCAGTCTGATTCGACGTGCCATTGGATACCCAACGCTCTCTCTGAAGGTAAGTTATCAAAGGCAAGGTTGAGGTCTTTAATGTCTGATGCACATTCAGTTGCTGGTATGCTTTCCAGGACAGCTTTGTCGTTGGACACAAACTTGTGGAGCCTAAGACCATACAGGGCACAAAGTCTTCTGGCTTCTTCTGCTAACTTGATAGCCTTCTCTGAGCTGTCTGTACTTGTGACTCCATCGTCAACATAGAAATCTCTCAGAATGAACTGAGAGCCTAATGGGTATTGGTCTTTATTTTCTGTAGCCAAATGCTTCAATCCGTAGTTCGCACAACCAGGTGATGAGGCTGTGCCAAAGATATGCACCCTCATACGGTATTCTTGGGGTTGTGCACCGAGATCTCCTTTCTTCCACCAAAGGAAGTGCAGGTAATCCTGGTCCGACTTCCTCACATGAAATTGGTGAAACATTTTCTCTATGTCGCACATCAATGCAGTGGAGTGCAACCGGAAGCGAAGGAGTACGCCGTTGAGATTGTTCATCAGGTCAGGACCAGTGAGCAGATGATCATTCAGACTGGTTCGCTGGTATTTGGCAGAGCAGTCGAACACCACACGCAGTTTGCCTGGCTTCTTGTCGTGGAATACACCGTGATGAGGTATGTACCATTTTTCGCCCTCTTTCCCATCATCGTGGACTTCCTCTGCATCACCCTTTTCTATGACCTCCTCCATGAACTTGACATAGTGTTCTTTGTACCCTTCATCCTTTAACAGCTTCCTCTTTAGATGGCTCAGACACATGACTGCAAGCTGTTTGTTGTCAGGTAAGGTAGGTCTCTCCTTAAATGGTAACGGCATCTCGTAGTAACCTAGACTGTTCCTTTTGATGTGGTTCTTGAGTTTGTCCAGGAACAGGATGTCCTCCTGAGACACTGGTTTGCCGTCTTCCTTAGCATCCTTAAAGTCAGACTCTAGAATGTGAATGGCATCTGCCGGGGTGACTGGTGGGAGCTCCCTGACTGCAACTCGGAAGCACTGTCCCGCCGTACTTGAAGTGTCAGGGCATGTCGACGCAGCACCAACTATGCTCCATCCTAAGTCGGTATGAATTGCGTAAGGCTCATCGTCTCCTCCCGTTATGACGTCTCTTGGTGCCATTGCTCATGCACAGTTATAGCCTATCAATAAACCAACCTCACAGTCCTGTAGAGGTGGAATCTTTTCTATGACCTTGGAGAGATGATTCCACCTTTTAGCTGTCTCGCATGTTGGGATATGGGCTCTGTTTACTGGTATGCAATCCTTGGTATAAGCAGGAGGAAGGTTGATGAGGAGGGAAGAGCGATAACCCAGAACACAAAGCCCTGAGACTCTTTGGCTCTTTACGATCACGTCATGTCCGATCATAGTAGTTAACTTCAGCTTAACTGGACAGGAATCTGCCTTTAGTACATCACTCAGTTCCTGGTCAACAAATGCCGTGTCGCTTTGTGTGTCCAGCAGGGTGTAAACCAGTTTCTCAGTTCCCTCATCCTTTTTTGACACCCACACAGGCACAATCATTGATGTGTTAGTTGGCTGTCCAGTAATCACTGACATTGAAGTTGTAGCAGCCTCCGTTTGGCCGGCGTTGCTCAGGATAGTGGTTTCCTGTGGCAGGACCCTTTCCTTCTTTACATAGTTGTTATCGTGTAAACAAGTGGGATGTTCTCTGACAAAATCTCAACGCTCCTCCAGAGTTTTAGCAATAAACTTGGGACATCCATGTAGTCTGTGCTGATTATCTTGACACAAAGCACAAGGAGGCCTTTCCTTTAACTGGCTTGAGCCTCTCGGTGTCAGCCTCAGTCTGTGTGTTTAGAACGCTTGCCTTGTTCCTCTTAGGGTCTCTGCTGCCTTGTTTTGCAGTGCTCGACTCAGAGCTGCGGAGGGCATAAGCTGAGGTGATTGGATTGCAAGCGATCTCTGCCTCTGTCGCCATAAATGCGGCGAAGTCATTAAAACTGGGAAAACTTCAAGAGACACCTTAAGCCTTTTGATTTTATTCTGCAGGTCAACTATCTGATGCCCTAGTTCTGTTTGTGAGGAGGGAGTCTCCATTTCCTTCATGTTTACGTTATTTACTTATCTAATTTGCAGGCTTTAGTTAATGAGCTGCTTGTGGTTACTATAACTTACAGGCTGCATTGACAGAAGGGAGGAGAATCTTTGCACTTTAAACCAAGTTGAAATAGAGGCAGATAACCAACACAACATTGAGAAGAAATGTATAAAATAATGAATGCAACGTGCTAGCTGTTGCAAACTGATGTGGTAAAGTAAACCTCTTATGCTAAACACAAATCAATACACCATTACTGTACAGTTACAAATTGAACTAAATGCCCCTCTTTCACCCCCTTTTGGGTCAGTAGAAAGAATGATAAATAAACAGTAGTGGTGGTAAATACCAATAAACAAAACTACTTTACTTGTTATTACTTCATGTCCGTTGTGTCTTAATGCAGCAGATGTCCACAGTAGTTGACGACCTTCTCTCTCTCCCTTTAACCACCACTGATGAGAATGAATGTCCTTTCCTTGTCGATTAGAATGAAATGTTCCATACCTTTTCTGACCGTCACATCAAACCATTAAGCCAGCTGCATGATGATTATAAAGTCTCTGTCTAGAAGACCCATAGAATGGCGCTGAGTTGCTCCGTGAAATGTCTTGTCAATCCCAGACGAATAGCAACACAGCTCCGTGACTCGTCCTTGTGGTTCCGTGGTGCAGAGTGGCAGCAGGATGATGCAGGGGATCAGCTCTTACTGTAGCATTCCAGCCGGACTTTATTCAGACGATGCACTCAATGATCATTACGGATGGACCATGGTGGGGTATTCCAACCCATTTATTCACAAATTACCATAGACACATCGTAAGAGCTGTAATCATAACATAAAACAAAATAAACATTCACTTGATATAACCACGTTTCCGTTATGCTAATTAATTCAGAGAAAAGGCACAGGAGGTGCTAGCATCAGCCTACTAGATCACTCATAAACTTATTAACAATCAAGTAATATATATACAAATTGTCCGAAATGTAAACAACAAGTACAACACAAAAAACATACCTGTTCGCCTTCTAGCTAGATGCTAATTTAAAGATAGATGGAAAATGATAACCTTCTCATTAACCTTTTCTGCAGCAAGCGGTAGCAGTACGATCTTCCTTCCCGGAAGTTTCCCGTTCCGAATTTCAAAATAAGAGTCTAATCTATATTATAAGGTATAATTCGTTCAGGGATTTAACTGTTTGAAAAATATCAATAAGATAAATAATCTGGGTCATTTACAAGCAGTGTTGGTCAAGTTACTTGTAAAAAGTAATCAGTAACTAATTACTGATTACTTCCCAAAAAAGTAATCCGTTACTTTACTGATTACTTATTTTCAAAAGTAATTAATTACTTAGTTACTTGGTTACTTTTTAAAAACACGATTTACAACCTGAATAGGTGATAAAGCGATAGATCTTTCAGCCCAATTCTACTTTTTCTACATAATCCATCATACAAAATGTAATCAAATGGAAAAGTCTCTTTTTAAAACTTGTTTTATTAGTTTTAATCTTTTAACTTTATGCATCAAGCAAAAATGTAATTATATGCAACATTCTCTGACTTGTTTAATATTTAAACCTATTTTCTGCACATTCCAGCACATAATTTTTTTTTGTGTGTGTTTACACTCAGTCTTTCAAATAGATGCAAGTAAAACACAGCAGAAAATAAATAACATCAAAGACTAGCAGTCCTTTTGCTCTATTTTCACCTGTAAAGCAGGAGTGGCGTAGGCGGAGGTTTACCCCGGTGCAGGTGTGCCGCAGCGGTCAGTGGAACGATACGGCAGTTTCTCTGTGAATTTCCCATTACGTGGTAGCGCACTCAGAGCTTGCTTGGAAGTTTAGGGGGGTTTTTTTGCTGTAAAAAGAAGTTTTCTTCCCACGCACAATGCTAATGGACGCTAATGTTTTTGTCACTTTTTATGGAATCAAACTTAAAGTAAGGTCAGTACTTCCACGCTTTAAACGCTGCACGCTCATATTCTCTCCCATACTCGATATATGATCCATTGTTGATCTGCACACAGCTGTTGTCACGAACGTCGCACTTGCTTACATCACTGTCATGAGACATTCTTGCAAAAAAATCACGGTTTTAGTAACGCAGTAACGCAGCGTTCCTACGGGAAAGTAACGGTAATCTAATTACCGTTTTTGCAATAGTAATCCCTCACTTTACTCCTTACTCGAAAAAAGTAATCGGATTACAGTAACGCATTACAAGTAACGCGTTACTGCCCATCTCTGTTACTGTCTCTCTCTCTCAAGTAGGATTCGTCATGTCATCACTGAACAATCGGATAGAGACCGATTGCGTCCAGAGGCGAAGTGGCGGTACTTGCAGAAAATAGCGTGCATTGGAAATGTGGACCCATATGAAATACGGCCGTGGAGTAGAAACCCTGAAGACCAACCGCTACTGACGTAGCCTGACATATTTTCGTACCTTGTCTGTGGAGTCAGTGTGTACAAGTCGTCATTCAAACAAAGGTAAGTCAGCTCGAGTACTGCTTGTGAAATGCGTTTGATTTCCCTGCAAACATTCACATTAGTGCAGCATAAATTCATTCATGAGGGAAAATTACAGTGAGAACATGTGGAGGCTGTTAGAGGGATAACATAGTGAGTTCAGTGCATTGATGTGACATTGTCCTGAAGGATTTAGTTATTCTTTATGATTAAAGAAATTGCAATGATTTATTCATATTTATTATAAATAATCCTAATTATACATCTTGCTTCCATATTTGTATCCCGTGTCACTAAAAATACATTTTATTTTAATTTTATACTTTGATTAATGACCTGCAGAATCTCCTTATCATATTAAGTGATTCATAATTGTCACTTTATGCTTTCTCCATCTCTAAAGTGATGACATCCTTGCATTACATACTTTAGGTTCATTTTCTGCAGGCAGGTTTCTGACAGAGAACAGGCAGATTTACACTATAACCTGCAGCGTTCTATAGATGGACACATAAAGAAATGAAAAATGACATGTATGTGCTAACTTTCTAAACACTTTGTTACATTTATGATAAAGTAGATAAAACACATTTATGTCGGCCTTGGATCATAGTTCTTGTTTTTGAACTTTGTCTGTGTGGTTTCAGGTCCTGCACTCTCAAAGACTGAATCAACCAGCATTGCAGCCACAGGTCATTGTGAGCATCACAGGGAAGGTTGAAGCCGCCCGCTGCACCTGTAAGGCCGGAGTCGCAGAGACCTGCAGCCATGTCGCTGCTCTTCTGTTTAATGTAGAAGCAACAGTGTTGATCTGTGGCACAAGGACTGTTACAGATGAACCTGCATACTGGGTTTTGCTGGGTAATATGACCAATATACAGCCAGAGGTTGGCCATAAGATAGACTTCTCCTCTTCAGCTGCTCAAAAAAGGCTCTTGATCAAAACATAAACAGACCATCCGTATTTTGTGTTTGGAGTGTTATGGAGTTTGCAAGTGTTTTGGAGTTTGTACATGCTTTGTCTCTAGGAGCCACCGTACTTAGGAACTAATAAAGCGCTATATAAATACAGGCCATACAGGCCATTTTCTAAATAGAGCCGGAAATCCCATCACTACTCAGCAGCACAAATGTGTTCTCTCGGCTCAGCTGTGTCACACGAACGAATCACAGCAGAACAGAAAAAGGGGCGGAGCAAAGTGTGTGTGTAGGAGAGGAGTCGTCTGCAGCCCAAATGTGTTTTCTCAGGGCATCTGAGTCACGTGATCGCACAGTAACGAATCAAAGAAAATCATGAAGAAGGGGGCGGAGCAAGGTGTGTGTGCAGGACAGGAGTCGAGCAGAGAGAGCTGCTTTTGCATGAAACGGGAGTAAAGTAGTGAACTTAGAGGAGAGAAACAAATTAAAGTATCGATCATAAACCACTACCAACGTCCTGATCGATATCTGCATCGATCTGCCCACCCTTGTCTCCTGGATCGTAGCTGAGATCAGCGTGAACCACGTGGGTCTCTGCTCCCTGATCTGTTTCCTGTGTTTGGAAAGAGTTGCAGCTTCATCGCGGAGTTTCTCTCGGTTTGTGGGCTCATCTAAAGGTAAGCACCGAGCTAACTTTACTGTGAGTTCAGTTCATGTTGAGTTTAGCTCCTGAATGAGGTCTTCTGCTGCTCTCCTTGGTGTCTGTTCACAGTTTATTGTGAACACGTTGAGAGAAGAGTGAGAGAGTGTTTGGAGAAAAACACCAACTAATCATTAGCTCAGCATGCTGGGAGAAGTTGGAGCAGAAAAGTCTTTTCATTGTCCCTGCAGCTGTTTTTCTGCCTGCACCAAACCTCTACAGCCTCGTTTCTATTTGTATGGACTCAAATGTCGTCATACATATTTTGTACTTGTAAATCAAATGCGTATTTGTGTATTGAGTTTTGCAACTTTGCAAATAAGCATTAAGACTATATGTATTTAAATCCTAACAGTATCTGTAACCAGATATTAACAGAAAAATTTGTAACACTTGTAAATAATTTTTACACACATAGACAAATTCTCATCTGTAGATGCACAAAAATAAAATGTTCACATATTTTAGTTTACAAAGTTACAAATACGCATTTGATTAACAAGTACAAAATATTTATGACTGTTGGGTCTGTGTTCCCACAGGCCCCGCTAGTTTAGAGACTTATTCCTCATGAAGAGCGAAATCAAGACAGAACATCTTCAACCGGTCTTTAACTCGCTAACGAGGAAAGGCTTTGGTCAGAAGCAGGCAGTGGAGCTCACGCTCCACCTGTCTCTAGCCCAAATCCTTCAAAGAGCAGCTGTCCTCGTAGCCTTTTTATTGACAAACTGTTACAGTTCACACAATAAGACACAACACAAGCACCTCCCACCGTAAACCCCCCCCCCCCGTTACAAACACAAGGTGCTGTGTGTGTGTGTGTGTGTGTGTGTGTGTGTCCATGTCCATGCTGTCCAGTCTCTTTTGCAGCTGCTAGAACACACCTGTTCAACATCTATTCAGTCAATCATGTTTATTTCGCATCCATAGACACATTATACACGTGTCCTTTATCAGGCTGTAGAGCGATAAGCTTTGATCTTTTTTTTATAGACTTTCCTGGATGATTTAAAGTCATTTTGAGTCAACACTCAACCTGCAGTGAGTAAATTTTAGGTAAAAAAAATCCCTGAGTGTCAAATATTTATTGATGGAGAGAATTTGTTCATTTTTGGCGGGGAATATGCTTAAAATGCTTTCTCATTTAAAAACATTTTCATAAAATCTTTTGTTCTGGACGTAGTTTTTTTAGTGGGACAAACATTTCATCACTCATCCAAGCGACTTCTTCAGCTGACTGCAGGTTTCCAACCTTATAAACAGAACATTTGCACAATAACTGAAACTAGCCCACTGAATGAACAATGGGCTGAGGTAAGTTCCTGGATCATTAATATGCAAATTCTCATGACCATTGGTCAAAGACCACTGATCAATGGCCATGAGTACCATTGTTTCAGAGGGTGTCCGTCTCCCAAATCCACACTAGAAGCCAGTTCCACAGCAGAGGGGCCTGAAAGCTGAAGGCTCAGCTTTCTGTTGTGCTTCTAAATACTGTAGGAACCGCAAGTAAGCCTGCAGTGTGAGAGCAAAGTGCTCTAATGGGATAGTGTGATGCTATGAGATCTTTAAGCTATGATGGGGCCTGATCAGTCAAGACTCCTTCCTCTGTTCTTGTTTCACTGTGATGTTACAAAGATCTGTTTTGTGTCCCAGCTGATCAGCAGGAGGAGAAGAGTCTGACGGAGCACCAGACGAACATTTTCAACCATTCGGACTCAGCTCAGCCGCTACAGTGGACAAAAATGTCATCAACACAAAAGGTGAAGAACCTATCACTTTTATTGAAACTGTGCACTTCATCAGCTGATGCTTGTTTGTCAAGATTGAAAAGGATTCAAGAAGAAGTTTGTCATTTCGTATGGTATTACCCAGGCTGAAATGAAAGTGTTTCTCACCAGCATCTACAGTGCAATAATCAATACAACTAAAAAGAAAAATGGTTTAACAAACAGTAAAAAGGCAGTAATAAATCACAACAATAAAAAGGGGTAAATAACATAAAATCTTAATTCATAAACAAACTCCAGTCCAAATACTCACACTCATACAGGTAGCATCAGCCCTTTCACAGAAGGGGATAATTAAATTAAGTAGTGTGTGTATCTGGGGAGTATATTGTATGCTGTGTGTGTGTGTGGATAGGAGGCATCAGAGTATAGCTGTGCTAATAGCTGAATGGATGGTTATTGGGTGCAGTCCTGCTTTTCTGAGTCTCCCGAGGGAGTGCAGACGCTTTTGTGCTTTTTTTGATAACTGCTGTTGTATTAATGAAGAAGGACGGGTCATCAGCAAGGTGCACACCCAGGAACTTAACACTGCTGACCCTCTCCACAGCAGCACCCTCTGTGGTGAAGTCTGTGTGGTGATCTCTGCCAGACTTCCTGAAATCGATCACCATCTCTTTTGTTTTGTCCACATTGTTGGTGAGATTACGGGATCTACACCACACTTCAAGCTGCTCCACATCTATTCTATAAGTGGTCGTTATCATTGATGAGACCAACCACAGTTGTTGTCTGCAAATTTCACAATATGATTAGCACTGAGTCTGGCTTACAGTAATGTGTGAGCAGACTGAACAGCAACGGGCTCAGGACACCCCCCAGAGGAAAGTCTGTGCTCAACAAGATGGTCTTTGATGTGTGGCTGCCCACCTTGACTGTCTGTTGCCGCTTTTCAAGAAGCTGAAAACCCATTTGCAGGTTGCAGGGTCCACGCCTGATAGCATCAGCTTTTCCAACTGCTGCAGAATGATCGTGTTAAAAGCTGAGCTGAAGTCGATGCAAAGGACTCTGGCAGAGGGGTGTTATTCCTCTCCAGGTGTGACAGCATAACATGGAGTGTGGTAGAGAGAGGTCATCTTCTGTAGATCGGTTGGTCCTGTATGCAAACTGAAGGGGATCCAGGTCTATTTGGAGACTGTTCATGATGTGCTTCAAGACCAGCCGCTCGAGGCATTTACTCACAATTGGTGTCCCTTGTCATTGTGGGAGGGGGCTTGTAGTACATAATGTGTTGGAAGCCCTGCCACAGCATCGTTCCTCACACTGTGTTGAGAAGCGCTCCACAGTCTGATATTGTTGTCAAGGGAGCAGACATTGGCGGGCAACTGTGTCCGTACGTCTGGCTTGTATTGGTTAGCAGCTAGCCTCGCATTAGCTCCTCTATGCTTACCCTGCTTCTGCATCCTATCACACCGCTTTCTGTGTTTCCTCCTGGGTGTTGCTCAGAAAGAAAAGAAAGAAAAAGAAAAGAAAAACAAACAAAACACCTGGATCACCTGTATGGAGAAAAAAAATTGTGCAGCACGCAAGATAGACAGCGCACAATGTGCTTTGAGGCAGCAGGAAAGAAAGGTGTAGTCCACGTCTGTGAACACCGGTGTGTACACCTGTGTGCATAGCTGTGTGGATCAGCATGCTTGTATTCCAAAGGTTTCTCCATGTAACGATCTGCTAGGAAGTGTGGGGAGCCATAGCGCTGTCCCCCAGGGTATGAAGCAGGTATGGAGGAGGTCCAGGCCCCAGATATCCAGAGGCCCCAGAGTACAAGGACCCAAGGAGGACCACCAAAAGGGGGGGAACCGTGCCACCCTCCTGGGAAGAGCTGAGTAGAGCCCCAAACGAGAGGTCACCCAGCAACTACGGAGCAGAGGCCAGAGGGGGTTGCAGTGGCGTGCCCGCGGGCTCTGCCGGCAGCCAGCTGTGGCAGAGAGGACCAAGCTTCAGGCCCAGAGGGCAGAGGCCTGAGGGCATCCCATCCCCCGGAAGGGGCCCAGCCGGGCCACAGGCGCCAGGCCCCGCCAATCGGCCACCAGGAGTGAGCCGGTACATACATGAGCGCCCAGCCCCAGACGACAAGGACCACCAACACACCAATGTCTGAGGGCATCAGCCACCGGCAGGGAGTGTGGTGAGGGGAGATAGGCCTCCGTACTTAGGAGGGCCTGAGATGTACCCAGAGAGGTTGAGTCTAAGACCCAACCTGACATATAGACACAGACGAACAGGCGCACGCGGATACAAACGTGCATTCCCACCCCATATGCACAACCAAATACTCGGCACTCACCCAACGTGTAGACAGACACAAATAGACACTGCACAGACAGTCGCACTTCCCAAACATACTCTATATCCCAGGTCCAGGTACCCCCGCCCCCAGAGGGGCAAGCCGCACCTAAACCCAGGAGATGTAACCCTTCTCTCTGGGGTGGAGGCAAGCGTACCACCTCCTTATCTGCAGTAGTAGGGAGGCCCCGCATCCCAGACCCCAGTCTGACGGCCAGCACCTCCTCCCAGCGCCCCAGCCCTGACGACTAACAGAACCGGGGTGAGTGAAGACCCAACACCTCCCTAAGCCCACTCATATGTAGTGTTGCTGTGTGCTGTTCTAAAGTGCATTTAAAACACAGGAGAGCATGGTACTTGCTTCCTCTCAGAGAGCAGCACGGCTCTTCCCGAAAACCCTTAGTGTCTATATGCATTTAAAATTGAGGGTAGGGCACCAGCACCAGAGGTGGGTTGGAATATACAGACCATCCTTTGGATGCTATAAAACGTGCCCACCCCCAAGGCCCTATTTGTATGTGTTATGTGAGAGTGTGAGTAATGTGGATGTCTAGGTTGCAGAATAAAATTGAGGCACAGGCGGCCAGAAGGGGACAGAGCGGGAGTGCCTCCCCTGCACCTTGGTGACATACCTGCACTCCAAGCCCTGCATGTGTGGGTGGGTGTGGTAGAGCGGGAATAGGGAGGCAGCTTAGGATGGGGAGGGAAGAAAGGGAGGGGCAAGCGGCCCCTCCCTGGGGCCAGCTCCCCCGCTGACCCCAGTAGGCACCCCCACACTCTGGAACCCACCAGGGCAAGGGGGCCCAGGCCCATCCGGACCCGGGCCCGCAGCAGCAGCACCGCCCAGCCCCACAGAGTCCGGGGCAGCCCACCCGACTCCATCCCAGAGAAAACTGCACCCACCCCATCATCCAGTCATCTCCCAAACTACACAAGACAATAGACACCCAGGTTGAGTTCATTCTCCACCTCTCTTATATCGCTCCCCCCACCTGCAGAGTGAGCTCCTGTAGAGAAGAGACCACCTGCAAAGATATAACAGCCTCCCCACCAGTTAGAGAGCCCCCTAGTTGGGCCGATGCACCAGAGGTCCCCTGCACTGGGGCTGAGCCCCCCTGCACCCACCCGCCCACAGCTCCGGCGACAAAACAGCCAGGACCCAAGCCCCCAAGGCCCAGCCAGCACCCCAGACCGGGGGACGGAGCACCCCCAAGCCTCCACGCCCGTCCCGGACCCAGGCTACCAGACCAGTAACCAACGTCCGCCAGCACAGACCCTCCCCCATCTCTGCTGTACGCAGCCACAAGGGAAACACCATCTAAGAGCCCCCAGAGCCCCTAACCAGGTCATGGCCACATCCCCCGGGTTAGGCCCTCAAGGGAAAACGTCCCTAGGGACTCCCCAGACGCCCCAAGGCCATCCCTACCCCCATATCCACCACAATAGCGAAGGCAGGACCAAACCATGACCCCCCCACCCCCACTAGGTGATGAAGCCGATCAAAGGAGCCTAAAGGGATTGATCAAATGTGATGGCAGATGTTGTATCAACACTAATGTGATCTATTAGATGGTTTTTATATTGGTTAGAATTAAGATTATTTTTATTTTTCCAGTTAATGAGGACCATTTTCTTGGCAATGCATAGGGCCGTAAAAACAACGTGTTTATTTCTGCAGTGACCTCATCCAAGTTGCCCAGCAAGCATACTAATGGGGAGGCTGGAATGTTACATTTCAGACACTTTGATAAGTCTTCACATATCTCACGCCAAAACTTCTGAACTGGTGGACAGAACCAAAGAGCGTGGATGTAATTGTCCGGTGTATTTGCTGTGCAGTGTGAGCAGTTGTTGGAAGGCGTATAGCCCATCTTGAACATCCTATGACCAGTATAGCGCACTCTGTGTAATATTTTGTGTTGTATTAATTGCAAACTGGGATTTCTGATCCATTGAAAGGTTTTTAAGCATATCTGAGACCAAAGGTTTTGGTCTAAGCTGATCGATAAATCTGCTTCCCATTTTGCTGGTTAGCAAGAAATTGTCCGGATTTGTTATCGTGTTCATAATTTTGCAGGCAAAGTCTTTGTACTAAGATTTTCGTCTTTTTATTAATAATTTCTTTTAATTCTAGTTTTGTTTTGCGTATTTTGTTTAATATTTCTTGATCTTGGTGTGACAAATAGGCTTTTTCTAAGAATTTGATGTTTTTTGATGTTTTTTTTTTTTCTAGTTCCTGAATATTTTTGTTTTCTTTTTTCTTCTTATGTGATGAGAAAGAAATTATTTTACCTCTCATCACGGCTTTCCCTGCTTCCCAAAGGACAGATGCTGATGTTCCAGGAATGTCATTAAAGCCTAAATATAGAGTCCATTCTTTTTTAAAGTATTTGATAAACTCTTCGTCTTTGAGCAGTGATGTATTAAATCTCCAGTTTTTACTTGGTGTAGTATTATTCTTCTGTATTAGTGTTAAAGATACAGGAGCATGATCGCTGACAGCTATAGGATGAATCTCAGTGTCTGAAATGTTACTCAGCAATGAGCTTGTGAAGAGAAAATTATTTAGAAGATAAAGAAACTCACAACTCAGATATCTATTTTTTACATGCGCATGGGCAGTCAACGGTCCGATCTGCTTTGCACTGACGTGCACAACAGATGAGACACAGAAAAACCACCCAGGCCATCCAGAACGTCCTTTATTTATACTTAAAGCAAGTCTCCACAGCAGTAGGAGTGTCATGTATGGAACTCCTTAAAAGGAGAAAGAGAGGGGGAGCGCCAGTCTGTCTGTTTAAAACCGGATGTCACCACATTCCACATATGGCTTCAATTTCTCTCTCCCTGTGTTGGCTCCAATTCGCAACCTCTTCTTCCTTTAAATGAAGCTACAACTTAAGCATAATCACAAAATTAAAAATCTTTCATCAGAGCTGCTGAACAGAAAATAATCCAGACGAGTTTTTTTTTTTTTCTTTTGTACTCGTTTTTATTCATTTTCAAATTAAACCGTAAGTCTTTTTTGTAGATGGAATCTTATTTAATGCAACCACAACCCAAACTCAAAGGGGTCTGGTGATGCCAACCTGTATGGATTGTTGCTAAAACAGTATGCAGTCAGAAGGAAAACAAACGTCTTCTTTCAGCCAGTCAGAGCTGTGCTCGCTGTCCAAGCCTTTTTGTTTCAATCACAAAAACTGGGCCAATCCTGGGACAAAAATCAAACACTGCAAAAGCCAAAAAAGAAAAGGTTAAAAACTGTATTTGGTGACTAATCATGTTTGATTCACCCCCCAGGTTTGGGAGCGGTTCTGTGGGCCGTAATGTGAATATTTAAGAAATTGGACAATGTTTCTGTTCAGGCATGATGCAAGGTAGTGCTCCTCCAGTCTGCTTTGTAGGCCATTTTGGAAGCAGCAGTCAGGTGAACAGCAGATGTAATTCCAGGTAGTTAGCATTTTTCGATCTCCAAGCCATCTTTGAAGAAAAGCATGAATGGTGTGATGCCGAAAAGCATGAATGGTGTGATGCCGACTCCATGGTTAAGTCGGTGGCGCCGCACCGACTTAACCTTTTTATCCTTAAAAAAGATTGCGCCGGTGCATGTGGCTTGCTGTCTATCACTGCCAGTGTTATGTTTGTTTGTTTTGATTTTAATGACTATTGTAATAAATGCCAACTCTCTCTTGGTGTATGATTGCCTAACCCTACTGGATCTCCGACCTTCTGCCAAAGGCTGGGCAAAGTGGAACCAAGCTGGACATAAAACTTTGCCCCCGCTAATATCGGAGATCCCGGCTCACCTGTGCCGTGTTCCAGATCCACCACTCCGGCAAAACTGCTGATGCCGGGGTCGAAGGGCTGGCTTCCTGGTGAAGCTGAAAGCTTCTTTAAGGTATTCTCTTAAGCCCTTATCCAGAAAACAAGGAGCGGTGCCAAACTTCTGTTTCTCTCGGCGATCGTTGGAACCTGTCTGTACCTGGCTGGTACCTGTCATCTGCCTGGATGGGATGTTCCAGTCCCGCCGGCGTGGTGTGAATCTGCAGAACCTGCGGCCTCTGTGTCGGGCTTCTAGGACGGCTAGCGATGGGGATCCGCCGCTTACCGCCAGGATTGGCCTGGTAAATGCTAGGTCCCTAGCGAACAAAACGTTTATCCTGAAGGATTTTTTCACATCCCGAGGACTGGATTTTCTCTGTGTGTGCAAGACGTGGCTGAGCGCTGGGGAGTGCAGCCTCTTCTCAGATCTTCTACCTGGCGATTGCTGTTATTCTAATTCCCCACATATGTTGGGCCGAGGAGGAGGAATAGCTACGATCTTTAAAAGTCATTTTAAATGTAAGAAGCTATCAACCCCGTCGTTCACCAGCTTTGAACTGTCTGTTTGAGTTGGGCTGCTCTCACACAGTGTTGTGTGCGGTGGTTTATCGGCCTCCAAAATACTATAAGGACTTTGCTGACTTCTTGGCTGAATTCCTGCCAAAATATGATCGTGTTCGTATTGTTGGGGATTTTAATATTCACGTGTGTTGTCCTGATATGCCCATGGTGAAGGGCTTTTTAAACCTTATTGATTCGTTTAATCTGGTGCAATGTGTGACAGGTCCCACACGTGAACGTGGACACACACTTGATCTTGTTTTATCTCATGGCTTTTCTGTTTTTAACATAGATTTGTGATGCTGTGTTTTATGACCACAGTCCTGTGATGTTTGAAGTTCCTCTTGCCTGTGCCTCAGTTAAACCTCGCGCTGCTGTTCAGCACTGTCGTGTTTTTAACTCCTCCACTGCTGAACACTTTTCATCAAATCTCTCCTTGTGCTCGTGACCTCTCAGTCTCTGTTTCCTGCTCTGCTGTCTTTGACAGGTTTGAGCCTGTGACTCTGTCCTTTTTAAAGGAGACTGTTGGTCGTTTTAAGTCTGTAGGGTCTCCAAATGATGCTGTCCCTCCTCAACTTTTAAAAGAGGTGTTACCTACAGTTGGTCCTTTGGTTCTTGAGCTGGTATACCATAGTCTGACTGTCATCAGGTGTCGTCCCTAAAGATTTTAAACATGCAGTTGTCAAACCCCTGATTAAAAAACCTGCTCTGGATCCTACGGTTCTTGCAAATTACAGGCCTATCTCCAAACTACCTTTTCTTTCCAAAATTCTTGAAAAGGTAGTTTACAGCCAAATAATGGCCTTCCTGGAAAAGCAAAATGTGTTAGAGGTTTTCCAATCTGGTTTTAAAGCCTTTCATAGCACTGAATCAGCCCTTTTAAAAGTTTTTAATGACATATTTTTAGCGACTGATGCTGGGGACTGTGTTGTTCTTGTGCTTTTAGATTTGACAGCTGCGTTTGATACCGTGGATTATGCCATTTTATTCTCTCGTTTGGAGCACTGGGTGGGCATTAGGGGCACAGCACTGGAGTGGTTCAGGTCCTACTTGGCGGGGCGAACTTTTTTGTGTCAGCCTCGGTGACTATGTGTCGTCCTCCGCTCCCCTCTTGTGTGGTGTCCCACAGGGCTCAGTTCTAGGCCCCCTCCTCTTCTCTTTATATCTGCTTCCTCTTGGTTCTGTACTGAGAAAGCACAGCATTCCTTTCCACTTTTATGCTGATGACTGTCAGATCTATGTCCCTCTAAAGAAAAAAGGCAGATACCTCACACAGCCATTACTTCAGTGTCTCGATGACATTAGGGCTTGGATGTCTGTTAACTTTTTAAAATTCAATGATAAAAAGACAGAGCTGATGGTTTTTGGCAGCCCCACTGAGACCCCCAATGTGTATGTAGATTCCCTGGCACAGTATGTTAAGCCAACTGTCACAAACCTGGGGGTCAAAGTGGACTGTGAACTGAAGCTTGACAGTCAAATTAAGGCAGTGGTAAAATCTAGCTTCTTTCACCTCAGGCAGCTGGCAAAAATAAAGCCAATTCTTTCACGGCAGCACTTTGAGACAGTGATCCACGCCTTTGTTAGCACTCGGCTGGATTACTGTAATGCACTTTATATTGGGGTGAGCGCATCATATATTAGTCATCTACAGAGGGTGCAAAATGCCGCAACTCGTCTTTTAACTGGCACTCGAAAGTTTGAGCACATTTCCCCTGTTTTAGCTTCACGTCACTGGCTGCCCATTTCTTTTAGGATTCATTTTAAAATTCTTTTATTTACTTTTAAAGCTCTCCATGGCCTAGCTCCATCTTATCTCTCTGAGCTGCTACAGCCTTATACACCCACCCGCTCTCTCAGGTCAGCTGATCAGCTGCTCCTGAAGATACCCAGGACTGGGCGTAAACTTAGAGGAGATCGTGCTTTTGCTGTAGCAGCTCCCAAACTGTGGAACGAGCTTCCTTTAGAGATTAGACAGGCCAGTTCTTTATCTGTTTTTAAGTCACTCTTGAAAACCCACCTCTTTACCCTGACCTTTGACACCACGTGAGATGTTGGTTTTTATTTTTATTTTAGTTGTTTTTAGGTGATTCGATGCTGTTTTATCTTGTTTTTGTTTTAATATAGGGCTGTTTTAATTTTATATTTTATTTATTTATTTTGCTGCTTTCTGTTATTCTATTGTTTTAACTTATTTTCTGTACAGCACTTTGTTCCTGTGCTGGGTATTTTAAAGTGCTTTATAAATAAAATTGGATTGCATTGGATGGGGCCAGGTAAGCGGCCAGAGACAGCTCCATAAGGAGTGGGTTAGCTAAGCCAGTTTTGTCGGTGCTGTCCAACGTCATGTACTGTTCATAGCTGGGTACAGTGATGCAGGTAGACAGAGGTTTGCCACATGATGCACTTAGCTCTCAGACAAAGTTTGGGAACATAGGAAGGCAGTTTTTCGATATTGCGGGGTCCAGTTGGAGGAAAAAGCCTGTGAACTGCGACAGCTTCTGAGCTGGCAGAGGAGAGGGCTAGTCCACCTGCAGCTTCTTAGCTGCACAGTGAATCAGGGGCTGACCGCCGAAGCAGTGGCGGCACATTGGGGCTGTGCACACGTCATCACAGATCATCTGCCTTAAAGGCGTGAATAAAGGTTTCCTCAGCCAGGACACGTGAGGGCATGATATCCCATACCACGTGTGTTGTACCGAGTGTATTGACTGAAAAGGAACTACTTCAGCCTTTGGTTTAAAACTACTGTTAATAGAGGAAATTTGAAGGTTGAGTTTGTTCCACGACTGCATTTCACTCACTGCCTCTGTTTGTATCTCTGTCACTGCAGGACCAACATGGAGCGAGAAGTCAGCGCTCTCAGGAGGCCGACAAACCTCACAGAAGAAAGGAAGAGAAAACATACAGTTGTGATGAGTGTGGGAAGGATTTTACCCATTCTGGAAGCTTTAAAAGACACCAAATCATGCACAGTGAAGTTAAACCATACAACTGTGATTTGTGTGGAAAGTCTTTTAACCGTCCTGGAAACTTAAAAACTCACCAACTCATACACAGCGGAGTTAAAGCGTACAGCTGTGACTTGTGTGGAAAGTCTTTTACCCAGTCTGGAAATTTAAAAAAACACCAACTCATGCACAGTGGAGTTAAAGCGCACAGCTGTGACTTGTGTGGAAAGTCTTTTACCCATGCTAGAAGCTTTAAAAGACACCAACTCATCCACAGTGAAGTTAAACCATACAACTGTGACTTGTGTGGAAAGTCTTTTACCCAGGCTGGAAGCTTTAAAAGACACCAAATCATGCACAGTGAAGTTAAACCATACAACTGTGATTTGTGTGGAAAGTCTTTTAACCGTCCTGGAAACTTAAAAACTCACCAACTCATACACAGCGGAGTTAAAGCGTACAGCTGTGAGTTGTGTGGAAAGTCTTTTACCCAGTCTGGAAATTTAAAAAAACACCAACTCATGCACAGTGGAGTTAAAACGCACAGCTGTGAGTTGTGTGGAAAGTCTTTTACCCAGTCTGGAAATTTAAAAACTCACCAACTCGTCCACAGTGGAGTTAAACCATACAGCTGTGAGTTGTGTGGAAAGTCTTTTAACCGTCCTGGAAACTTAAAAACTCACCAACTCGTCCACAGTGGAGTTAAAGCGTACAGCTGTGAGTTGTGTGGAAAGTCTTTTAACAAGTCTGGAAGTTTAAAAAAACACCAACTCGTCCACAGTGGAGTTAAAGCGTACAGCTGTGACTTGTGTGGAAAGTCTTTTACCCACCCTGCAAGCTTAAAAACACACCAACTCGTCCACAGTGGAGTTAAAGCGTACAGCTGTCACATTTGTGGAAAAACTTTCCGCTGGCTAGTCAGCCGAAACATTCACCTACGCATTCACACCAAAAATGATGTTTACTGCTGTGATCAGTGTGGTAAAGCTTTTGTGACATACAAAAACTTACAGCACCACATGTTTACCCACACTGAGGAGAGACCTTATAAATGTGACCTGTGTGAGAAGACTTTTAAATCTCCACATTACCTCAAATCACACCAAAAGATTCACAGCAGAAAGAAACTCTAAAAGTGCAGTTACTGTGAGGTATGTATTTTTCTTTTAACAGTTTTACAATTTTATATGAATGAAGTTAAATTTCAAAGCTTAAAAGTTTTAAAAGCTCCTCCCCTTTCTCTCTATCTAACATTCACACTCCAATGGATGCATCGGAGAGCAGGTTGGAGTCAGTATCTTGTGGGATGCAGAGTAGAGCATCCAGGGGTTTAATCACCAGTCTTCCCATTAAGTAGATTACCTACAAATGAAGACTTAATGTTGCCCAGTAAGCTGAGTGTTATAATGTAAACAGTAAGATATAATTGGACACTGGCACAGATACTCCTTATTTCAGGCGCCATTAAAAATAAAAATGTTGAAAGAATTCCCTGACTTACACTGTCTTTGTGTCTTTGTTTAGAAGCAGAGCGACACAGATGGATCCAGTTCTCAACCCTGTCGTCACTGTGGTAGTGGGAAAGAGTTTCTCTGTGACTTTTGTGAAAAAACTTTCAATCATCAAGAGAACCTAAACAACATCAACTCAGACACACTGGAGACAAAACGAACTACTGCAAAGAATGTGGGAGAGGCTTCCCTAAACCAAGTGAATTAAACCAAAATTAACTCTGTCACATGGGGTCAAAAACCATCTCTCATTCACCACTGCGGATCATCTTAAAATGCATGGAAGAGTCCACACAGGAGAGAAACCATACAAATGCAGAAACTGTGAGAAAAGTGTCTCGCTGTCAGGAAGTCGTAACAAACATGAACGTACATACATGGAGGGGAAACTACAGCTGTGGCCAGTGTGACAAATCAAAACATTTCACACCCATTGATTTTGAAAACCTTCAATATGAACTAAAGCCATCAACAGGATGTGAAACGACCACTGATGTGACTTTATATCCAAGAAAAAGATAAAAACTCAAGCTGATCTGGGTCTGGGCTGTACTTTGGTGTATTACCACCTTAAACAGTTTGATCTTTTTGTGGTTTCATTGACTCAGTTATGTCAGATTTCCTCTCTGTCCTGGTCTGGATGCTCATCTGTAAAGAAGTAAAACTCGGATGGTTCAGTGGTCTCTAGCAGCTGATTAGTGATCCAGCACTTCTGTGTATCATGCAGTTGTGCTTCTTTTCCTCTTGTGTCGACTCAGCTCAGTTACTCGGTTAGAGGGTTCCACATATACAAGAAGCCTTCCTGGAATCGGTTTTTTGGTATGAGGTGTTCTTGGGAAGACGTCACACCACCACCACTGTGTCAGGCTGTTCCTGTGATCTTCTTTTAATGCCACGTATAACGGGACTCAAATCTCTCGAAAAACTACAGCTTCCGTCTCATTTACCAACAAACATCATCCAGATGTTTGTTGGTAGATGTGAGATGAGCCTTTCTGTTGTTGAATCTCTCCCCCCATTGAATCTCTTATTGCTGAATCATGACCTCTGACCTTATCAAAGCTGAGTAAGGCCTGCAGGTCTTTAGATGATGATCTGGGTTCTTCAGTGACCTCCTGGATTAGTCATCGATGCACTCTTGCAGTATTTCTAGTCAGCCAGTTGCTCCTGGGAGGCTTGAGTACTCTTCCATTTTTCCTGTAGTGTGGATAATGGCTCGTAGTTCGCTTGAGTCCCGAAGCCTTAGAAATGACTCTGTAACCTTTTCATACTGATGTCAGTGACTTTGTTTCTCTGCTGTTTCTTTTGATCGTAGCATGATGTGCTGCTGTGTGAGGTCTTTCAGCCGGCTTCCATACATGGTCAGGTTGTTTTTCATACCTTTTTACCCTTAACAAATGAAACCATTTACAGACTATTTTCCACTGACCCAGGTAACCTTTGTCATATTTCTTTCCTTTTTGATCATCTGAAACATTCAAATGTTGAGTCCTTCAGGTGTAACCTTGACTGTTTTCCCAGTTGCAGCTTAAGCTAGGCTTAATCCTTCCTTTTTAGACTACTGCTTAGCCACAACCAGCTGTGACAATGTTTATGGCTGGTTTGGTTAAAGCGCCAGTTTAGTAAATAGGAGAGGGCTCTCAATCCCAGCAGTGCATAAAAACGTGAGTTCTCTGTCATTGCTCACTTTCTGTAAGAATGTCATGGCCCTGGGTCTTTTGACCCAGCGTTTTGTGTTTTCTATTATTGTGATGTATTTTGGTTCTGGTTTTCTCTTTCTTTGGGTTTTGGTTCTGTTCTTCCCCAGTTTAGTATTTAGGCTTTCCTGCCTGTGTATTCCTGTGTCAAGTCCGGGTTTCTTAGTCTGTGTCTTTGCATGTGTGAGTTCCTGTTTTATTTTGTAGGTCTGTGTCTCTCGTCAGTGTTTCTAGTTTCACTCCCCTTGTCCCGTTATGTCCAATTACTCCCAGCCGTGCCTCCGTCTGTTTCAGGTCTGTTTTTGTTTAGCTTTTCCCAGTTTAGGTTACTCCCTGGGGTCCGTTCTTCGTACCTCGCCTTTGTAAGTTAGCTGGATTTGATTGTTGACGATTTTGCGTGATCTTGGATCGTTCGGTTCTCCGAAGCTCATCCGGGACTTGCTGTCATAGCAACAGATCCGTAAGCGTAAACCTGCTCGGGAGCAGGTTTACTTTATGTAAACAGGATTAGATCGCGGCCACTCAGGTATGTCCGCTTCATTTATATGAAAGCAACAGCGATATTTTACCACTGTTTCACCATAAATAAATATTATCGATGTAACTGAAGATAATGCAGTACTTGATCCTTTCATTGATTTCATACAGATACATACAGGTCATTTCCTTAAAAAAAAAGGGAAATGTACTATTAATCATTCTATTTCATGTATTTGATTATTTCAGATGTAATTCATATTTTAGAGTTGTAATTGTAAATTACTTCGTGTAATCAAGATGAGAGACCACGGCTATAAAAGCGAAGGTGGATTTGGGAAGTCTGTCGCAGCCATGTCCTGTCCGTATACACGAGCCACCCATTGCGGAAGGTGCAAGATTGATAAGGAGAGTCCTCAGAATTCAGCGTATATTGCGGGATAGACAGGATCCTTTAGCTCAGCGCGACAGTGTGCTCATAGAGAGATATCGATATTCCCGTGAGGGTATTATTTACCTAACCAACTTGTTGACGAGGGGGTGCAGGACCACCACCTGTCTTTTTGTGCACTGCCCTTTTCTTGGTTGCTGTTATGAACAAACAGATTATTTCAGGGTCTCTTTCCAAGAGACTAAAAGCAATATAAGTGATAAATATTACCATTCTGTAGAATATTCTTATATTTCACTTTTACTTGTTCCCATGTTCTAGTGGGTCCTGTTGTGGCTCTAATGTGAAAGAGGATATAATGTAATATAATATAATAAATTTACCCTACCGCCTACTGGTGTTGGCCAGAGGGGCCGATGGCGCGATATGGCAGCCTGGCTTCTGTCAGTCTGCCCCAGGGCAGCTGTGGCTACAACCGTAGCTGCCTCCACCAGTGTGTGAATGTGAGAGTGAATGAATAGTGGCATTGTAAAGCGCTTTGGGTGCCTTGAAAAGTGCTATATCAATCCACTCCATTATTATTGTTATTATTAAATTACTTACGAGTTTAATTTGTCAGCAACTTTCTGCCAGCCCTCTCTCCTTGCTTTTGCAGCCTTTGCAGTGTTCCCTTGCGTTTTAATTAAACTCTGAAACTCCTGGAATCCCTCAATCAAGAGTTCTTGCTCTGCTGCCGAAAAATACCGAGCGCGCTCCTTCGACATTTTCGCCGACCAATCAGAGGGTTGCCGATCAATGTTTCTACTATCGATGCGTAGCCCCTTTTAAGCCACCCAGTGATCTCACGTTACTTCATCCAGCTATACTAATCGTCAACAACAGGTGTGTTCGGAGAACCGGAATAGCGAGCTCAAAGTTAGCGCAATGATTTGATCTTGGATGTGTCATTTGATCTTGGATGTAGTAAGCGAGGTACGAAGAACGGACCCCTGTTCTGTTTTTTTGCCACCCTCGCCTTTGTTTGTTATCTCACTGTCAATAAAGCTTCCTCACCTCAGTTGTGCTGCATCCTGGGTCCTTTAATAACTTGCACCTGGCTCGCGTCGCGAACCGTGACAAAGAAAGCATGTTATCCTCAGGCAGAGCTGCAGACGATCAAGAATCCATAACTACTGGATGGTGGACATTTCTCTAAGCAGACAGTCAGTTCTTGGGATGCCAGCTGGATGTACAGTGGGGCAAAAAAGTATTTAGTCAGCCACCGATTGTGCAAGTTCCCCCACCTAAAATGATGACAGAGGTCAGTAATTTGCACCAGAGGTACACTTCAACTGTGAGAGACAGAATGTGGAAAAAAAAATCCATGAATCCACATGGTAGGATTTGTAAAGAATTTATTCGTAAATCAGGGTGGAAAATAAGTATTTGGTCAATAACAAAAATACAACTCAATACTTTGTAACATAACCTTTGTTGGCAATAACAGAGGTCAAACGTTTACTATAGGTCTTTAACAGGTTTGCACACACAGTAGCTGGTATTTTGGCCCATTCCTCCATGCAGATCTTCTCGAGAGCAGTGATGTTTTGGGGCTGTCGCCGAGCAACACGGACTTTCAACTCCCGCCACAGATTTTCTATGGGGTTGAGGTCTGGAGACTGGCTAGGCCACTCCAGGACTTTCAAATGCTTCTTACGGAGCCACTCCTTTGTTGCCCGGGCGGTGTGTTTTGGATCATTGTCATGTTGGAAGACCCAGCCTCGTTTCATCTTCAAAGTTCTCACTGATGGAAGGAGGTTTTGGCTCAAAATCTCACGATACATGGCCCCATTCATTCTGTCCTTAACACGGATCAGTCGTCCTGTCCCCTTGGCAGAAAAACAGCCCCATAGCATGATGTTTCCACCCCCATGCTTCACAGTAGGTATGGTGTTCTTGGGATGCAACTCTGTATTCTTCTTCCTCCAAACACGACGAGTTGAGTTTATACCAAAAAGTTCTACTTTGGTTTCATCTGACCACATGACATTCTCCCAATCCTCTGCTGTATCATCCATGTGCTCTCTGGCAAACTTCAGACGGGCCTGGACATGCACTGGCTTCAGCAGCGGAACACGTCTGGCACTGCGGGATTTGATTCCCTGCCGTTGTAGTGTGTTACTGATGGTGACCTTTGTTACTTTGGTCCCAGCTCTCTGCAGGTCATTCACCAGGTCCCCCCGTGTGGTTCTGGGATCTTTGCTCACCATTCTCATGATCATTGTGACCCCACGGGATGAGATCTTGCGTGGAGCCCCAGATCGAGGGAGATTATCAGTGGTCTTGTATGTCTTCCATTTTCTGATGATTGCTCCCACAGTTGATTTTTTCACACCAAGCTGCTTGCCTATTGTAGATTCACTCTTCCCAGTCTGGTGCAGGTCTACAATACTTTTCCTGGTGTCCTTCGAAAGCTCTTTGGTCTTGGCCATGGCGGAGTTTGGAGTCTGACTGTTTGAGGCTGTGGACAGGTGTCTTTTATACAGATGATGAGTTCAAACAGGTGCCATTCATACAGGTAACGAGTGGGGGACAGAAAAGCTTCTTACAGAAGACGTTACAGGTCTGTGAGAGCCAGAGATTTTCCTTGTTTGAGGTGACCAAATACTTATTTTCCACCCTAATTTACGAATAAATTCTTTACAAATCTTACCATGTGAATTCATGGATTTTTTTTTTTCACATTCTGTCTCTCACAGTTGAAGTGTACCTCTGGTGCAAATTACTGACCTCTGTCATCATTTTAAGTGGGGGAACTTGCACAATCGGTGGCTGACTAAATACTTTTTTGCCCCACTGTAGTTTCACAACCTTTTTGACATCTTATGCTCTGGTTTAACTTTTAAACAACCTGATTAATGAAAGCACATCTTTTGACCACCCTGTTTGTCATCAGCGGTGGCTTTAGGATCATCCTCACCTGCTCATGGTTGCAGTTGTTTATCGGTTGAATTGGCATTTACTTTATAGTGTGATAAGATGTTAATAAGCGTATAAAGCTGTAAAGCCTCTTGAGTGACTTAAATCGCCTTTCTTCCTCAGTGTGATGCTCAATGTGAACTGCAGGTCGTCTTGATGATGTCTATATGCCTTAACGCATTGAGTTTCTTCAATATCATTGGTTAATTAGATATTTAGATTGATAAGCAGCCGAAATTGTGGAGCTACTAAAGTGACCAGTGAGTATACAGTCTGGTTATCATCATGTTTAACTTTGTTCACATGCACTGATGAATGAACAGCTGATGGCTGTAACATAACACCCACTGTAGAAAACGGTATTCGTTATCAGGAAACATTAAATGCTGAGTGTTTCCTCCCCACTACAGTTGTGATATATCTTCAGGTGTCAGAACTTCTCACAGTCCTTCAATCACTCCTTCAAAACACTGATGCTGAAATACCTGACACATCCCTGTACAGCACAAACCCCCCATAACCATCTAAATTAAGTTTCGTGTAATAAAAGTAGTAAAGGGAAGAAACTTTCAACACTAGAACAGGAGGGGTCCTTTTCACATCGGACTAAAACAGCAGCTGTAATTTGTATTTACTCAAATTACTTCAGGTCTGCACAGACCTCCCCTCACCACCTCCTGAGTACCCAGGAGAACACCAAGGCGTTCGTATATAAAAGCCACTTCACCAATAACTGGTTTCAGCTTTTACCTTGTGACAGGAATGTTCTTTCACCTCAAAATGACTTGATACAAATCATGAGACACATGTTTGACAGATTACACAATAATTTTATAAGCAAATTGACATTTTAAAATATTGTAATACTATCATATGTGAGAAATAATTCCTAGAATAAAGACTGAGCTGCTTAAGACTGTAATCTTTGCTTTTGTGTTTTGTGTAATGCTCTCAAAGTTACTCAGACTTCTCTATGAAAATTATTTATTCAAGCTTTGCATCCCATTATGCATTACATCTAAGGAAGAAAATGGAAAGGTTCGAGTAATGCCAAAAAAACCTCTCTTTTGCTGATGATGTATTGTTCCATACCTCAGATTTCATATACAGAGAGTAGGGCGCAGTGAAGGATTTTTCCTGTCTGCAAAATAAACACACAGGTGCATTTAAAACTTTGATTTCTCTGGATGAGTATTAAAGTCTTTTATATTCTTTATTTCAAGAGGTGTTCAGGATAAATGTTTTCAAGGAATTCCCTGACTTACACTATCATTGTGTGTTTTGCAGACTGAAACCGATGGATCCGGTCCTCAACCCTGTCATCAGTAGCGGTTTTAGATACAGGCGACATGGGCGGTTGCCCGGGGCGGCATTGTGGTGGGGGGCGGCATCACGGGCATCGGCAAAATAAAAAATAAAAAATGCTCGTATTGGGAATGGCATAGGCACTGATCGGTTTTCTATCGCCCATTTGCTGGGAGTAAGGGCGCCCTCCGTTTGCGAGGTGCGCCTGCTGCTTGCGGCGCAAGGAGGAAAGGGCGGAGTGGCGAGGATTCTCTGGCTGGCTGGAGCGGCATCTAATAACCAACTCGCAAAATAAAAACAAAACAACAAACACGAAAACACCAGACATCATGATACAGACTTATAATTTGCACCAATGTTTTTTCGAAATTCTATACACGAAAAGTGAGCGCGAGAGCCCTCGGTGCGCCTGCTCGCTGCTGAAGTCAAAGTAAACTTTACTGTCATCTCCGCTACATACAGTCCAGCATATAGAGAGACGAGACGACGAGGCTCCAGTTACAGCAGTGCAAGTAAACAAACAATAAATATAAGAAGAGTAAGAAAATAAATATACACTTTAGGACCAGGAGTAAAGGGATCAATAACAATTTAAAATTTATAATTTACAGTTTGATGATTTAATGTCTCACACACAACCCGTCGAAAGGGGAGGGGGACAGGCTGCTTCCTAAGTTGAGCACATTTCATTCATAATGATGTAAATCTAAGCCCATTATGTATTCATGATTTGAATCCTGGGTTGTGTGAAATCCCAGAAATAAACCTTAGTTCACAGATTCACTTTGTCTAAGGTGTAGGTCTACTAGGTTATGTTGTGGTGATCGTCGAGTTGGTGGATTTGTGTTCATTCTGGAGTGCAAAATTAAAACCAATGTAAGATGGACAAGAAAAGTTCAAAGCCATCAGGTCCTCAGTTTAGAAAAAAGAGAAAAGAAGAGGAGGAGAAACGAGCAAAAGACACAGGTAAGCAGATGTGTGATTGGATAATGGCAGGTCATCCTGAAACGATCAGTGATGCCATTGTAAGTTCATAGGAGACGTTAAACTCATAGTGAGACTCCTGCTTATCAGGGATGTAAATCCTTAGGTGACGGCCAAGCAGAAAAGCACTCTCCGCCTGTGAGCGAAAACCCCACCCTTTCCTATTGGTCGAAAAATGTACCATGTCAACCAATCAAAAAAATGATATGGCAACATGGCATTTAGTTGTTTAGGAAAAGGGAAGTTTTAGGAGTGACGGCGTGTTTTGAGATGTGATGGATTTGCGACATTTAGCGCAAATCTTGTGTAGTTAGTGTGTAGTGTAGTCAATTGCCCAACATTGGTCATTATTTACTGTGGTTTGCAGACAGAGAGTTACAGGACTCTCTCCCAGACCACAGACTCATACTCATAATACAAGTCAGAGTTATATAAAGAAAAATTAAATTAAAAAGAAAGTTGTGTTTTCAAAATTGGAGTTCAAGTTATTTTTACTTCCAATAGTGTTAACATCCTACACAGGTCATGAACAAGATTGTTTTTAAGTTTCACTGTAAGTGGGCTAAAGCATTTAATTAAAAGTAGTCTAACATAAATGTAAATGCTGTAATTTGATTATTTTAATAAACATGTAACTTGGATGGATTCGATGCTGGCGTGACCACAGTGCACACGTCTGCTGTTGCTCACAGTGGTCCAAGTGTCCGCTCAGGGAGTTTGTGTGTTCGCTCAGTGTGAGGAGAAAACTCTTAGGAGGCAAGAAACACAGACTCAAAGATTTTTACATGTACATGGGCGATGCCCCGGCACTATCTGTCCTGTGTGCACAACAGATGTGACACAGAGAGAATCGCGCGGGCTCTCAGTACATCCTTTATTTATACTCAAACAAGCTTTCACAGCAATAGGTGTGGCATGTACAGAACTCAATAACAACTCCTTAAAAGGAGAGACCGTTAGCTTATGTGTTGAAACAGGAGGTAGCTTTTTGGCTGTCACAGCACATTTTTTCTGCACACCATGTCTCACTCCCTTTTCCTGCTCTTCTTCCTTTAAATGAAGCTACAAATAAACATAACACAAAACTCAAAATCTTTCAACACTTAGACACATGAAAAATTAGAGGGAACATTGTTTGTGATCATTTCCAGTGTTTAGTGTTCTCTGTGCCTCCCTTATATTTTGTCTCTGTGTTTCTCAGTTGTCCCCTGTCAGTTGTATCCCCTAGTCAACACTGTGTCTCAGGGTTACGTTTCCTGTTTTACTTTGAAGGTCTGTGTCTTACATGAATGTACTGAGTTTCACTTCCCTTGGGTCTCGTCATGTCTGATTTCTCCCAGCTGTGCTCCCCTTCTGTGTCTCATTCTCCTCGTTATTCCCCAGTGTATTCAAGCCCTGTGTTTCTCGGTGTTGACGTTACGTCCTTTCTCATGTTGTGTGTCTGTTCCTACATCTCCCAGTGTATGTTTTGTTAGATTTTGCCCAGTTTAGGTTTTGTATGGTTTTCTCTGTTCAGCAATAGAGCTGCTTTGTGACTTTCAGTCCCGCCTCAGTTGAGTCTGTGTTTGGGTCCTTTTCCTGCCTGCATACAGCCATAACATGACAAACCGTGTGTTAAGTTTGCCTTATGAAAACAGTTTGACGTGACAAATAAAAGGTTTGAGCTACGATTTCACTTCCTGTATTTCAGAGTGTCGACCCAAACTTTCAGAGTCAGAATATTTGATTAATCTCTGTTGCTGCAAGACAGTAAAAACAATCACTGAATTAACTGGATTGAATAAATTATTATAGTACAAAGTTGCAAACATCACAAACAGCTATAATATAACAATTAACTAAATTATTTTTTATTTTATTTGTTTATTTATTTTTTGCCTGTCCTGTTCAGTTCTTTAGCAATCAGAATTTTTGTCTGAAGGCCAGGAAAGATGCCCAACGGATGTATTTTTTCAAGTGGAGAAAATATGCCAATGCCACATTGTTCCACTTGATTGATCTATATTATCATTGTTTATTTATTTTTTTAACTTTCTTTTATTTCATTTTCAAATCCAAATTGTATTTTAAGTTATTACAAGTTGGACAGACAACAATACAGAAAGGGAGAAATAAAACAGAGGGGAAGGAGGGACAGTAAAATAAGATTTCTTTGGCTCTCGGAGGAGGTGGACCCATCTTTCACCCCCTCCCTTCCTTATCTTCCCTGCTGCTGCTTCTATGTCTTTGTCTAGAAGCAGCAGCTTCTAGACATCTAACTCTAGCCTTCAAAGAGTCTCTCAGTCATGTTCTCTAAAACCTAAAGAATTATGGATTTGATCGACTGGTCCCGTAACAAAATTGACACCTTCCTGGGTTTGAGAGAGCTCAATTGTCCCGCAGACAATGTTTGCTACCGGATACTCGATGGTCGGTTGCGTTGTGTGCCTGGCTACACTCTCGATGGAGGACATTGAACGACATCTACCAATTTGGAACCACGATAAGAGTGTTCTGGCTGATTGGAGCTGTCTCGGACCTGGCTTATCGAAGAACAAGAAGCGGCTACAGCTGTTCAAAATCCCATAAGGCTGGCCGACACGATAGACGATGGGCAGGGCTGCGAGTAAGACTCTGTTATTGAACAAAATATGGATAAGGTCTTGGAGAAGCTCATGGCTGTGCAATATAGATATATTGCACAGCCATGAGCCATAGATAACATCTTTGAGAAGAAGAATAGGAATTAAGAGAATTGAGAGAATTGGTGACCAGTGATAAAATTTAGACCAACTGTAAAAGTTGGATGCAGTTGTTCGCACTCAACCCAAACATTCACCATCTTCACTCATGCGGCTATCTAAGGTCGGCTAAGGTCGAAGCTGACTGGAACAACAAAAATTCTCCATGATAACAGGATTGTTGACAGAACTCTTTGTCCCTCCTTCAAGGCCACCTGGGTCCACTGGAGACTGTTGACCTTCGCTCAACCGGGTGTGGTGACACTTTCTGTGAGCTGAACATGGGATACACACAGACACATGCACGAAACATGTACACTGATACTGATACACTGATACTGATACGTACTATCACCCTCCCTCCCCCGAATCCAACGCCTCCTCCCATGCTTACCTCCCATCTGATGTGGACGCGGAGGCGCGATCGAAGATTGCAGCAGTCCCAGATCCAGCTGTACACACTGGAATATTCTCCCATGTTGCTTAATTTTGTTTTATTGTTTTATGGTCTAATGATGTCTGTGCTCTGAAACTCTGTTTTCTAGTTTCCATGCACCCGTGCTTGCTGCCCTCTCGTCTCCACACTCCTGCAGGAAGCACACAGCCGTAAATACTTCACACTATGGCAAACTCACACTAACTGACATCTAACTGGGAAACTGACAGGAAGTCTCACGCAACGATCCAGCATCGGAGAGAACTCAACCACACTCCTAAGTAGCTCTCCTGATGAAGCTTGACCAGCTGCACATACCTACACCCACAAACAAGAAAAACAAAGAAAAAACAAGGGACAGTGTCGTGGAAAATTTAACAATAACCTGCAACACACCCAGTGAGCTTGATTTGAAGTGGGTTTAATAAACACATTGCAATGTGGAGAGAGCATCCCAGTGAAACACCAGGACCATCTGTGAATTGTGGCCACCGCCCTTACATCTTATATACAGGCACACAGACAAAGAACATTCCACAAACTCTTACATGTTGGCCCCTCTCACAGGGGGGCTATACCTCCTCCCTCACAGAGAGAATTATGACCTTGTTTTCTGCTTGGCCGTCACCTAAAGATTTACATCCCTGAAAGGCAGAAGGAGTCCCACTATCTGTTTAACGTCGCCCATTACAATGGCCTCACTGTGTTAACTTTCCACATGCATGTAAACTAGTGACAGGAGAGCTCTTACTATAGTAAAGTGAGAAAGTGATATTACTATAACTAATGTAATATGATTAAATATGTGATTAATATATGAGAAAAGAAATCTGCCACCACAACAGCAACACCAAATATACACATGTCCATAAACTATTCAAGAACCCCGGGTACCCAGACACAGGGTTCTTGATAAAAAGTAAAGTGTATTTATTAAGCGCTTTTCATAGACAGGCGGTCACAAAGCGCTGCACAGGATTCTTATCATTCTTATTTTCTGGTTTGTTTGTTTCTTCCCCTTCTCATCCAGTCTGTCTCTGTGTGCTGTGATTAGTGTCCTCATGTTTGTTTACCTCCTACCTCCTCAGTCATGTCTTTGTATCTGTCTTGTGTCCAAATCTTTTTAAAGTGATGCTACATCAATGTGCTCACAGACATTTACCTTACACTATGTTCGAGTTACAGTGCATCATCTGTGAAATATAACAGAGATTACAACCTTCAGCCTTCAGTGAGCTTATGGTGAGCCTACAACGTTATTCGTTAACAACAAAGCAAACGAAGCATGGCTTGACAAGTCTAGAAGATAGTTCAAGTTAAATGATTAATTCTAATCTATGTCTCAAAACCATGCAAACCAATGAGTAGTGGAAGAGGTGTAGCTAATGAAGTGGCCAGTATGAGGGATCTCCCTCCTCCTCACTGAGTTTCTTTTGCTGCTCTCCTTCGTGTCTTTATAAACTGGTGGTGTTGCCACAGTATTCCTACACGCATTACTGGTTTTATTTACCGATGTGCAATATCTGCACATGCTGCTCCTCTTTCTCACTGTCTGCAGCCCAAATGTGTTTTCTCAGGGCATCTGAGTCACGTGATCGCACAGTAACGAATCAAAGAAAATCAGGAAGAAGGGGGCGGAGCAAAGTGTGTGTGCAGGACAGGAGTCGAGCAGAGAGAGCTGCTTTTTCATGAAACGGGAGTAAAGTAGTGAACTCAGAGGACAGACACAAACTAAAGTATCGATCATAAACCACTACCAACGTCCTGATCGATATCTGCATCGATCTGCCCACCCTTGTCTCCTGGATCGTAGCTGAGATCAGCGTGAACCACGTGGGTCTCTGCTCCCTGATCTGTTTCCTGTGTTTGGAAAGAGTTGCAGCTTCATCGCGGAGTTTCTCTCGGTTTGTGGGCTCATCTAAAGGTAAGCACCGAGCTAACGTTACTGTGAGTTCAGTTCATGTTGAGTTTAGCTCCTGAATGAGGTCTTCTGCTGCTCTCCTCGGTGTCTGTTCACAGTTTATTGTGAACACGTTGAGAGAAGAGTGAGAGAGTGTTTGGAGAAAAACACCAACTAATCATTAGCTCAGCATGCTGGGAGAAGTTGGAGCAGAAAAGTCTTTTCATTGTCCCTGCAGCTGTTTTTCTGCCTGCACCAAACCTCTATAGCCTCATTTCTATTTGTATGGACTCAAATGTCGTCATAAATATTTTGTACTTGTAAATCAAATGCGTATTTGTGTATTGAGTTTTGCAACTTTGCAAATAAGCATTAAGACTATATGTATTTAAATCCTAACAGTATCTGTAACCAGATATTAACAGAAAAATTTGTAACACTTGTAAATATTTTTTACACACATAGACAAATTCTCATCTGTAGATGCACAAAAATAAAATGTTCATTGATTAACAAGTACAAAATATTTATGACTGTTGGGTCTGTGTTCCCACAGGCCCTGCTAGTTTAGAGACTTATTCCTCATGAAGAGCGAAATCAAGACAGAACATCTGTCGTCGTCCCCCCCGCTTACAAACACAAGGCTGTGTGTGTGTGTGTGTGTGTGTGTGTGCGCGCGCGCGCGCGCGCGCGCGCGTGTGACCTCACCAAAAGGATCATAAAAGCAGGAAGCAACATCAGACAGAATCTTCAAAAGGGATTTGCTCATGATAAAACACTGCAGCCTCTTCCCAGAACCTCGAGAGGCTGGGGAGGGGGACAAAGGAATGTCTTGATCCTATAGTTTGAACCAAGACTTTACAAATTTAAGAACCACAATGACAACATTCAACAATTTGACTTAACAATGACCACAATTTGAGCCTCGATATTTCAAGTGATAACAGGAAAGTGTGTGTGTGTTCTTGATTTTACTACCTGGTGGGATCCACTTTAAAGTTGTCCATAAAATTTAAATGATTAATTTTACAAACATGAAAGCAATATATCACTGACATACAAATGAGGACAAAAGCTCAGCTTTCTGTTGTGCTTCTAAATACTGTAGGAACCGCAAGTAAGCCTGCAGTGTGAGAGCAAAGTGCTCTAATGGGATAGTGTGATGCTATGAGATCTTTAAGCTATGATGGGGCCTGATCAGTCAAGACTCCTTCCTCTGTTCTTGTTTCACTGTGATGTTACAAAGATCTGTTTTGTGTCCCAGCTGATCAGCAGGAGGAGAAGAGTCTGACGGAGCACCAGACGAACATCTTCAACCATTCGGACTCAGCTCAGCCGCTACAGTGGACAGAAATGTCATCAACACAAAAGGTGAAGAACCTATCACTTTTATTGAAACTGTGCACTTCATCAGCTGATGCTTGTTTGTCAAGATTGAAAAGGATTCAAGAAGAAGTTTGTCATTTCGTATGGTATTACCCAGGCTGAAATGAAAGTGTTTCTCACCAGCATCTACAGTGCAATAATCAATACAACTAAAAAGAAAAATGGTTTAACAAACAGTAAAAAGGCAGTAATAAATCACAACAATAAAAAGGGGTAAATAACATAAAATCTTAATTCATAAACAAACTCCAGTCCAAATACTCACACTCATACAGGTAGCATCAGCCCTTTCACAGAAGGGGATAATTAAATTAAGTAGTGTGTGTATCTGGGGAGTATATTGTATGCTGTGTGTGTGTGTGGATAGGAGGCATCAGAGTATAGCTGTGCTAATAGCTGAATAGATGGTTATTGGGTGCAGTCCTGCTTTTCTGAGTCTCCCGAGGGAGTGCAGACGCTTTTGTGCTTTTTTTGATAACTGCTGTTGTATTAATGAAGAAGGACGGGTCATCAGCAAGGTGCACACCCAGGAACTTAACACTGCTGACCCTCTCCACAGCAGCACCCTCTATGGTGAAGTCTGTGTGGTGATCTCTGCCAGACTTCCTGAAATCGATCACCATCTCTTTTGTTTTGTCCACATTGTTGGTGAGATTACGGGATCTACACCACACTTCAAGCTGCTCCACATCTATTCTATAAGTCGTCGTTATCAGTGATGAGACCAACCACAGTTGTTGTCTGCAAATTTCACAATATGATTAGCACTGAGTCTGGCTTACAGTAATGTGTGAGCAGACTGAACAGCAACGGGCTCAGGACACCCCCCAGAGGAAAGTCTGTGCTCAACAAGATGGTCTTTGATGTGTGGCTGCCCACCTTGACTGTCTGTTGCCGCTTTTCAAGAAGCTGAAAACCCATTTGCAGGTTGCAGGGTCCACGCCTGATAGCATCAGCTTTTCCAACTGCTGCAGAATGATCGTGTTAAAAGCTGAGCTGAAGTCGATGAAAATGACTCTGGCAGAGGGGTGTTATTCCTCTCCAGGTGTGACAGCATAACATGGAGTGTGGTAGAGAGAGGTCATCTTCTGTAGATCGGTTGGTCCTGTATGCAAACTGAAGGGGATCCAGGTCTATTTGGAGACTGTTCATGATGTGCTTCAAGACCAGCCGCTCGAGGCATTTACTCACAATTGGTGTCCCTTGTCATTGGGGGAGGGGGCTTGTAGTACATAATGTGTTGGAAGCCCTGCCACAGCATCGTTCCTCACACTGTGTTGAGAAGCGCTCCACAGTCTGATATTGTTGTCAAGGGAGCAGACATTGGCCGGCAACTGTGTCCGTACGTCTGGCTTGTATTGGTTAGCAGCTAGCCTCGCATTAGCTCCTCTATGCTTACCCTGCTTCTGCATCCTATCACACCGCTTTCTGTGTTTCCTCCTGGGTGTTGCTCAGAAAGAAAAGAAAGAAAAAGAAAAGAAAAACAAACAAAACACCTGGATCACCTGTATGGAGAAAAAAAATTGTGCAGCACGCAAGATAGACAGCGCACAATGTGCTTTGAGGCAGCAGGAAAGAAAGGTGTAGTCCGCGTCTGTGAACACCGGTGTGTACACCTGTGTGCATAGCTGTGTGGATCAGCATGCTTGTATTCCAAAGGTTTCTCCATGTAACGATCTGCTAGGAAGTGTGGGGAGCCATAGCCCCGTCCCCCAGGGTATGAAGCAGGTATGGAGGAGATCCAGGCCCCAGATATCCAGAGGCCCCAGAGTACAAGGACCCAAGGAGGACCACCAAAAGGGGGGGAACCGTGCCACCCTCCTGGGAAGAGCTGAGTAGAGCCCCAAACGAGAGGTCACCCAGCAGCTACGGAGCAGAGGCCAGAGGGGGTTGCAGTGGCGTGCCCGCGGGCTCTGCCGGCAGCCAGGTGTGCCAGAGAGGATCGAGCTTCAGGCCCCGAGGGCAGAGGCCTGAGGGCATCCCATCCCCCGGGAGGGGCCCAGCCGGGCCACAGGCGCCAGGCCCCGCCAGTCGGCCACCAGGAGTGAGCCGGTACATACATGAGCGCCCAGCCCCAGACGACAAGGACCACCAACACACCAACGTCTGAGGGCATCAGCCACCGGCAGGGAGTGTGGTGAGGGGAGATAGGCCTCCGTACTTAGGAGGGCCTGAGATGTACCCAGAGAGGTTGAGTCTAAGCCCCAACCTGACATATAGACACAGACGAACAGGCGCACGCGGATACAAACGTGCATTCCCACCCCATGTGCACAACCAAATACTCGGCACTCACCCAACGTGTAGACAGACACAAATAGACACTGCACAGACAGTCGCACTTCCCAAACATACTCTATATCCCAGGTTCAGTTACCCCCGCCCCCACAGGGGCAAGCCGCACCTAAACCCAGGAGATGTAACCCTTCTCTCTGGGGTGGAGGCAAGCGTACCACCTCCTTATCTGCAATAGCAGGGAGGCCCCGCATCCCAGACCCCAGTCTGACGGCCAGCACCTCCTCCCAGCGCCCCAGCCCTGACGGCTAACAGAACCGGGGTGAGTGAAGACCTCAAACCTCCCTACGCCCGCTCATATGTAGTGTTGCTGTGTGCTGTTCTAAAGTGCATTTAAAACTCAGGAGAGCATGGTACTAGCTTCCTCTCAGAGAGCAGCACGGCTCCTCCCGAAAACCTTTAGTGTCTATATGCATTTAAAATTGAGGGTAGGGCACCAGCGCCAGAGGTGGGTTGGAGTACACCGACCATCCTCTGGATGCTGTAAAACGTGCCCACCCCCAAGGCCCTATATGTATGTGTTATGTGAGAGTGTGAGTAATGTGGATGTCTAGGTTGCAGAATAAAATTGAGGCACAGGCGGCCAGAAGGGGACAGAGCGGGAGTGCCTCCCCTGCACCCGGTGACATACCTGCACCCCAAGCCCTGTGTGTGTGGGTGGGTGTGGTAGAGCGGGAATAGGGAGGCAGCTTAGGATGGGGAGGGAAGAAAGGGAGGGGCAAGCGGCCCCTCCCTGGGGCCAGCTCCCCCGCTGACCCCAGTAGGCATCCCCACACTCTGGAACCCACCAGGGCAAGGGGGCCCAGGCCCATCCGGACCCGGGCCCGCAGCAGCACCGCCCAGCCCCACAGAGTCCGGGGCAGCCCACCCGACTCCATCCCAGAGAAAACTGCACCCACCCCATCATCCAGTCATCTCCCAAACTACACAAGACAATAGACACCCAGGTTGAGTTCATTCTCCACCTCTCTTATATCGCTCCCCCCACCTGCAGAGTGAGCTCCTGTAGAGAGGAGACCACCTGCAAAGATATAACAGCCTCCCCACCAGTTAGAGAGCCCCCTAGTTGGGCCGATGCACCAGAGGTCCCCTGCACTGGGGCTGAGCCCCCCTGCACCCACCCGCCCACAGCTCCGGCGACAAAACAGCCAGGACCCAAGCCCCCAAGGCCCAGCCAGCACCCCAGACCGGGGGGCGGAGCACCCCCAGACCCCCAAGCCTCCACGCCCGTCCCCGACCCACCCAGGGGCAGCCAGGCTACCAGACCAGTAACCAACGTCCGCCAGCACAGACCCTCCCCCATCTCTGCTGTACGCAGCCACAAGGGAAACACCATCTAAGAGCCCCCCGAGCCCCTAACCAGGTCATGGCCACATCCCCCGGGTTAGGCCCTCCAGGGAAAATGTCCCTAGGGACTCCCCAGACGTCCTAAGGCCGTCCCTACCCCCATATCCACCACAATAGCGAAGGCAGGACCAAACCATGACCCCCCACCCCCACTAGGTGATGAAGCCGATCAAAGGAGCCCAAAGGGATTGATCAAATGTGATGGCAGATGTTGTATCAAGACTAATGTGATCTATTAGATGGTTTTTATATTGGTTAGAATTAAGATTATTTTTATTTTTCCAGTTAATGAGGACCATTTTCTTGGCTATGCATAGGGCCGTAAAAACAACGTGTTTATTTCTGCAGTGACCTCATCCAAGTTGCCCAGCAAGCATACTAAAGGGGAGGCTGGAATTTTACATTTCAGACACTTTGATAAGTCTTCACATATCTCACGCCAAAACTTCTGAACTGGTGGACAGAACCAAAGAGCGTGGATGTAATTGTCCGGTGTATTTGCTGTGCAGTGTGAGCAGTTGTTGGAAGGCGTATAGCCCATCTTGAACATCCTATGACCAGTATAGTGCACTCGGTGTAATATTTTGTGTTGTATTAATTGCAAACTGGGATTTCTGATCCATTGAAAGGTTTTTAAGCATATCTGAGACCAAAGGTTTGGGTCTAAGCTGATCGATAAATCTGCTTCCCATTTTGCAGTAGGAAGGGATATTGATTCATCTACTTTAGAAAGTGTTCTGTATATTTTAGACAATAATTTGGGGGGTTCTAGACTAAAACATTGTACCACACTTGGTGGTGTTTGTAATTCAGCTTCACTGGGATTCAATTTCTTTTTTACTATGGATTTAATTTGTTGATATTCCAAAAATTGTTTCTTGTTGATCCCATATTGTGTAACTAGTCTGTCAAACGAATTAAAGTCTGTTCCTTCCAATATATGTTCCAAGTATTTAATTCCTTTGTAACTCCACTCTGGAAAGTTTATCATATTATTGTTTTGTAATATGTCCGGATTGTTCCAAATAGGTGTACGTTTGCATGGGATTAATGAAGACTCTGTCATTTTTAGAAACTCCCACCATGCTGTCAGAGAAGAGCTGATATTGATGCTTTTAAAGCATTCATGTCGTTTGATGTTTGAGCTGAAAAATGGTAGGTCTGAAATTTTTAGGTTATTACATAGGGCCTGTTCTACATCTATCCAAGGTTCATCTAAGAGGGTGTGTGTAAACCATCTAGAGGTGAACTGAAGCCTGTTGGCTAAAAAATAGTGATTAAAGTTAGGCAGATCTAATCCTCCTTTATCCTTGGTCTTTTGCAGTGTTTTTAAGCTGATACGTGGGGGTTTATCTTTCCAAAGGAATTTAGAAATATACGAGTCTAGAGATCTGAACGAATCTTGTGATGGCTTATTTGGGATCATTGAAAATAAATAGTTTATTTTTGGCAAGACCATCATTTTTATAGCGGCGACCCTTCCCATGAGTGATATGGGTAAAGATTTCCATCTAGCCAGATCAACTTCTACTGTCTTTAACCCTTTAAAGCTGGTCGGAGTGGACACGCTCCATTTTGCGTAACTATTTTTAAATCCCGGTAGCTCTGCAACCACGTAAGCTGGCGCAATAATTTTTTTTGCATATGAAACCGGAGGAGTTGTACTTACATCTTATGCCATCAGCTTGTCCTAGGTCACAGTTTCCTTCCACATATAGCTTTGCAAAAACTGCATAAAAAGCACTTGCAGCACCAAAAACAAAATATTCCAGAAACACGCTTTGCCGATCCGATCAGCTGTTCATAACACTTCCTACATCCATCAGCGTGAACTATCCCATGTCCGCCATGACCTACCCGAAACTGGAAGTGACGTCATTTTGCGGAAATGTAGTTTTTTTACCATCAGGGCCTCATGAGCCTATACTTGTGTTTTTAAAAGTTATATTTGACTTTATGACTTTCTGTGTCATTTCTGGGATGCTTAGGACTCATATTGCACTGCTGGAAATAGTTTATTTTGATGCATATCAGGGCTCTCAAAATTTCAAAATCCCTGGTAGCCCTTCGGGCAGGGACTCTTCAGTTTTTGGTAGCCCAAAATAAATGTAAGTAGCCCGAATAAAAAAGAGAGCAATTTTTTGATTGATGTTTTGTTTCCTTTACAATATTATACTTTAATGTATAATATTGTAAAGGAAACAAAACATTAATCAAAAAATTGTTGAAAAACAAATTACAACATTGTATAAAAATTACAATCATCAACTCAAATACTTGGTTCTAATTGAACAGAAATTTCTATGAACTTGTAAGAACTGTGTAGGACATGAATCAGTCTGTGTCAGATCAGAATTTGAAATTTCCACTGAAGTCACGGGTAAGAGACAAGTGGAACCAAGATCTAGGCCATTTGCTTTTTGAAGTTTGCAAAGACTGCTAAATTTTGCCAGTGGTAGTTCACTCTTTGCAACATAGTACGCTGTTCTAAACAGATTTTTCAGGTTTATTTTTAGTATGTTATTTGCAATTGGTGTTTGTTCTGGGAAAGATATTGCAGACTGAGCAATAATGCATTTCTTGCATTTCTCATGGCTTCTAATGGGGGCCTTTCTTAAAATGACTGGTCCCAGTAACAAAGGCGCTTGTCGACTCAGAAATCAAGAGAAAACCAACAACACACCCGGCAGAACATTATGTTATTTACACGGGTGCACATAAGTGGTCCGCATGTGCGCATTCGCTGTCAAAATAAAAGACGCGCACCAGATAAGAAGTTGCAATGCGCGTTTGCGTCCATATAAAAGACACTGTTTTTGTCCGCTAGAGTGGGATTTTCACGGCACATTCCGCACCACATCTCTGTGCGTTCATCATTTGTTTGAAGCCAGCTCACCTCCTGCAACCACTTTTCCGAGAATACGTGCTTCTTTTGTGGTTTGGACTCCTTCTGACATTTCTTTGGAGGTGGAGGAACATCACAGTAATTGCTTAAAGGAGCTTCTTTGACATCTTTAAGAGTTTTAAACAAATGTCTGTCCTCCTCCAGAAAATCTTATGTACGCAAACACACGTTGCAACTTCTTATCTTGTGCGCGTTTTTTTTTTTTTTTTTGACAGCGAATGCGCACCTGCGGACCACTTATGTGCAGCCCCGGTTATATAGCTCGTCATATTGCAGCCACAGAAATTCTTTTGTCCATGAAACCATAAAGCTGCACTTTCTTTTTGCCTTATAGTCTGATTTGTCATAACTTCTCCGTTTTGTGGTAAGCTTTTCTTTGGCTGTCACTTCTTCACCCTGACCTGTCTTATTTGGCTCAGCAGAACTAAAATATATATCCTGCTGCTTTTACACACACACACACACACACACACACACACACACACACACACACACACACACACACACACACACACACACATAACGGTCAGCGATTCTCTGCGCGATCAACCTCTCACATGTTTAAGCTTGCTGCGGGAAATTTCACTTGTCATGTTTGCATAGTAAGCTAACGATTGATAAGACGATGTCAGAGGAATTGGTGCGCAAATTATCGTCACTCACCAATCAGTACTGTCGCTCTCTATACACAGTTCGCGCGATTGCAAAGTGAAAGCAAAAAACAAGCGCAAATTCAAACGCGATTTCAATATGTCACATATTGACAGTGGCTCACCGATGCCAATGACATAATTACCCAGCTACATTTCCGAAAGAATGCAAAAGCATTGACATATATTTTTCCTTCCTACAATAGCCCGACGGGCAGGGAAGAGAGAGATTTTGGTAGCCCGACTGGAAAAATCGCTAGCCCGACGTCCCGGGGCTAGCGATTTTGCAAGCCCTGCATATGCTGTTTTCTTTGCAAATTTGCATTATAATATTTATTTTCGTTTTTCCTACAGTATATGAAAATTGGTGTATTTCAAAAATAAAACTAAGAAGACACTCAAAATAAATTTCCTGTGGTGGGAAACTAGTTTGTGCAACTTTTTTGTATTTACAGTTTTGAGTGATAAGCCTCTTAAATTTCTCTAACTAGAAATATATGTTAAAAAAACAAAAAACGATTTTCAATTTTTTTGTAGTTTATTGTACTTTTTTGCAATTTATGTAATTACTATGCACTTAATGCATACATATTATTAAAATTTGGGCTATAATGGTTGTATTGATGTATAGCAACTTGAAATGCTCCCAAAAATGGCACTACAGCATGTAAAACTATAATATAAGCTCTGGCGAACTTGGTTCTATGGTAGGTCTTAAAGGGTTAAAAGTGGGATGTGGTTTAATTTAGTTAATTCTGAAAGTTTAGGAGAGACATTAATACCTAAATATTTTATATTTCCAGATTGCAGTGGGAAGGAGAAGAATTATGGAAGGAGCAATTAATCGGAAGAACTGTTGATTTTGACCAGTTAATTGAATAATCGGAGACACTTGAGAAAGAATTTATCAATGCAATTACCCCAGAGATATTGGTTTGTGACTTTTGGAGAAAAAGTAACACATCATCCGCATAAAGGCTGATTTTATGTTCTACATTCTTACATTTGTTACACACCAGCCCAGGGAACCGGCGTGCGACATAAGGAAAATAAAAATAAGGAAAAATGCCCCCACACTCCCTGCTCTCAAGGAGGACGAACCAACAAAAAACCCCTACAGCTACCAAGTAAAAACAGTATCGACAACTATTTACATCTATATTCGACAACTATTTACATCTATATACAACAAACTATTTACAACACGGGGGGAGATCGCAACCATGACAAACTGAAACACAGGGCTTAAATACATAGAGGGAGCAATCAGGGAATGGACAACAGGAGGGAAACACAGCTGGGGCAAATCAGAACTGACGAGACAAGGAAGCGTAAACTGAACACACTCAGATAAGACAGACCTTCAAAGTAAAACAGGAAACACATAACAGTCACGCCTAAAACAAAACACTGACAACATCGAATCGTAACACATTTTATTCCCCTAATTGTTGTAGCCTGTCTAATTGCTGCTGCTAGTGGTTCAATAAAAATTGCAAAGAGTGAAGGGGAGAGTGGGCATCCCTGTCTGGTGCCCCTCAGGAGAGAGAAGCTGGAGGATGTTTGTTTGGTCATTTGTTCTGACACAAGCTGTTGGGGAGTTATATAATATTTTTAACCAGTTTATGAAAGAGGATCCAAAACCAAATTTGTGTGAAGTTGCAAATAGAAATTTCCAGTTAACTCTGTCAAATGCTTTTTCCGCATCTAAAGAAAATATTATGGTTTCAATGTTTTTACTGCATGAGTAGTCTATTAAATTAAGTAATCTACGTGTATTTGTTGATGAGTGCCTACCTTTCATGAAACCAGTCTGGTCAGGATGAATTAAAAGGGGGGTTATTTTCTCTAATCTTTTTGAGAGAGCTTTGCAGATTATTTTAAGGTCTACATTAATAAGGGATATTGGACGATAGCTTGAGGGAAATACAGGGTCTTTGCCTGGTTTTAGTAAGAGACTGGTATTTGCAGAGTTCATATTTGGTGGTAGTCTACCATTTTCTTTGATTTCCTGCAACATCCTGTGAAAAACTGGTGCCAGAATCACCCAGAATTCTTTGTAAAAATCTGTTGGAAAGCCGTCTGGACCTGGAGCCTTATTATTGGGCAAACTTATCAGAGCTTCCTGGAGTTCACCTGGCATCAGTGACGAATCCAGTGCCATTGCTTGGGTGTCTAATCATTTTGGAAGAGTTATGTTGTCGAGAAATTGATCGATTTCATTTTTAGATGGGTTTATTTGTGGTGTATATAAAGTTTCATAGAAAACCCTAAAAAATGTTTATTTTTTTAGGATCATATATTGTATTCCCAGATAAATCTTTAACAGCACATATAGTTGTTTTTTCTTTATTGATTTTTAACTGGTTGGCAAGAAATTGTCCGGATTTGTTATCGTGTTCATAATTTTGCAGGCAAAGTCTTTGTACTAAGATTTTCGTCTTTTTATTAATAATTTCTTTTAATTCTAGTTTTGTTTTGCGTATTTTGTTTAATATTTCTTGATCTTGGTGTGACACATAGGCTTTTTCTAAGAATTTGATGTTTTTTTTTCTAGTTCCTGAATATTTTTGTTTTCTTCTTTCTTCTTATGTGATGAGAAAGAGATTATTTTACCTCTCATCACGGCTTTCCCTGCTTCCCAAAGGACAGATGCTGATGTTCCAGGAATGTCATTAAAGCCTAAATATAGAGTCCATTCTTTTTTAAAGTATTTGATAAACTCTTCGTCTTTGAGCAGTGATGTATTAAATCTCCAGTTTTTACTTGGTGTAGTATTATTCTTCTGTATTAGTGTTAAAGATACAGGAGCATGATCGCTGACAGCTATAGGATGAATCTCAGTGTCTGAAATGTTACTCAGCAGTGAGCTGCTGAACAGAAAATAATCCAGTCGGTTAATCCAGTCGGTTAAGTCGGTGGCGCTGCACCGACTTAACCTTTTTAACCTTAAAAAAGATTGCGCCGGTGCATGTGGCTTGCTGTCTATCACTGCCAGTGTTATGTTTGTTTGTTTTGATTTTATTGACTATTGTAATAAATACCCACTCTCTCTTGGTGTATGATTGCCTAACCCTACTGGATCTCCGACCTTCTGCCAAAGGCTGGGCAAAGTGGAACCAAGCTGGACATAAAACTTTGCCCCCGCTAATATCGGAGATCCCGGCTCACCTGTGCCGTGTTCCAGATCCACCACTCCGGCAAAAGTGCTGACGCCGGGGTCGAAGGGCTGGCTTCCTGGTGAAGCTGAAAGCTTCTTTAAGGTATTCTCTTAAGCCCTTATCCAGAAAACAAGGAGCGGTGCCAAACTTCTGTTTCTCTCGGCGATCGTTGGAACCTGTCTGTACCTGGCTGGTACCTGTCATCTGCCTGGATGGGATGTTCCAGTCCCGCCGGCGTGGTGTGAATCTGCGGAACCTGCGGCCTCTGTGTCGGGCTTCTAGGACGGCTAGCGATGGGGATCCGCCGCTTACCGCCAGGATTGGCCTGGTAAATGCTAGGTCCCTAGCGAACAAAACATTTATCCTGAAGGATTTTTTCACATCCCGAGGACTGGATTTTCTCTGTGTGTGCAAGACGTGGCTGAGCACTGGGGAGTGCAGCCTCTTCTCAGATCTTCAGAAATTCTTTCACGGCAGCACTTTGAGACAGTGATCCACGCCTTTGTTAGCACTCGGCTGGATTACTGTAATGCACTTTATATTGGGGTGAGCGCATCATATATTAGTCATCTACAGAGGGTGCAAAATGCCGCAACTCGTCTTTTAACTGGCACTCGAAAGTTTGAGCACATTTCCCCTGTTTTAGCTTCACGTCACTGGCTGCCCATTTCTGTTAGGATTCATTTTAAAATTCTTTTATTTACTTTTAAAGCTCTCCATGGCCTAGCTCCATCTTATCTCTCTGAGCTGCTACAGCCTTATACACCCACCCGCTCTCTCAGGTCAGCTGATCAGCTGCTCCTGAAGATACCCAGGACTGGGCGTAAACTTAGAGGAGATCGTGCTTTTGCTGTAGCAGCTCCCAAACTGTGGAACGAGCTTCCTTTAGAGATTAGACAGGCCACTTCTTTATCTGTTTTTAAGTCACTCTTGAAAACCCACCTCTTTACCCTGACCTTTGACACCACGTGAGATGTTGGTTTTTATTTTTATTTTAGTTGTTTTTAGGTGATTCGATGCTGTTTTATCTTGTTTTTGTTTTAATATAGGGCTGTTTTAATTTTATATTTTATTTATTTATTTTGCTGCTTTCTGTTATTCTATTGTTTTAACTTATTTTCTGTACAGCACTTTGTTCCTGTGCTGGGTATTTTAAAGTGCTTTATAAATAAAATTGGATTGGATTGGATGGGGCCAGGTAAGCGGCCAGAGACAGCTCCATAAGGAGTGGGTTAGCTAAGCCAGTTTTGTCGGTGCTGTCCAACGTCATATACTGTTTATAGCTGGGTACAGTGATGCAGGTAGACAGAGGTTTGCCACATGATGCACTTAGCTCTCAGACAAAGTTTGGGAACATAGGAAGGCAGTTTTTCGATATTGCGGGGTCCAGTTGGAGGAAAAAGCCTGTGAACTGCGACAGCTTCTGAGCTGGCAGAGGAGAGGGCTAGTCCACCTGCAGCTTCTTAGCTGCACAGTGAATCAGGGGCTGACTGCCGAAGCAGTGGCGGCACATTGGGGCTGTGCACACGTCATCACAGATCATCTGCCTTAAAGGCGTGAATAAAGGTTTCCTCAGCCAGGACACGTGAGGGCATGATATCCCATACCACGTGTGTTGTACCGAGTGTATTGACTGAAAAGGAACTACTTCAGCCTTTGGTTTAAAACTACTGTTAATAGAGGAAATTTGAAGGTTGAGTTTGTTCCACGACTGCATTTCACTCACTGCCTCTGTTTGTATCTCTGTCACTGCAGGACCAACATGGAGCGAGAAGTCAGCACTCTCAGGAGGCCGACAAACCTCACAGAAGAAAGGGGGAGAAAACATACAGTTGTGATGAGTGTGGGAAGGATTTTACCCATGCTGGAAGCTTTAAAAGACACCAAATCATGCACAGTGAAGTTAAACCATACAACTGTGATTTGTGTGGAAAGTCTTTTAACCGTCCTGGAAACTTAAAAACTCACCAACTCATACACAGCGGAGTTAAAGCGTACAGCTGTGACTTGTGTGGAAAGTCTTTTACCCAGTCTGGAAATTTAAAAAAACACCAACTCATGCACAGTGGAGTTAAAGCGCACAGCTGTGACTTGTGTGGAAAGTCTTTTACCCATGCTAGAAGCTTTAAAAGACACCAACTCATCCACAGTGGAGTTAAAGCATACAGCTGTGACTTGTGTGGAAAGTCTTTTACCCATGCTGGAAGCTTTAAAAGACACCAAATCATGCACAGTGAAGTTAAACCATACAACTGTGAGTTGTGTGGAAAGTCTTTTAACCGTCCTGGAAACTTAAAAACTCACCAACTCATACACAGCGGAGTTAAAGCGTACAGCTGTGACTTGTGTGGAAAGTCTTTCACCCAGTCTGGAAATTTAAAAAAACACCAACTCATGCACAGTGGAGTTAAAACGCACAGCTGTGAGTTGTGTGGAAAGTCTTTTACCCAGTCTGGAAATTTAAAAACTCACCAACTCGTCCACAGTGGAGTTAAACCATACAGCTGTGAGTTGTGTGGAAAGTCTTTTAACCGTCCTGGAAACTTAAAAACTCACCAACTCGTCCACAGTGGAGTTAAAGCGTACAGCTGTGAGTTGTGTGAAAAGTCTTTTAACCAGTCTGGAAGTTTAAAAATGCACCAACTCGTCCACAGTGGAGTTAAAGCGTACAGCTGTGACTTGTGTGGAAAGTCTTTTACCCACCCTGCAAGCTTAAAAACACACCAACTCGTCCACAGTGGAGTTAAAGCGTACAGCTGTCACATTTGTGGAAAAACTTTCCGCTGGCTAGTCAGCCGAAACATTCACCTACGCATTCACACCAAAAATGATGTTTACTGCTGTGATCAGTGTGGTAAAGCTTTTGTGACATACAAAAACTTACAGCAGCACACGTTTACCCACACTGAGGAGAGACCTTATAAATGTGACCTGTGTGAGAAGACTTTTAAATCTCCACATTACCTCAAATCACACCAAAAGATTCACAGCAGAAAGAAACTCTAAAAGTGCAGTTACTGTGAGGTATGTATTTTTCTTTTAACAGTTTTACAATTTTATATGAATGAAGTTAAATTTCAAAGCTTAAAAGTTTTAAAAGCTCCTCCCCTTTCTCTCTATCTAACATTCACACTCCAATGGATGCATCGGAGAGCAGGTTGGAGTCAGTATCTTGTGGGATGCAGAGTAGAACATCCAGGGGTTTAATCACCAGTCTTCCCATTAAGTAGATTACCTAGAAATGAAGACTTAATGTTGCCCAGTAAGTTGAGTGTTATAATGTAAACAGTAAGATATAATTGGACACTGGCACAGATACTCCTTATTTCAGGCGCCATTAAAAATAAAAATGTTGAAAGAATTCCCTGACTTACACTGTCTTTGTGTCTTTGTTTAGAAGCAGAGCGACACAGATGGATCCAGTTCTCAACCCTGTCGTCACTGTGGTAGTGGGAAAGAGTTTCTCTGTGACTTTTGTGAAAAAACTTTCAATCATCAAGAGAACCTAAACAACATCAACTCAGACACACTGGAGACAAAACGAACTACTGCAAAGAATGTGGGAGAGGCTTCCCTAAACCAAGTGAATTAAACCAAAATTAACTCTGTCACATGGGGTCAAAAACCATCTCTCATTCACCACTGCGGATCATCTTAAAGTGCATGGAAGAGTCCACACAGGAGAGAAACCATACAAATGCAGAAACTGTGAGAAAAGTGTCTCGCTGTCAGGAAGTCGTAACAAACATGAACGTACATACATGGAGGGGAAACTACAGCTGTGACCAGTGTGACAAATCAAAACATTTCACACCCATTGATTTTGAAAACCTTCAATATGAACTAAAGCCATCAACAGGATGTGAAACGACCACTGATGTGACTTTATATCCAAGAAAAAGATAAAAACTCAAGCTGATCTGGGTCTGGGCTGTACTTTGGTGTTTTACCACCTTAAACAGCTTGATCTTTTTGTGGTTTCATTGACTCAGTTATGTCAGATTTCCTCTCTGTCCTGGTCTGGATGCTCATCTGTAAAGAAGTAAAACTCGGATGGTTCAGTGGTCTCTAGCAGCTGATTAGTGATCCAGCACTTCTGTGTATCATGCAGTTGTGCTTCTTTTCCTCTTGTGTCGACTCAGCTCAGTTACTCGGTTAGAGGGTTCCACATATACAAGAATCCTTCCTGGAATCGGTTTTTTGGTATGAGGTGTTCTTGGGAAGACGTCACACCACCACCACTGTGTCAGGCTGTTCCTGTGATCTTCTTTTAATGCCACGTGTAACGGGACTGTAACGGACTGTAACGTGTAACGGGAATCTCTCGAAAAACTACAGCTCCAACAAACATCATCCAGATGTTTGTTGGTAGATGTGAGATGAGCCTTTCTGTTGTTGAATCTCTCCCCCCATTGAATCTCTTATTGCTGAATCATGACCTCTGACCTTATCGAAGCTGAGTAAGGCCTGCAGGTCTTTAGATGATGATCTGGGTTCTTCAGTGACCTCCTGGATTAGTCATCGATGCACTCTTGCAGTATTTCTAGTCAGCCAGTTGCTCCTGGGAGGCTTGAGTACTCTTCCATTTTTCCTGTAGTGTGGATAATGGCTCGTAGTTCACTTGAGTCCCAAAGCCTTAGACATGACTCTGTAACCTTTTCATACTGATGTCAGTGACTTTGTTTCTCTGCTGTTTCTTTTGATCGTAGCATGATGTGCTGCTGTGTGAGGTCTTTCAGCCGGCTTCCATACATGGTCAGGTTGTTTTTCATACCTTTTTACCCTTAACAAATGAAACCATTTACAGACTATTTTCCACTGACCCAGGTAACCTTTGTCATATTTCTTTCCTTTTTGATCATCTGAAACATTCAAATGTTGAGTCCTTCAGGTGTAACCTTGACTATTTTCCCAGTTGCAGCTTAAGCTAGGCTTAATCCTTCCTTTTTAGACTACTGCTTAGCCACAACCAGCTGTGACAATGTTTATGGCTGGTTTGGTTAAAGCGCCAGTTTAGTAAATAGGAGAGGGCTCTCAATCCCAGCAGTGCATAAAAACGTGAGTTCTCTGTCATTGCTCACTTTCTGTAAGAATGTCATGGCCCTGGGTCTTTTGACCCAGCGTTTTGTGTTTTCTATTATTGTGATGTATTTTGGTTCTGGTTTTCTCTTTCTTTGGGTTTTGGTTCTGTTCTTCCCCAGTTTAGTATTTAGGCTTTCCTGCCTGTGTATTCCTGTGTCAAGTCCGGGTTTCTTAGTCTGTGTCTTTGCATGTGTGAGTTCTTGTTTTATTTTGTAGGTCTGTGTCTCTCGTCAGTGTTTCTAGTTTCACTCCCCTTGTCCCGTTATGTCCAATTACTCCCAGCCGTGCCTCCGTCTGTTTCAGGTCTGTTTTTGTTTAGCTTTTCCCAGTTTAGGTTACTCCCTGGGGTCCGTTCTTCGTACCTCGCCTTTGTAAGTTAGCTGGATTTGATTGTTGGCGATTTCGCGTGATCTTGGATCGTTCGGTTCTCCGAAGCTCATCCGGGACTTCCTGTCATAGCAACAGATCCGTAAGCGTAAACCTGCTCGGGAGCAGGTTTACTTTATGTAAACAGGATTAGATCGCGGCCACTCAGGTATGTCCACTTCATTTATATGAAAGCAACAGCGATATTTTACCACTGTTTCACCATAAATAAATATTATCAATGTAACTAAAGATAATGCAGTACTTGATCCTTTTATTGATTCCATACAGATACATACAGGTCATTTCCTTAAAAAAAAAAAGGGAAATGTACTATTAATCATTCTATTTCATGTATTTGATTATTTCAGATGTAATTCATATTTTAGAGTTGTAATTGTAAATTACTTCGTGTAATCAAGATGAGAGACCACGGCTATAAAAGCGAAGGTGGATTTGGGAAGTCTGTCGCAGCCATGTCCTGTCCGTTTACACGAGCCACCCATTGCGGAAGGTGCAAGATTGATAAGGAGAGTTCTCAGAATTCAGCGTATATTGCGGGATAGACAGGATCCTTTAGCTCAGCGCGACAGTGTGCTCATAGAGAGATATCGATATTCCCGTGAGGGTATTATTTACCTAACCAACTTGTTGACGAGGGGGTGCAGGACCACCACCTGTCTTTTTGTGCGCTGCCCTTTTCTTGGTTGCTGTTATGAACAAACAGATTATTTCAGGGTCTCTTGTCAAGAGACTAAAAGCAATATAAGTGATAAATATTACCATTCTGTAGAATATTCTTATATTTCACTTTTACTTGTTCCCATGTTCTAGTGCAGGGGTGTCAAACTCAAATACACAGTGGGCCAAAATTCAAAACTGGAACAAATTCGTGGGCTAACGTTAATATTTATTGAAAAAAAAATCTTCCTCTAGATATAAGAATGAATCTTTTCTTAAGGACTCAAACAAGTTTTGCTGAAAAACTGAATATGGAACAAGCAAAGCTTAATACTAAACAATATATATATTAGCTGTATAATACCAGTAGGCCAGCTCTAATAGTAATTTGGTATGGCTTCACTATGGCAGCCTGGCTTCTGTCAGCCTGCCGCAGGGCAGCTGTGGCTACAACTGTAGCTTGCCTCCACCAGTGTGTGAATGTGAGAGTGAATGAATAGTGGCATTGTAAAGCGCTTTGGGTGCCTTGAAAAGCGCTATATAAATCCAATTTATTATTAATATTATTAAATTACTTACGAGTTTAATTTGTCAGCAACTTTCTGCCAGCCCTCTCTCCTTGCTTTTGCAGCCTTTGCAGTGTTCCCTTGCGTTTTAATTAAACTCTGAAACTCCTGAAATCCCTCAATCAAGAGTTCTTGCTCTGCTGCCGAAAAATACCGAGCGCGCTCCTTCGACATTTTCGCCGACCAATCAAAGGGTTGCAGATCAATGTTTCTACTATCGATGCGTAGCCCCTTTTAAGCCACCCAGTGATCTCACGTTACTTCATCCAGCTATACTAATCGTCAACAACAGGTGTGTTCGGAGAACCGGAATAGCGAGCTCAAAGTTAGCGCAATGATTTGATCTTGGATGTGTCATTTGATCTTGGATGTAGTAAGCGAGGTACGAAGAACGGACCCCTGTTCTGTTTTTTGCCACCCTCGCCTTTGTTTGTTATCTCACTGTCAATAAAGCTTCCTCACCTCAGTTGTGCTGCATCCTGGGTCCTTTAATAACTTACACCTGGCTCGCGTCGCGAACCGTGACAAAGAAAGCATGTTATCCTCAGGCAGAGCTGCAGACGATCAAGAATCCATAACTACTGGATGGTGGACATTTCTCTAAGCAGACAGTCAGTTCTTGGGATGCCAGCTGGATGTAGTTTCACAACCTTTAACTTAATCTCTGTGTGTTTTTGACATCTTATGCTCTGGTTTAACTTTTAAACAACCTGATTAATGAAAGCACATCAAATAACTCCTGTTTGTCATCAGCGGTGGCTTTAGGATCATCCTCACCTGCTCATGGTTGCAGTTGTTTATCGGTTGAATTGGCATTTATTTTATAGTGTGATAAGATGTTAATAAGCGTATAAAGCTGTAAAGCGTCTTGAGTGACTTAAATCGCCTTTCTTCCTCAGTGTGATGCTCAATGTGAACTGCAGGTCGTCTTGATGATGTCTATATGCCTTAACGCATTGAGTTTCTTCAATATCATTGGTTAATTAGATATTTAGATTGATAAGCAGCCGAAATTGTGGAGCTACTAAAGTGACCAGTGAGTATACAGTCTGGTTATCATCATGTTTAACTTTGTTCACATGCACTGATGAATGAACAGCTGATGGCTGTAGCATAACACCCACTGTAGAAAACGGTATTTGTTATCAGGAAACATTAAATGCTGAGTGTAAATGCGGCATCAAGGGCATCGACAAAAAAAAAAAAATGCTCGTATTGGGAATGGCACAGGCACCGATCGGTTTTCTATCGCCCATTTGCTGGGAGTAAGGGCGCCCTCCGTTTGCGAGGTGCGCCTGCTGCTTGCGGCACAGGGAGGAGAGGGCGGGGCGGCGGGGGATTCTCTGAACGGCTGTAGCAGCATCTAATAACCAACTCGCAAAATAAAACAAAATAAAAACAAAACAACAAACACGAAAACACCAGACATCATGATGCAGACTTATAATTTGCACCGATGTTTTTTCGGAATTCTATACATGAAAAGTGAGCGCGAGAGCCCTCGGTGCGCCTGCTCGCTGCTGAAGTCAAAGTAAACTTTACTGTCATCTCCGCTACAGTCCAGCATATAGAGAGACGAGTCGACGAGGCTCCAGTTACAGCAGTGCAAGTAAACAAACAATATATATAAGAAGAGTAAGAAAATAAATATACACTTTAGGACCGGGATAAAGGGATCAATAACAATTTATAATTTACAGTTTGATGATTTAATGTCTCACACACAACCCGTCGAAAGGGGAGGGGGACGTGCTGCTTCCAAATACAGCACATTGCATTCATAATGATGTAAATCCAAGCCCATTATGGATTCATGATTTGAATCCTGGGTTGTGTGAAATCCCAGAAATAAACCTTAGACAAAGTGAATCTGTGAACTAAGGTGTAGGTCTACTAGGTTATGTTGTGGTGATCGTCGAGTTGGTGGATTTGTGTTCATTCTGGAGTGCAAAATTAAAACCAATGTAAGATGGACAAGAAAAGTTCAAAGCCATCAGGTGCTCAGTTTAGAAAAAAGAGAAAAGAAGAGGAGGAGAAACGAGCAAAAGATACAGGTAAGCAGATGTGTCATTGGATAATGGCAGGTCATCCTGAAACGATCAGAGTCAGAATCAGAATACTTTATTAATCCCTAAGGAAATTATGTGGGTTACAGTTGCTCCAAGAAGAAATGGTAAAAATAGCAACAGTAACACACTAAACTGCAAACAATACATTATGTTACAGATTTTAATATTAATTAGTCATTGTCAATTGTTGACTTGTCCTGTTCTCATTGTATGACGAATTATGATGGCTGTTTGGTAGCCGTTTGCATACAATGCATACTGTTGGGTCTAAAGTCAGACGTTTGTGTATTGTATGTACGGTCGGCAAGGTCTGTCATCTAGAATAGTAAGAAAGTGTCACAGTTTGTGTTGACAGACCGTGGGGATGTGGAGAAGGAGGACCCAAAATGCAGGACTCTTCAGATGAAGCAGTGTCTTTATTTACAGTGTTGCAAATATGAACCACAATGAATCCCTGTGCTGCCCACACTCCTGTGCTGTGTTCGCTCTCACTGTCTGTGCTCTAAAACTCTGTTTTCTAGTTTCCATGCACCCGTGCTTGCTGCCCTCTCGTCTCCACACTCCTGCAGGAAGCACACAGCCGTAAATACTTCACACTATGGCAAACTCACACTAACTGACATCTAACTGGGAAACTGACAGGAAGTCTCACGCAACGATCCAGCATCGGAGAGAACTCAGCCACACTCCTAAGTAGCTCTCCTGATGAAGCTTGACCAGCTGCACACACCTACACCCACAAACAAGAAAAACAAAGAAAAAACCAGGGACAGCAACACCAAATATACACATGTCCATAAACTATTCAAGAACCCCGGGTACCCAGACACAGGGTTCTTGATAAAAAGTAAAGTGTATTTATTAAGCGCTTTTCATAGACAGGCGGTCACAAAGCGCTGCACAGGATTCTTATCATTCTTATTTTCTGGTTTGTTTGTTTCTTCCCCTTCTCATCCAGTCTGTCTCTGTGTGCTGTGATTAGTGTCCTCGTGTTTGTTTACCTCCTACCTCCTCAGTCATGTCTTTGTATCTGTCTTGTGTCCAAATCTTTTTAAAGTGATGCTACATCAATGTGCTCACAGACATTTACCTTACACTATGTTCGAGTTACAGTGCATCATCTGTGAAATATAACGGAGATTACAACCTTCAGCCTTCAGTGAGCTTATGGTGAGCCTACAACGTTATTCGTTAACAACAAAGCAAACGAAGCATGGCTTGACAAGTCTAGAAGATAGTTCAAGTTAAATGATTAATTCTAATCTATGTCTCAAAACCATGCAAACCAATGAGTAGTGGAAGAGGTGTAGCTAATGAAGTGGCCAGTCTGAGGGATCTCCCTCCTCCTCACTGAGTTTCTTTTGCTGCTCTCCTTCGTGTCTTTATAAACTGGTGGTGTTGCCACAGTATTCCTACACGCATTACTGTTTTTATTTACCGATGTGCAATATCTGCACATGCTGCTCCTCTTTCTCACTGTCTGCAGCCCAAATGTGTTTTCTCAGGGCATCTGAGTCACGTGATCGCACAGTAACGAATCAAAGCAAATCAGGAAGAAGGGGGCGGAGCAAAGTGTGTGTGCAGGACAGGAGTCGCGCAAAGAGAGCTGCTTTTGCATGAAACGGGAGTAAAGTAGTGAACTTAGAGGACAGACACAAACTAAAGTATCGATCATATACCACTACCAACGTCCTGATCGATATCTGCATCGATCTGCCCACCCTTGTCTCCTGGATCGTAGCTGAGATCAGCGTGAACCACGTGGGTCTCTGCTCCCTGATCTGTTTCCTGTGTTTGGAAAGAGTTGCAGCTTCATCGCGGAGTTTCTCTCGGTTTGTGGGCTCATCTAAAGGTAAGCACCGAGCTAACTTTACTGTGAGTTCAGTTCATGTTGAGTTTAGCTCCTGAATGAGGTCTTCTGCTGCTCTCCTCGGTGTCTGTTCTCAGTTTATTGTGAACACGTTGAGAGAAGAGTGAGAGAGTGTTTGGAGAAAAACACCTGCTAATCATTAGCTCAGCATGCTGGGAGAAGTTGGAGCAGAAAAGTCTTTTCATTGTCCCTGCAGCTGTTTTTCTGCCTGCACCAAACCTCTACAGCCTCATTTCTATTTAAGTGATAACAGGAAGGTGTGTGTGTCCATGCTGCCCAGTCTCTTTTACTGTGTTTAAATTGCAGCTGCTAGAACACGGCTGTTCAACATCTATTCAGTCAGTCACGTTTATTTCACATCTACAGACACGCATTTAGAATAGACTTTATTGTCATTGTACAGAGTACAACGAAATTGGAGTGCCACTCCCTTGGTGCAAGTTTCAATAATAAATATAAATGTAAAATATAAAAGTACAAAAAAACAATCGTAAGTACTCAAACAATAGTATGTACAATATATACAGGATAGCAGCATTAATATAATGACAGTATGAATAGCAGCATAATATAATGACAGTGACGGTATGGAATAGGTTCAATTGTTTTTGTGCTTATTTACTACGGTGATAGCTCTGGGAAAGAAGCTATCCCTGAATCTGTTTGTCCTGGTTTTATGTGACCTGTACCGTCGGCCTGACGGTAATAGTTCAAACAGTTGGTTGCTGGGCTGAGAGTGGTCCTTGATGATATTGCCAGCTCTGCTGAGGTACCGAGAGTTTGCAGTGACCTCCAGGCAGTAACGAGTAACGCATTCCTAGTTTTGGAATAATAACTAGTTACCGTGCTCGTTACTACAATAATAACGTAGTTATTGTAACGCGTTACTTAATAACGCGTTAGTCCCAACACTGGTTATCACGTGTCTTTTAAAATGTGATGTATACAATAAAGTAATTAACTTAAAAGTAAGTAATAAATTTTAAGGTGCTAATTGGGGATAAGCTTGCAAGCTCTACAATTAGCCGCCATGCTAACCCCGTGGGCTTGTCTCTGGCTGTGTCCCAATCCGGTCGTTCAGTCTGACGTCACTAGCCGTGTCTGGGCCTAAACTCCGCTGCAGGTCCATATATCAAACGATCACTATGGCATTACTGAGAGTAGAAAAACTGTCTAAAGTCTTTCATCTTTAATAAAATGATCAGCGTTCTGCTCTACCAGGTGTAACAATTGAGTTTAACATCCAGGCATCCATGAAAACGGAATTTATGACATTTAACGGCGTTAGAAGTTAGCAGGGAGTTAGCTCGCTAGCTTCTATCTAAATACAATATAGCATGTCCTGACTGCGAGGTTTTGGAAACAAATTAAAACGTACAGCTTTCTTATCACTTCCAGCATAAATGAAGACAGAAAACTAAACAGCAGTGACGTTTGTAGGGTTACTGAAGTTTGGCTAGCTGGTATATAATGATGTGCTACGTGACCGCTAGCGACACAACTATGTTAGCATAATATAAACAAGCTAACTTTTTTTCCACTGGATAAAAGTTAACGTGAGTGTTCTCGGTGGTCAGGAACAAATGTAATCGCATGGCAGGATGCTGTAAAAGGACCAAACTTCAGCCAGGAGAACAACTGAGATAATCCATCCACAATACGAGGTTAGTCGTTCATATACTGCTGCATGGGCTGGGCTGTAGCTACATCCTAAGGTTTTAAAAACTGAGCTTAAATAAATGATTAGCGGTAATAAAAGCTGAGGGAGGTCAACAGTGATCACTGACTGTTTTAGGAGCTTTTTGAGATTAAATAGAAGAAAATACAAAACATTAAACATGTTAACAACACAAAAGCCATATTAAACGCAGACTACTTTAGGCCCGGATGTAGGATTCGTCACATCATCACTTAACAATCTGATTAAGAGACCGCACGCTTGAAGTACGTGCAGTACGCACGGTGCGTACTATCTTTCACTGTGATGTTACAAAGATCTGTTTTGTGTCCCAGCTGATCAGCAAGAGGAGGAGAGTCCGACGGAGCACCAGACGAACATTTTCAACCATTTGGGCTCAGCTCAGCTGCTACAGTGGACAAAAATGTCATCAACACAAAAGGTGAAGAATCTATCACTTTTATTGAAACTATGTGCACTTCATCAGCTGATGCTTGTTTGTCAAGATTGAAGAAGTTTATTGTCATTTTGTATGGTGTTACCCAGGCTGAAACAATATACCGTTTCTCACCAGCATATGCAGTGCAATAATCAATACAATTAGAAAAAAAAAAAAAAAGAAAAGAAGAAGATTAAAAAGCCAGTAATAAATCGCAACAATAAATGAGTAAATAACATAAAATCTAAATTAAAAAACAAACTCAAGTCCAAATGGTCACACTCATACATGTACCAGGAGTCCTTTCACAGAAGGGGATAACTAAATAATGTAGTGTGTGTATCTGGGGAGTATATTGTATGCTGTGTGTGTGTGTCGAACTCCAGGACTCGAGTGCTGGAGTCCTGCGGGTTTTAGACGTGTCCTAGATCCAACATGTCACAAAATGGCTGTGTGTAGGCAGGAGAGGACCCAAATGCAAAACTCACCAAGACTGAGGATAAAAAGCACAGCCTTATTGCTGAAAACAAGGGAAAATGATATAAAACTAAACTGGGAAAACTAATAAATCATACATGAAAACACAGAGTGACTCACACAGCTATGAGGGAGGACGCTACACTGAAAACAGGAAGACTGAGGACTTAAATACACACGAGGTGATCAGGAGAAGTGACATTAAATGGGGAAACAGCTGAAACAAATGAACATAATGATGTCACAGGGGAAGTGTAAAACTAAACACAATGAACACGGGAACACAGTGATGGGTTTGTCTGGCACAGACCCACCGCCGGAACGAGACAATTCTACTACATCAGCAAAAGCAAGACGCAAGTCACCAGAGCTCCTTGTGTGCTCTCGTGCACGAGGGAGACAACTGTGATGAGCGCCGTTCCTTCTGCTTGAACCCCAGTCGCTCAGTTAGCTCCCCTGTAGCACTGCTCTTTATTGTGGTTACATGAACATGCATAGGTTCATTAACATATGACGTCTTACACAGGTATGCATGTGAACGAAGAGTGGCATCTGTGTCAAGATGTGACCCCTGTGAACGACTCCCAAAAGCTGGTGCCAGGAGTCCAGCGGTCCACCTAAACAAAGGGCTCTTATACTTAAACAGATACAGAGTAGGTGTCCTTCCATAGTATAAATCAGTAAGAGAAGGTACGACGAATCGATTATATAACTCTAAGCACATATGAGTATATATTTCTAAGCATAAATGACAATCCAACAATATAAACCTAACACACAGGACCTCTTCAAGATAAAACCGGCAACATAATGAAACATGACTACATTAACTTAATGGCAAAAGACATGCAGACATGAAACGCATAAAGGATAAGGGAGACTTAACAGTGGTTAAAAACACAAGGAGAAACTAATAAACAAATGAACTTAGTTAAACTAATAAACTTAAACATAAACCATAAACATCAAAATAAACTTGAACTTAAAACGCTGGGTCAAAAAACCCAGGATCGTGACACAACACATCTGATTTAAATGCTAAATTACCTCCTCAACATGTCTTGAAGTTCTCCAGAGGCCTGGTAATGAACTAATCATTTGATTCAGGTGTGTTGACCCAGGGTGAGATCTAAAACCTGCAGGACTCCGGCCCTCAAGGCCTGGAGCTCGACACCCCTGGCGTTAGCAGCTAGCCTCGCATTAGCTCCTCCACGCTTACCCTGCTTCCACATCCTATCACACCGCTTTCTGTGTTTCCTCTTGGGTGTTACTCCAGGCGTAATTATGGATTTTCTCCAGCTTGCTTGGCATAGGAGCCCAAGCTCACCCAACACAGTGAGGAGATATTTCTTTTAGCACGAGATATGGTTATGAGCTTTCCAAGATAATCACATTTGTAAAAGACACTGCTGCTCATACACACACTTCTCTTTCACACAGTTTATATTGGCACTACATGGTCTTTGTTAGCGTCAGGCTTATTGTTAAGTATTCATCTTCAATTTCTGTACACTTATTCATACATGCAGAACAAATGAATCATTTGTCCATTAAAAAGTATGTGATATGTCAGTCATCATTTTTATTATGGCTATAAGTACACGTCTCACCTTTTCATAGTGCATTTACACTCTTTTAACTAGAGAACATTGATTTCCAGTGTGATTCAGTTCATACTGGTTTGGAAAGGCTGTACCAGTGACTGTCGAAGTTGCAAGTTTTTTGCTTCACTTGAGGTATTTCAAAAATGGTATTTTCCTGGGTGTTGGAATTTTTTTTTTTTTTTTTTTTTTTTTGTTAGTAGAATTTAAAAAAAAAAAAAAAACAATCGTGATAAGCCTGCTGTAATCAGCACACTCCAGCGTCACTCATTTTCTCCGGATTGTAGCTACTGGCAATTGCCCTTCTTTTGGTCCATGGGATAAGAAACTCAAAGAAGATCTGATTTTATAACAAACACCACAGATTATTGCTCTGTATTGTATTTCCTTGGACTCCAGTTTTGGCACAAACAAACTTCACATTGCAAATATAACACATCTCAGGGGCCACCTTCTTTCATCGGGGTATCCATTTCATCAGCGCTTGACTGTTTTAATGTATTCTGGATGTCCAAATAAGGCTTTGAAATAACTTTTTAGGTTAATGTAATAATCATAAATTAGAAATCTGGAGAGCAGAAAATCCATGTGGGATGGCAGTCTCAGCTGTACTAACAAATATTGCCACACTAACATGCTTAAACTACTTTTGGCTGTTCCCTGATTCAGCGGTCACCACACATTTATTTGTGCAGTTTTGTCTACGGCCTTTTTATGGCTTTATTTTGAGAATCGCACAGCTCTCAGCCGTGCAATTTTATATGGTTAACTGCTCATTCCAGTGAGCAAACCAGTGCTCAAAGGCAGTTTTTATTTTTAATGCTGAATGCTCTTCTATCTATATATGTACAGTGGGGCAAAAAAGTATTTAGTCAGCCACCGATTGTGCAAGTTCCCCCACTTAAAATGATGACAGAGGTCAGTAATTTGCACCAGAGGTACACTTCAACTGTGAGAGACAGAATGTGGAAAAAAAAATCCATGAATTCACATGGTAGGATTTGTAAAGAATTTATTCGTAAATCAGGGTGGAAAATAAGTATTTGGTCACCTCAAACAAGGAAAATCTCTGGCTCTCACAGACCTGTAACGTCTTCTGTAAGAAGATTTTCTGTCCCCCACTCGTTACCTGTATGAATGGCACCTGTTTGAACTCATCTGTATAAAAGACACCTGTCCACAGCCTCAAACAGTCAGACTCCAAACTCCGCCATGGCCAAGACCAAAGAGCTTTCGAAGGACACCAGGAAAAGTATTGTAGACCTGCACCAGACTGGGAAGAGTGAATCTACAATAGGCAAGCAGCTTGGTGTGAAAAAATCAACTGTGGGAGCAATCATCAGAAAATGGAAGACATACAAGACCACTGATAATCTCCCAAGATCTGGGGCTCCACGCAAGATCATCCCGTGGGGTCAAAATGATCATGAGAACGGTGAGCAAAGATCCCAGAACCACACGGGGGGACCTGGTGAATGACCTGCAGAGAGCTGAGACCAAAGTAACAAAGGTCACCATCAGTAACACACTACAACGGCAGGGAATCAAATCCCGCAGTGCCAGACGTGTTCCGCTGCTGAAGCCAGTGCATGTCCAGGCCCGTCTGAAGTTTGCCAGAGAGCACATGGATGATACAGCAGAGGATTGGGAGAATGTCATGTGGTCAGATGAAACCAAAGTAGAACTTTTTGGTATAAACTCAACTCGTCGTGTTTGGAGGAAGAAGAATACTGAGTTGCATCCCAAGAACACCATACCTACTGTGAAGCATGGGGGTGGAAACATCATGCTATGGGGCTGTTTTTCTGCCAAGGGGACAGGACGACTGATCCGTGTTAAGGACAGAATGAATGGGGCCATGTATCGTGAGATTTTGAGCCAAAACCTCCTTCCATCAGTGAGAACTTTGAAGATGAAACGAGGCTGGGTCTTCCAACATGACAATGATCCAAAACACACCGCCCGGGCAACAAAGGAGTGGCTCCGTAAGAAGCATTTGAAAGTCCTGGAGTGGCCTAGCCAGTCTCCAGACCTCAACCCCATAGAAAATCTGTGGCGGGAGTTGAAAGTCCGTGTTGCTCGGCGACAGCCCCAAAACATCACTGCTCTCGAGAAGATCTGCATGGAGGAATGGGCCAAAATACCAGCTACTGTGTGTGCAAACCTGGTAAAGACCTATAGTAAACGTTTGACCTCTGTTATTGCCAACAAAGGTTATGTTACAAAGTATTGAGTTGTATTTTTGTTATTGACCAAATACTTATTTTCCACCCTGATTTACGAATAAATTCTTTACAAATCCTACCATGTGGATTCATGGATTTTTTTTTTCACATTCTGTCTCTCACAGTTGAAGTGTACCTCTGGTGCAAATTACTGACCTCTGTCATCATTTTAGGTGGGGGAACTTGCACAATCGGTGGCTGACTAAATACTTTTTTGCCCCACTGTAAGAGCTGAACTCTTCCACGGCATGCATTTTTTATTTCTCATTGATATTTGGCCGTATTGGGGCCCGATGAATGTAAAAACAAAGAATTGCCAGATTTTTATTTATTTTTTTAACCTGATTTTTGTTTCTAAGAAAAATTAGGATATTCATTTAAAATGTCGATAGAACAGCAGCAGTATAATGTCCATTCATTTATAATGTCGATAGAACAGCAGCAGTATAATGCCCTCGTAAGTGGATATCAGGCCCTTGTAGAGCAAAATTGAGTATTTTGGTCTAAATAACCCAAAATGTGATGCCCACATATGTGGATGCCAGGTCCTAGGAGGCCAAGCGCTCGTTTTTTGCGTGAAGGGGGCACACAAGTTATCTGCCGAGCAGCAGTGAACAATACAGGAAAATGATCGGAGATGCACAACTCAGATATTTCCATTATGCACACATCCAGCCCGTGGGAAAGCACCAAGTCCAGTGTGTGACCTTTTTCATGCGTGGGACCGGTAACTCACTGGGTCAAGTTAAAAGAGTCAATAATATTTAAAAAGTCCTTGACCATAAGTTTGGAGTCACAGCAGACATGGATGTTTAAATCACCAAAGATTAAAAAACTGTCAAATTTAAGAACAATTCCAGCAATAAAATCTGAAAACTCTTTGATAAAATCCTTATTAAACTTGGGAGGACGGTGTATGAGGCCACACAACAATGGGACAGCAGAGTTCAGGTGCAACTCAAACAGCTGCAGTTCAAAACTAGAAAATGAATCGTGCTGTAATGTTTGATGGCAGTGAAGTCGAGCGTTGAACACGGTGGCTAAAGATTATGCAATGCTTTGATTTCTTTTCTTTTTCTTTCTTTCTTTCTTTTTTTTTTTTTTTTGCCTGTCCCATTTGGCTCTTTTGCCATCAGAATTATTGTCTAAAGGCGAAGAAAGATGCCCAACGGATTTACTTTACCAAATGGACCATCCCAGCCTTGCCATAATGGTCTATTTGATTCACCTTTTATTGTTTATTTTATTTTATTTTCACTTGTTAAATACGGGACAGGCTTGACTGGGGAAAAGAAAGGAGAGAAAGAAAGGAAAAGAAAAACAGCGGGGAAGAGGGACGGGACAAAGGGCAAAAAACAAAACCCAACAAAATAAGTAGACAGAAAATACGTATACCAATCACCTGGATCACCTGTTGAGAAAGAAAAAAGAGAAAACAAGCAGAAGAAAAAAAAAAGCAACATAATAAACAACATCATGATGATCTATGGGAATATAACAGTAAATACTAAATATTAAACATTATTGTGCAGCACGTAAGATCGACAGCGCACAGTGTGCTTTGAGGTAGGAGCCAAAAAGGGTGTAGTTTGTGTGTGTGAGCACCCGTGTGTACACCTGTGAGCATGAACGCGCTTGTTTTTAAAAGGTTCCTTTATGTACAGTGGGGCAAAAAAGTATTTAGTCAGCCACCGATTGTGCAAGTTCCCCCACCTAAAATGATGACAGAGGTCAGTAATTTGCACCAGAGGTACACTTCAACTGTGAGAGACAGAATGTGAAAAAAAAATCCATGAATCCACATGGTAGGATTTGTAAAGAATTTATTCGTAAATCAGGGTGGAAAATAAGTATTTGGTCAATAACAAAAATACAACTCAATACTTTGTAACATAACCTTTGTTGGCAATAACAGAGGTCAAACGTTTACTATAGGTCTTTACCAGGTTTGCACACACAGTAGCTGGTATTTTGGCCCATTCCTCCATGCAGATCTTCTCGAGAGCAGTGATGTTTTGGGGCTGTCGCTGAGCAACACGGACTTTCAACTCCCGCCACAGATTTTCTATGGGGTTGAGGTCTGGAGACTGGCTAGGCCACTCCAGGACTTTCAAATGCTTCTTACGGAGCCACTCCTTTGTTGCCCCGGGCGGTGTGTTTTGGATCATTGTCATGTTGGAAGACCCAGCCCCGTTTCATCTTCAAAGTTCTCACTGATGGAAGGAGGTTTTGGCTCAAAATCTCACGATACATGGCCCCATTCATTCTGTCCTTAACACGGATCAGTCGTCCTGTCCCCTTGGCAGAAAAACAGCCCCATAGCATGATGTTTCCACCCCCATGCTTCACAGTAGGTATGGTGTTCTTGGGATGCAACTCAGTATTCTTCTTCCTCCAAACACGACAAGTTGAGTTTATACCAAAAAGTTCTACTTTGGTTTTATCTGACCACATGACATTCTCCCAATCCTCTGCTGTATCATCCATGTGCTCTCTGGCAAACTTCAGACGGGCCTGGACATGCACTGGCTTCAGCAGCGGAACACGTCTGGCACTGCGGGATTTGATTCCCTGCCGTTGTAGTGTGTTACTGATGGTGACCTTTGTTACTTTGGTCCCAGCTCTCTGCAGGTCATTCACCAGGTCCCCCCGTGTGGTTCTGGGATCTTTGCTCACCGTTCTCATGATCATTTTGACCCCACGGGATGAGATCTTGCGTGGAGCCCCAGATCGAGGGAGATTACCAGTGGTCTTGTATGTCTTCCATTTTCTGATGATTGCTCCCACAGTTGATTTTTTCACACCAAGCTGCTTGCCTATTGTAGATTCACTCTTCCCAGTCTGGTGCAGGTCTACAATACTTTTCCTGGTGTCCTTCGAAAGCTCTTTGGTCTTGGCCATGGCGGAGTTTGGAGTCTGACTGTTTGAGGCTGTGGACAGGTGTCTTTTATACAGATGATGAGTTCAAACAGGTGCCATTCATACAGGTAACGAGTGGGGGACAGAAAAGCTTCTTACAGAAGACGTTACAGGTCTGTGAGAGCCAGAGATTTTCCTTGTTTGAGGTGACCAAATACTTATTTTCCACCCTAATTTACGAATAAGTTCTTTACAAATCCTACCATGTGAATTCATGGATTTTTTTTTTCACATTCTGTCTCTCACAGTTGAAGTGTACCTCTGGTGCAAATTACTGAGCTCTGTCATCATTTTAAGTGGGGGAACTTGCACAATCGGTGGCTGACTAAATACTTTTTTGCCCCACTGTAATGATCTGCCACTATCCCAGAAAGAGCTGGGGAGAGCCCCAGATGAAGGGTCACTCAGCAGCTGCGGAGCAGAAGCCAGGGGGGGTTGCAGTGACGCGCCCGTGAGCTCCGCCAGCAGCCAGCTGTGCCAGAGTGACCGAGCCCCAGGCCGAGAGGCCGAGGGCCCCTCACCCACGAAGTGGCCTGAGTGAGCCCCTCACCCACGAAGTGGCCTGAGTGAGCCCCTCACCCACGAAGTGGCCTGAGTGAGCCCCTCACCCACGAAGTGGCCTGAGTGAGCCCCAGGCTCCAGTCCCCGACAAGCAGCCACCAAGGAGTGAGCCGGTGTGTACCTGGACGCACATCCCCAGACACAAAGAACCACCAACGCACCGATGTCAAGATCCTATATGTATGTGATATGAGAGTGTGAGTAATGTGGATATCTAAGTTGTGGGATGAAATTTAGGCACCGACAGCCAGAAGGGAGCAGAGGGGGGGATGCCTCCCCTGCACCCTGGTGACACACCTTTACCCTAAGGCCCTGCATGTGTGGGTGATTGTGGTGGAGCGGGAAGAGGGAGGCAGTTGGAGATGGGGAGGGAAGGAAGGGAGGGGCACGTGACCCCTCCCTGGGCCCAGCTGACCCCAGTAGGCACCCCCATACTCTGCCCAGGCCCATCCGGACCTGGGCCCAGTTCAGCAGCGCCGCCTGGCCCCACAGAGCCTGGGACAGCCCACCCGACCCCACTACAGAAAACTGCACCCACCCTGTCATCCACTCATCTTCCAGACTACACAAGACAATAGGCACCCAGGCTGAGAACTTCCTCCACCTCTCCTATATCTCCCCCTCCTGCAGAGTTAGTTCCTGAAGAGAGGAGACCTCCTGCAAGCTGTAACAGCCTCCCCCACCAGTTGAAGAGCCCCCCAGGTGGCTCGATGCACTGGCGACACCCTACGCCAGGGCTGGACCCCCAGACACCCACCCACCCCAGCAACACACAAACTGGGACCCAAGCCCCCAAGGCCCAGCCAGGGCCCCAGCCCAGAGACAGAGCACCCCCAGAACCCCACACCCGTCCCGGACCCACCCAGGGGCAGCCAGGCTACCAGGTCAGTAACCCACGTCCGTCAGCACAGACCCTCCCCTAGCCCTGCTGCACACAGCCATGAGGAAACCGTCACCTAAGAGCCAACAGTGCCCTTAATAGGCCATGACCACAACCCCGGGTTGAGTTCTCAAAGATGCTCCTGGGGAATCCCCCGACGCCCCAAGTAGGGCTGTTCGATATAACGATTTATATTGGATGACAATATAAAAACTTCTATCGTTTCATTTTACGCTATCGTTTGTTTTGTGGTGTCGCAAAATAAACTGTTTACGGCAATATTTTTTCATTATTTTGATGGTCACTGTAGTGGCTATATTAATTTCTTAAAGTTCTCTCTTTCTCTTATATTTAATATAACCACACTACAGACAGACAAGCGCTTGTTTTTATGCCTCGTGGTTAGCAACAGCGATGGTAAAACCACCGCGTGTCCGCTTGTTTATTTTCCACATAAACCTTTCACAATAAAGCTCAAGATCCTGTCGAGACTTTTCAAAATAAACAGAATCACGTGAAAGATGCAGAGTATTTACGGATGAGAAGCAAGAAAGAGCCGTCAGGTGCTAAAAAATAAACCTTAGACTCAAACGTTAGAACAGGCTTTCCCCCGCAGCATGTTGTATAATAAATACTCACAAAGAAAACGGCGGCTGTTACAACCTATGTCTAAAAATGTATCGTTTCATGCATCAGTTAAAACACTCGACTCCAGGTAGGCAATGCCCAGATGGAAAAACTTCATGCAAGTTGAGCTGCCCGAGATTCACAGAATTTACAGAAAATGTTACATTTTTGTGATTTATATCGTTATTGGACGATAGATGTCTTAATATCGGGATATGAGATTTTGGTCATATCGCACAGCCCTAGCCCCAAGCCTGTCCCTACCCCCAAACCAATCACAACAGCGAAGGTGGGACCAAACTATGACCCCCCCCCCCCCCCCCTCCCCACTAGGTGATGGAGCTGATCAAAGGAGCCCAGAGCAATTGATCTGATGTGGTGGCAGAGGCTGTATCAAGACTAATGTAATCTAATAGATAATTTCTGTATTGGTTAGAATTAAGATTATTTTTATTTTTCCAGTTCATGAGGACTGTTTTCTTGGCTACGCATAGGGCAGTAAAAACCATATGGGCTATATTCTTTTCTGTAGTGACATTATCTAAGCTGCCCAACAAACACACTAAAGGGGAAGTTGGAATGTAAGTAAGTAAGTAAACTTTATTTATATAGCACCTTTCACAGACATATGTCACAAAGTGCTTTACAAGGTAAAAACTAGGGGTGCAACGATACACAAAATTCACGGTTCGGTTCGGTTCGATACTTTGGTGTCACGGTTCGATATTTTTTCGATACAAAAAAAATGTTCATGCCTTTTTAATTTGTCATTTATTAAAATTATAAATATATATTTTAACTCAAAAGTACAGTTTTTAAATTTAACCCTAACCCTTGTGCGTGTTTTTTTATTTTGACAGCGAATGCGCACCTGCGGACCACTTATGTGCAGCCCTGGTTATATAGCTCGTCATATTGCAGCCACAGAAATTATTTTGTCCATGAAACCATAAAGCTGCACTTTCTTTTTGCCTTATAGTCTGATTTGTCATAGCTTCTCCGTTTTGTGGTAAGCTTTTCTTTGGCTGTCACTTCTTCACCCTGACCTGTCTTATTTGGCTCAGCAGAACTAAAATATATATCTGTCTGTGAAGGTTCTCAGTCATCCAGGTCATCGTAGTCAAATATATATCCTGCTGGTTTTACACACGCACTCACATAAGCTCAGCGATTCTCTGCGCGATCAACCTCTCACATGTTTAAGCTGCGGGAGATTTCACTTGTCATGTTTGCATAGTAAGCTAACGATTAATAAGACGATGTCAGAGGAATTGGTGCGCAAATTATCATCACTCACAGATCAGTGCTGTAGCTCTCTATACACAGTTCGCACGATTGCAAAGGGAAAGCAAAAAAACAAGCGCAAATTCAAACGCGATTTCAATATGTCACATATTGACAGTGGCTCACCGATGCCAATGACATAATTACCCAGCTACATTTCTGAAAGAATGCAAAAGCATTGACATATATTTTTCCTTCCTACAATAGCCCGACGGGCAGGGAAGAGATAGATTTTGGTAGCCCGACTGAAAAAAATCACTAGCCCCAGGACGTCGGGCTAGCGATATTGCGAGCCCTGTATCTTATTGAGGAATCACTCATCTTTGGAAAAGAGTTTATTACAGAGAAATGTCTCTTTCCAAAATAAAAGCTATACTATCCGCTTCTTCTGGGCTATATTCTCAGCAGCATAAGGAGAGTCATGTGCTAACAGCTGTCTAAATGACTCGGCTAAAGTTAGTAGCATGCTTGTTGTTTGTGTCTTTGCACTAGGATGATGTCGGCGTAAATGTGCAGTCATATTCGTTGTGTTCCCACTAGTGCTTTCAGGTTAATCTCGTTGAAATGACCTTAACACCACAACACGGCAAATCTCCGTTAACGAGCTACCACCGATCACCCCGTGCATGGGGCTAGACGGCCAACACGTTAACGAGCTAACTGCGCTAACACACTAGTTCCCACCCATGTAATTGAGCATTGCATGCCACATCCAACATACTGTTTTACTTTAGACCATGACTCGCTTACCTTCAGGGTCATAGTCACATGAAAACCAAAATAATTCCAAACGCCAGATCTGAATGAGGGTGGGGGAGGTGCCCTGCGCTCTTCCTTCTGACTATGCTGTCTGTGTTGAGCGCTCAGTGGATCTGCGCTCGACAGTGCAGCCTAGGCGGAGTAGTCGAACGCAGATTCACTGAGCGCTCAACACAGACAGCATCGTCAGAAGGAAAGTTGATAAAATAAATTACAAATGTTGTATTGTTCGATACATATGCGTACCGAACCGAAAGCACTGTATCGAACGGTTCAATATCGATACGAATATCGTTGCACCCCTAGTAAAAACATAATACAGTCATAAAATACACCATGAAAACCCTGGTCTAATTAAAAGCTTTTTGAAATAAAAATGTCTTTAGCTGCTTTTTGAAGGTCTCCACTGAGTCCAAACCCTGTAGAAATAGGGGAAGTGCATTCCACAATCTGGGTGCAACAGCTTGGAAAGATCGGTCCCCTCGGGTTTTAAAGCGAGTGTGGGGGACCACTAAAAGGTTTTGGTTTGCTGACCTCAAGTTACGAGTGGAGGTGTGTGTATAAATCAGATCAGCAATGTAGGGGGGTGCCTGTCTCTGTAATGCTCTAAAAGTTAAAACTAGAATTTTAAAATGGAACATGAATCTGATTGGTAGCCAGTGCAGCGACTTTAAAACAGGGGTCATATGAGCACCCTTGTTCGAGCGGGTCAGTAGCCTCGCTGCAAAGTTTTGAACAACCTGTAGGCGGGCTAGCCCTTTCATGTTTAGACAAGTAAACGGGCTGTTACAGTAGTCAAGTCTTGTGGAGATAAAAGCATGTATTATCATCTCGAGTTCACTTGTTGACACGATGGATCTAAGTTTAGAAATGTTCCTCAGGTGAAAAAAGCACGTTCTTACGGTCTGATTTAAATGTCCCTCCAAAGAAAAAGCTTCATCAAAAATGACACCCAAGTTTCTAAGGTTATGTTTCTGGGAGGAACCTAAGTCACCCAGTCGCCGTTTAATATCAGGTATTGCACTAATGCAATAATCAAAGTTTCTGTTTTGGCCGGGTTTACCGTATTTTCGCAACTATAAGGCGCACATAAAAGCCTTAGATTTTCTTTAAAAAGTGCGGCGCGCCCTATAGTGCAGTGCGCCCTGTGTGTTGTAAGGAGGACGTAGTAGAGAACACCATGAGAATGCTAAAGGGTGAAGTGTGGGCGTTGATCGTATATACCGGGACAATCGCACATACCTGTATAAAAGGACAGGTATGTGCATTATGTGGAACATCGTTGTTTTAACAACCCTGAAAATGGCAAAGAGACACGCTTATGAAGCGCAGTTTAAACTGAAGGCCATCAGCTACGTGGAGGAACATGGAAATCGAGCAGCCACGAGAGAATTTAAGATTAATGAATCGATGGTTCGCAAGTGGAGGAAGCTGGAAAACAAGCTCCGACAGGTCAAGAAGACGCAGCTGAGTTTCCGCGGACATAAGGCGAGGTGGCCCGAGTTGGAGGAAAGACTCGAGCGGTGGATCATCGAGCAAAGAACGAGTGGGAGAAGCGTTTCGACGGTCACCATTCGACTAAAAGCGGTTTCGCTAGCAGAAGAAATGAAAATTGAACATTTCCGAGGAGGTCCGTCTTGGTGCTTTCGTTTCATGAAACTGTGCCATTTTTCCATCCGGACCAGGACTATGGTAGCGCAGCAACTTCCAGCGGATTATAATGAAAAGCTGGCCATCTTCCGCTCCTACTGCAGCAAACACATCGCCGACAAACACATCCAGCCCAGCCACATCACTAACATGGACGAGGTCCCGCTCACTTTTGACATCCCGGTGAGTCACACTGTGGAGAAGAAGGGGACCAGCACGGTAGCGATACGCACAACGGGGCACGAAAAGTCTTCTTTTACTGTTGTGCTTGGCTGCCATGCTAATGGACAGAAACTGCCGCCTATGGTGATTTTTGAGAGAAAGACTTTGCCTAAAGAGAAGTTTCCAGCAGGAATCATCATTAAGGCAAATGAAAAGGGCTGGATGGATGAGGAAATGATGAAAGAGTGGCTGAGGGAGGTGTATGTAAGGAGACCAGATGGTTTTTTCCACGCATCACCATCGCTGTTGATCTGTGACTCTATGCGTGCCCATCTCACAGCCGATGTGAAAAAACAAGTGAAACAAATGAACTGTGAGCTTGCTGTCATTCCGGGAGGCCTGACAAAGGAACTCCAACCGCTGGACATCGGTGTGAACCGGCCGTTCAAAGTGAGGCTGCGAGCGGCGTGGGAGCGATGGATGACCGATGGGGACCACAGTTTCACTAAGAGTGGAAGGCAGCGCCGGGCGAGTTACGCCACAATTTGCGAATGGATTGTAGATGCTTGGGCTAACATGTCTGCTGGCACTTTTGTTCGAGCTTTCGCAAAAGCCGGCATCATTTCCGAGGAGCCGCACGGCACAGAAAGTGACTCTGACGGTGAAGAAAGTGAACCTGGAATGTTTGATGGAGATTTAGTGCAGCTGTTCAATTCAGACACAGAGGATGAGGACTTCGATGGGTTTGATTGATGACAATTACCGGTAATAAAAATGTGAGTACCTAACTCAGTTTTGCTCCCGCTTCATTTTTAAATACGCACACTTGTATGCTGATGATGATGACGATTACCGGTAATAAAAATGTGAGTACCAAACTCAGTTTTGCTCCCGCTTTATTTTTAAACACGCATAATTGTATGCGCCCTATAATCAGGTGCGCCTTATGTGTGTGTGTTAAATACAGTAATGGCACACATAACTGAGACTGCGCCTTTTAGTACGGTGCGTCTTATGGTCGTGAAAATACGGTAGCTGTAAGCAGTTATTGTTCAACCATTGTTTAATGTTGGTTAAACATTCAATCAGATTGGAGAGCTTATGAGCTTCAGCAGGCTTAAACGAATAATATAGCTGAATATCGTCAGCAAAAAGATGATAAAATACTTCAGGAAACTGCTGTATTATCTGACTTAAAGAATGTATATTAAAAACAGAATAGGTCCCAGCACAGAGCCCTGAGGAACTCCACACAACAACTCTGTAGGTTCCGACATGATCTGGTTTGCAGACACACTAAAACTCCTTTCAGATATATAAGATGAAAACCAGTCTAGAACAGAGCCAGACATCCCAACCAGGTCTCTCAGTCTGTTTATCAGGATGGTATGGTTGACTGTATCAAAGGCTGAGGTAAGGTCTAACAAGACTAGGACTGTGTATTCTCCGGAGTCTGCTGACATAATATCATTAGTAACTTTCAGTAGTGCTGTCTCAGTGGAATGCAATTTACGGAACCCAGATTGATAATGGTCATGGATGTTATATTTCTCCAAGCATGCCGTAAGGTGGACAGCTACTGCCTTCTCAAGGAGTTTTGACATAAATGGGAGTTTGGAGATAGGTCTTAAATTTTGAAGCAGTGTTGGGTCCAGGTTGGGTTTTTTGAGCCTTGGTTCCACAATGGCATGTTTAAAAAAGCTGGGGAACACTCCAGTCTGAAGAGAAACATTAAAAAGGTTCACAACCCAAGGACCAATGGTGTCAAAGGCATTAATAAAAAGCTTAGTGGGGATAATGTAAGTAAGATCATTGAAAAAGCAGTTTCTCAACAGCTCAATTACTTCTTAAAACAGAATAATTGCTACGATGCCTTCCAGTCAGGTTTTAGACAGAACCACAGCACTGAAACCGCTCTGACCAAAGTGTTTAATGACATATGTCTGAATACAGACAGTGGAAAAATGTCAGTCCTAGTTTTACTGGATCTCAGTGCAGCATTTGATACAGTTGATAATAATAATAATGGATTGGATTTATATAGCGCTTTTCTAGGCACCCAAAGCGCTTTACAATACCACTATTCATTCACTCTCACATTCACACACTGGTGGAGGCAAGCTACGGTTGTAGCCACAGCTGCCCTGGGGCAGACTGACAGAAGCGAGGCTGCCATATCGCGCCATCGGCCCCTCTGGCCAACACCAGTAGGCAAGTAGGGTAAAGTGTCTTGCCCAAGGACACAACGACCAGGACAGGGAGCCCAGGGATCGAACCGGCGACCTTCCGGTTACAGATGCGATTCCCAACCCCCTGAGCCACGGTCGCCCACAACATATTACTCAAACGACTGGAGAACTGGACAGGTCTTTCAGGAACTGTACTAAACTGGTTCAAAACATACTTAGAAAACAGGAAATACTTTGTATCAACAGGTAACTTCACATCTGAGCAGACAAGTATCACATGTGGAGTTCCCCAAGGTTCCATCTTGGGACCCCTTCTGTTTAACATCTACATGCTCCCACTGGCACAGATTATAAACAACAACAAAATAAACTATCACAGCTATGCAGATGACACACAAATATATATCACAATGTCACCAGGAGACCGAGGCCCTGTACAGGCTCTTGGTAAATGCATTGAGGAAATCAATGACTGGTTGTGCCACAATTTTCTCCAGCTAAACAAAAACAAAACTGAGGTAATAGTCTTTGGCGCCAAAGAAAAACGATTACAGGTCACCAGAGAACTTCAATCTATACATCTAAAAACCACAAACCAGGCGAGAAATTTGGGTGTAGTGATGGATGCAGACCTAAACTTAGAAAAACACATTAAGACAATAACAAAGTCAGCTTACTATAACCTCAAGAATATATCAAGGATAAAAGATCTGATGTCTCAACAGGACCTGGAAAAACTAGTCCATGCATTCATCTTTAGTAGGCTTGATTACTGTAACAGCATCTTTACAGGTCTACCTAAAAAATCAGTCAGACAACTACAGCTCATTCAGAACTCTGCTGCTCGAGTCCTCACTAAGACCAAAAAAGTGGACCACATCAGTCCAGCTCTGAGGTCCTTACACTGGCTGCCTGTCCGTCAGAGGATAGACTTTAAAGTTCTGATGCTGGCCTATAAAGCTCTGAATGGTTTAGGACCAAAATACATCAGTGACCTCCTGACCCAGTATGAACCTTCCAGATCCCTCAGGTCATCTGGATCCGGTCTTTTATCAGTTCCCAGAGTCAGAACCAGACACGGAGAAGCTGCATTCAGCTTTTATGCTCCTTATATCTGGAACAAACTCCCAGAAAGCCTCAGATCAGCTGAAACACTCAGTTTATTTAAATCCAGGTTGAAGACTCACCTGTTCTCAGCTGCATTTGAATAAAGCACCAAATCCACACTTTAAGCTTAAATTTCAAAACTTACATTTAACTACTGATTTTATCTACTGTTCTGATTTTATCTGTTTTGATTTTATATACTGTTGTTTGTTTGTTTGTTTGTTTGTTTGTTAATTAGTTAGTTAGTTTATTTGCTTGTTTTAATCAATTTTAAATCATGCTTTTTATTTGTTCTTGTTTCTAATGTCTCTGTAAAGCACTTTGAATCACCTTGTTGTTGAATTGTGCTATACAAATAAACTTGCCTTGCCTTGCCTTGCCTTGCCTAATGTCTGAGGGGCTTGAGGATGGCTTCATTTTGTCAACCAGGGCTGCTATTTCATCATATGTTACAGTTGTAAAAGTCAACCAGGAGTACAAAGGGAGTGCCTGACTCGGAGAACAAGAAAGCTTTGGGGAGATTTTAGCATTGATGTCGTTAATCTTATCAACAAAAAATCGGAGGAGTTTATTACTATCTACTTTAGAGTGTACATCTAAAGGTACCACATCTGGGGAGACAATAGCACTAACTTTGTCAAAAAGAAACTTGGGATTTCTCTTGTTTTTTGTTATGAGCCTAGAAAAATATTCAGATCTAACAGTTTTCACTGTGTCATTTAAGGAGAGCATGAGCTTTTTTTGGAGCCTGTGTACGTCAAGTTTGGTTTTCTTCCATAGTCGTTCTATTTTGCGGCATATTCTCCTTAAGTTTAAGACAGTCTAATTTATCCAAGGGCATGTCTTCTTTTGCAAAACCGAGCTTGTTTTAATAGGTGCCACTTGATCCAAACTGGATGTGCATTCCCTATTAAAAGACTGAATAAGAACATTTACATAGTTTCCGGTAAAAAGTGGAGACCTGTCAAACATAATGGAGAACCTCTCAGCAGTCTCAGTTATTATGCGTCTATGAGTTTTTAACTTTACAGGCGTCTGTTTAGAGCTAAAATTAAGTTCAACAAAGATACAGTTATGATCACTTAAATGTACATCCTCAGCAAACACATTGCCAATGTTGAGGCCCAAGGAAAAAACAAGGTCCAAGGTATGGCCTTTTAAATGGGTTGGACCGGAGACATGTTGGACAAAGTTAAAAGACTCAGATATAGATAGAAGTTCAGCTGCAGAGTTAGATGAGGCATCATCAATATGAATGTTAAAATCCCCAAGAATTAAAACTTTCTCCAGCTTGATAATAGAAGATAAGAAGTCCATGAAATCCTTTAAGAACTCAGTAGCAGGGCCAACAGGGCGATAGACTAAAACACAATAAAAGATGTTCATAGAGCCCACCTTAATTGTTTGCGACTCAAAGGAAGAATAGTTTTCAGTTTGCATACCTCTGCAGATGAAACTGTCCTTAAAGACACCAGCAAGACCTCCACCACGGCGACCTAAACGGGGGGCGCCCAAGTAAGAGCAGTCTGCAGGACGCAGTTCGTTTAGGTGAACAAATTCGCCATCCCTCTGCCATGTTTCGGTGAGAAACAGAAAGTCCAGGCTTTTCCTTGTGAAGAGCTCATTCAGAGAGAAGGATTTGTTTGCGATGGAGCGGGCATTCAAGAGCGTAATCCGATTAAAAGCTGGCAGCGCAGGTTTCCCATGAGGTTGTTGGAGTGGAATTGACAGCAAACACCGTGTCCGCACGCGAGGTCTCCAGCAGCGCCACGGAACTGGCGGGGCCAACCACCGGTTGTGCGATGCGGGCTGTGAGGGCGCAGTGGTGGGGGGATAATCGGCAAAATCCAGAGCATCAGATGGGCAGGATCCACGCTGTAGTGGCTGCAAGTACGTGTTTCCAATCAAATACGGAAGGGTAACTGGCAACAGAAAACAGGGACGCCTCCAGACGAGTCGGGAGATCTCCGATCTGTAGGCTCGTCTGATGTGTACCTGGATGCCGGCCCTACAGCTTCTTTTCCTCGATTTCTTCTTGGAATTGCTTAGGGCACGTTTCGCCGGTAGCAAGAAGTAATCCGGTGAGGTGGAAGAGTGCACAAATGGTGGGGGGAAAGTTTTTCTATGACTGTCCCAGTCATCATTAAGACGTTTCATAGACTCTTTGATGTGGAGCAAGGAAGAACGGTCGTAAATCACAGCAGCATAGCTCCATATATATAAAACGTCAGGGCTGATATAAAAGCATAAAATAAAATACAGGGTAGGCACGTAGACGTCGAGCCGAGCAAAGGCGCCATCTTCCTGATATACAGGGAGTGCAGAATTATTAGGCAAGTTGTATTTTTGAGGAATAATTTTATTATTGAACAACAACCATGTTCTCAATGAACCCAAAAAACTCATTAATATCAAAGCTGAATGTTTTTGGAAGTAGTTTTTAGTTTGTTTTTAGTTTTAGCTATTTTAGGGGGATATCTGTGTGTGCAGGTGACTATTACTGTGCATAATTATTAGGCAACTTAACAAAAAACAAATATATACCCATCCATCCATCCATTCGCTTCCGCTTATCCTTTTCAGGGTCGCGGGGGGCGCTGGAGCCTATCCCAGCTGTCATATATACCCATTTCAATTATTTATTTTTACCAGTGACACCAATATAACATCTCCACATTCACAAATATACATTTCTGACATTCAAAAACAAAACAAAAACAAATCAGCGACCAATATAGCCACCTTTCTTTGTAAGGACACTCAAAAGCCTGCCATCCATGGATTCTGTCAGTGTTTTGATCTGTTCACCATCAACATTGCGTGCAGCAGCAACCACAGCCTCCCGGACACTGTTCAGAGAGGTGTACTGTTTTCCCTCCTTGTAAATCTCACATTTGATGATCGACCACACGTTCTCAATGGGGTTCAGATCAGGTGAACAAGGAGGCCATGTCATTAGTTTTTCTTCTTTTATACCCTTTCTTGCCAGCCACGCTGTGGAGTACTTGGACGCGTGTGATGGAGCATTGTCCTGCATGAAAATCATGTTTTTCTTGAAGGATGCAGACTTCTTCCTGTACCACTGCTTGAAGAAGGTGTCTTCCAGAAACTGGCAGTAGGACTGGGAGTTGAGCTTGACTCCATCCTCAACCCGAAAAGGCCCCACAAGCTCATCTTTGATGATACCAGCCCAAACCAGTACTCCACCTCCACCTTGCTGGCGTCTGAGTCGGACTGGAGCTCTCTGCCCTTTACCAATCCAGCCACGGGCCCATCCATCTGGCCCATCAAGACTCACTCTCATTTCATCAGTCCATAAAACCTTAGAAAAACCAGTCTTGAGATATTTCTTGGCCCAGTCTTGACGTTTCAGCTTGTGTGTCTTGTTCAGTGGTGGTCGTCTTTCAGCCTTTCTTACCTTGGCCATGTCTCTGAGTATTGCACACCTTGTGCTTTTGGGCACTCCAGTGATGTTGCAGCTCTGAAATATGGCCAAACTGGTGGCAAGTGGCATCTTGGCAGCTGCACGCTTGACTTTTCTCAGTTCATGGGCAGTTATTTTGCGCCTTGGTTTTTCCACACGCTTCTTGCGACCCTGTTGACTATTTTGAATGAAACGCTTGATTGTTCGATGATCACGCTTCAGAAGCTTTGCAATTTTGAGACTGCTGCATCCCTCTGCAAGATATCTCACTATTTTTTACTTTTCTGAGCCTGTCAAGTCCTTCTTTTGACCCATTTTGCCAAAGGAAAGGACGTTGCCTAATAATTATGCACAGCTGATATAGGGTGTTGATGTCATTAGACCACACCCTTTCTCATTACAGAGATGCACATCACCTAATATGCTTAATTGGTAGTAGGCTTTCGAGCCTATACAGCTTGGAGTAAGACAACATGCATGAAGAGGATGATGTGGACAAAATACTCATTTGCCTAATAATTCTGCACTCCCTGTATATGTTACATTTCAGACACTTTGATAAGTCTTCACATATCTCGCTCCAAGACTTCTGAACTGGTGGACAGAACCAAAGACCGTGGATATAATTGTCCGGTGAATTGGTTTGGCAGTGTGAGCAGTTGTTGGTAGACGTAAAGCCCATCTTGAACATCCAATGACCTGTATAGTGTACTCTATGTAGTGTTTTGTATTGAATTAATTGAAGACTGGGATTTCTAATTAAATGAAAGGCTTTTAAGCGTATCTGAGACCAGAAGTTTTGGTCTAAGTTGATTGATAAATTAACTTTGAAATTGAAATTGAACCACACTTGATGGTGTTTGTAGTTCAACTTGACCCGGTTTAAATTTCTTTTTTACTATGGATTTAATTTGTTGATATTCTAAAAATCTTTTCTTGTTGATCCCATATTGTGTAACTAGTCTGTCAAATGGAATAAATTCTCTACCTTTTAATATATGTTCTAAATATTTGATTCCTTTACCACTCCAATCTGGAAAGTTTATCATATTATTGTTTTGTAATAAGTCAGGGTTGTTCCAGATAGGTGTACGTTTGCATGGGATTAATGAAGACTCCGTCAATTTTAGAAACTCCCACCATGCTGTCAGAGAAGAGCTGATGCTGACGCTTTTGAAGCATTCATGTCTTTGGATGTTTGAGCTGATAAATGGTAGGTCTGAAATCTCTAGATTATTGCAAAGTGCTTGTTCTACATCTAGCCAAGGTTCATCTAAGAGAGTATATTTTAGCCATCCTGAGATAAATTGAAGCCTGTTGGCTAAGAAGTAGTGCTGAAAGTTAGGTAATTCTAATCCTCCTTTATCCTTGGTCTTTTGTAGTGTTTTTAAGCTTATACGTGGGGGTTTATTTTTCCAAAGGAATTTGGGAAAAATATAAGAATCTAGAGATCTGAACCAATCTTGTGGCGGTTTAGTTGGGATCATTGAGAATAAATAATTTGTTTTTGTTAAGACCACCATTTTTATAGCGGCAACCCTTCCCATGAGTGATATGGGTAGACATTTACATCTAGCCAGATCGCCTTCTACTTTCTTTAAAAGTGGGATATGGTTTAATTTAGTTAGATCTGCAAGCTTGGGAGAAACATTAATACCTAAATATTTTATATTTCCCGATTGCAGTGGAGTAGAAGAGGAATTATGGAAGGAGCAGTTAATCGGAAGAACTGTTGATTTTGACCAGTTAATTGAGTAATCTGATATTCTTGTAAAAAGAGGTTATCAATTCAATCACTCCAGAGATATTAGTTTGTGAGTTTTGGAGAAAAAGTAACACATCATCCGCATAAAGGCTGATTTTATGTTCCACGTTCTTGCATTTTATGCCCTTAATTACTGAATTCTGTCTAATTGCTGCTGCTAGTGGTTCAATAAAAATTGCAAACAGTGAAGGGGAGAGTGGGCATCCCTGCCTGGTGCCCCTCAGGAGACAGAAGCTGGAGGATGTTTGGTCATTTGTTCTAACACAAGCTGTTGGGGAATTATATAATATTTTTAACCAGTTAACGAAAGAGGTTCCAAAACCAAATTTGTGTGAAGTTGCAAATAGAAATTTCCAGTTAACTCTGTCAAATGCTTTTTCTGCATCTAAAGAAAATATTGTAGTTTCAAGGTTTTTACTGTATGAATAGTCTTTCAAATTAAGTAATCTACGTGTATTTGTTGATGAGTGCCTACCTTTCATGAAACCAGTTTGGTCAGGATGAATTAAGAGGGGGGTTGTTTTCTCTAATCTCCTTGAGAGCTTTGCAGATTATTTTAAGGTCTATATTTATAAGGGATATTGGACGATAGCTTGAGGGATATACAGGGTCTTTGCCTGGTTTTAGCAGGAGATTCATGTTTGCAGAATTCCTATTTGATGGAATTCTGCCCTTTTCTTTGATTTCCAACAACGTTCTGTAAAAACCTGGTGCTAGAATCGTCCAGAATTCTTTGTAGAATTCTGCAGGACAGCCCTCTGGACCTGGAGCCTTATTATTAGGCATGCTTATCAGGGCTTCCTGGAGTTTACCTGGCGTCAGTGGTGAATCCAATGCCATTGCTTGAGTGTCTATTTTACCTCTCATCACAGCTTTCCCTGCTTCCCATAGAACAGAAGCTGATGTTCCAGGAGTGTCATTAAATTCTAAATATGAAGTCCACTCTTTTTTAAAATATTTAATAAAGTCCTCATCTTTAACCAGTGATGTATTAAATCCGTTGTCCGTTGTGCGTGGGAAGAAAACTTATTGTTACACAGAAAAAAAACCCTAAACAAGCTCCGAGTGCGCAACAATGTAATGGGAAATTCACAGAGAAACTCGCAGATTCTTCAACTGACCGCTGCGGTTAGTTGAAGAATTAGTTACTGATTACTCTTTTCAAGTAACTTGACCAACACTGATGATCACTGACAGCTATAGGGTGAATCTCAGTGTCACTCAGCAGTGAGCTGCTGACCAAAAAATAATCCAGACGAGAGTAGGAGTGATGAACATGTGAGAAAAAAGAATATTCCTTACTGTTGGGGTGAAGGGAGCGCCATGCATCGCAAAGGCCAAAGTCGCTCATATACTGTTTGATTATATTTGTGGACTGCCAATTACGCTGAGTTCCTGCTGTATTGAGCCTATCCATTTCTTCATTTAGTCCAAGGTTGAGGTCGCCTCCAAGAACAAGTGTGTTCAGAGAGTGCACTGAAAAAAACGTAAAAGAATGAGGGATCATCAACATTTGGACCATATAGGCCTACACTTGCAATAAATAGCTTTTTATCAAGTATAGATAATTTAATGATTAAGAATCTGCCCTCTGGATCTATAACTGTATCGAGTACTGTGAAATTAATATTTTTATGTATTAAAATTTCTACTCCCATTTGTCTAGAATTGTAACAAGCTGAGAACACATTAGGAAACTCAGGTGTTTTAAGTTTATTCGAACCTCTAAGAGGTCTGTGGGTCTCTTGTAAAAGGACAACATCTGCCTGTAGTTTTTTGAGTGGGTTAAATATTTTTAACCTCTCTTCTCTGGAGCCAGCTCCATTTATATTCCATGTAATGAACCTCAGTGTACCCATAGATGTATGCTAGGGATGTATGCTGTGTGTGCTGCTTAGACAGGTGGAGAGAATACATCACTTGTTCGTAAATAAAGAGAAGGAGAGAGAGAAAAAAAAATGTATGGCGAGATGCTCCCTGAGTCTGACTATGTGTGTGCATATTTACTAATATGAGTGTGCTTGGCTTAAGTGTGTGTATCCTGTATGCCTGTACGTCTGTGTGCACTGTCTGACTGATGTAAATGTCCTGCCGTTGAGCGCATGACTGTGTATTATCGTGCTGTGCGTATGTGTCGAAATAAAGGATGTTGTTTGTGGATGAGTCTGGAAGCAGGTGATCAAAGCAGTGAAAGAAATAAAGAAAGAAAGCAAGGACAAGGGTGAGCAGCATAAAAACAAGAGGGGGAAAAAGAGGAAAAAAAACGAGAAGGAAAAAAACCCGGAAACACTGCAATTAAACCATTGACAGAGAGTGACGGTGTTAATTCTGCTATAATATCACACTTAAGATGCGATTTGATACTGGTAAGTTAAACACAAGTTAGTGTGAGTGGATAGGGAAAAGGGTGTAGCGCAGCAGTCCTCAACCTTTTTTGCGCCACAGACCGGTTTATGCCCGACAATATTTTTCACGGACCGGCCTTTAAGATGTCACGGATAAATACAACAAAATAAAACTACTACCGGTACCGAAAAAAAGAACATTTATTCATAACACACGTGAAAAGACCCAGGAAAACCGAGTTAACGATAAAAACAATAACAAAATAACGCTGAAAACCGATAAAAACCATACATTTCACACCTGAGCCTCAACTCTCGCGGCCCGGTACCAAACGACTCACGGACCGGTTCCAGTCCGAAGTCCGGGGGTTGGGGACCGCTGGTGTAGCAGATTCTTATCTGGTGTGAAGTTAATACAGCCACGGAGTGATGACGGGGTCGCGGTAAAGCTGTCCATCCACATAGAGCCGGTCCACAGCGATGGCAGCGCGGGAGCCCTTCTGGATGAAACCACGTCAGATTGGGAAGAGGACCCTGCGTCGTTACAGGATCTCTTTTGGGAACTGCCGATGCTTTGATTTCTAAAAGTAGCTGGTGATTGTACACATGTAGACCAAGGGTGTTTTGGGCTAACATAGAAAAGGATAAAGCTAGTAAAAGCCAAAGCAAAGCTAGCAGAGTTTACTGACGCAATGTCAACAGACGTGTCACCGTGCATACTGCTGCCGCCGTCTTGCCCCCAAAATTAGCGCCCCCCCTTTCACCCTTCGCACCAACTGAGCAGTGGAGAATAACACCAACAGGGGCAGTAAATAGAGCTAACTAGGAGCAGCTAGCTAGCCCAACTCAGCAGAGGTTTTCCCAGAGAGATGAAGAGCGTAAGAACTGAGGGATGATTGTGATGACAGGGGTGTATATTTGCATGTCGGGCTGTGCACACGTCATCACAGATCGTCTGCCTTAAAGGCGTGAATAAAGGTTTCCTCAGCCAGGCGTGATATCCCATACCCCGTGTGTTGTACCGAGTGTATTGACTGAAAAGAAACTACTTCAACCTTTGGTTTAAAACTAGTGTTAATGGAAGAAGTTTGAAGGTTGAGTTTGTTCCACGACTGCATTTCACTCACTGCCTCTGTTTGTTTCTCTGTCACTCCAGGACCAAAATGGAGCGAGAAGTCAGCGCTCTCAGGAGGCCGACAAACCTCACAGAAGAAAGGGACAGAAAAAATACAGCTGTGATGAGTGTGGGAAGGATTTTACTAAGGCTGGAAGCTTAAAAATACACCAACTGATCCACAGTGAAGTTAAACCATACAGCTGTGATGAGTGTGGAAAGGATTTTACTTATGCTGGAAGCTTGAAAAGACACCAACTCATCCACAGTGGAGTTAAAGCATACAGCTGTGATGAGTGTGGAAAGTCATTTACCCTGGCTGAACACCTAAAATCACACAAACCTGTTCACAGTGGAGTTAAAGCGTACAGCTGTGACTTGTGTGGAAGGTCTTTTACCCATGCTGGAAGCTTAAAAAGACACCAACTTCTCCACAATGGAGTTAAAGCGCACAGCTGTGAGTTGTGTGGACAGTCTTTTACCCTGGCCGAACACTTAAAAACACACCAACTCATACACAGTGGAGTTAAACCGTACAGCTGTGGTTTGTGTGGACAGTCTTTTACCCATCCTGGAAGCTTAAAAGCACACCAACTCATACACAGTGGAGTTAAACCGTACAGCTGTGGTTTGTGTGGACAGTCTTTTACCCAGGCTGCACACTTAAAAAGACACCAACTCATACACAGTGGAGTTAAACCGTACAGCTGTGACTTGTGTGGACAGTCTTTTACCCGGGCTGGAAACTTAAAAAGACACCAAGTCATACACAGTGGAGTTAAACCATACAGCTGTGGTTTTTGTGGACAGTGTTTTACCCATCCTGGAAACTTAAAAGCACACCAACTCATCCACAGTGGAGTTCAAGCGTACAGCTGTGACTTGTGTGGACAGTCTTTTACCCGGGCTGGAAACTTAAAAAGACACCAATTCATACACAGTGGAGTTAAACCGTACAGCTGTGACTTGTGTGGACAGTCTTTTACCCGGGCTGGAAACTTAAAAGCACACCAACTTGTCCACAGTGGAGTTAAAGTGTACAGCTCTGATCAGTCTGATAAAGCTTTTACTCATAGTAGCAGCCTACAGAATCATCAGGTTACCCACTCTGGATTCAAGGCGTACAGCTGCGACATTTGTGGAAAAACCTTCCGCTGGCCAGGCAACCGAAATATTCACCTACGCATTCACACCAAAATTGATGTTTGCTGCTGTGATCAGTGTGGCAAAATTTGTGTGACATACAAAAACTTAGAGCAGCACATGTTTTCCCACACTGAGGAGAGACCTTATAAATGTGACCTGTGTGAGAAGACTTTTAAATCTCCACATTACCTCAAATCACATCAAAAGATTCACAGCAGAAAGAAACTCTAAAAGTGCAGTTACTGTGAGGTATGTATTTTTCTTTTTACAGTTATTTCGAAGTATTATGTGAATGAAATTTAATTTCAAAGCTTAAATGAGACATGAAAACTTCACATACAGAATATTGAGTAACATCTGACACAAATTTCCTGAAACTTTCCTGATATTGCAAAAACATAAAGGTTTAAAAGCTTCTCTCATTTCTAACATTCACACTCCAATGGATGCAATGGATATGCAGAGTAGAGCATCCAGGGGTTTAAACCACCAATCTTCCCATTAAGTAGATTACCTACAAATTAAGAGTTATTGCAGCCCAGTAAACTGAGTGTTATAATGTAAAAATTAAAATGTGGAAGTTGGCAGAGCTGCTCTTTATTTCAGGTGACGTTCAGGATAAAAATGTTGAAGGAATTCCCTGACTTACACTGTCTTTGTGTCTTTGTTTAGAAGCAGAGCAACACAGATGGATCCCTGTCGTCACTGTGGTGGTGGGAAAGTGTTTCGCTGTGATCTTTGTGGAAAAACTTAGTCATTTAAAGAGCCTAAAAATACATCAACGCAGACACACTGGAGACGAAATGAATTACTGCAAAGAATGTGGGAGAGGCTTCCCCACATCAAGTGAATTAAAACAACATGAACTCTGTCACAGTGGGGTAAAAAAGCACGTTTGTGACCAGTGTGGGTCATCCTTCATCAGTGCAGGTAATCTTAAAGAGCATAAGAGTGCACACAGGAGAGAAACCATACAAGTGCAGACACTGTGACCAAAGGTTCTCACAGTCAGATATTCATAACCTTCATGAACTTACACACATTGAAGGGAACTTCAGCTGTGACCAGTGTGACAAGAGCTTCAAGAATCTCAGTTCATACCCCGAACACAAACGATCCCACGCTGTAAATAAACTGTTTCACTGTTACCAATGTGCAAAAACATTCACTTCGTTATCTGCTCTGTGCAAACATCAGCGTGATCATGCAGAACTGAAATCACTGTATCACAATCAATCTGATGGACAGAAGATCCTCTTCTGGTTTCAGGGTCAGACTTAAAAACCTTGAGATCAGGCTCCACAGAGTTCAGCTGGAGTCTCCTGTAAAGAGTGCAGCTGATGTCACACTTGGATCTGATGAGGTAGCTCTGCTTTCTGGACCTGCAGTGAATAATCCTAAATGTTACAGTTAGGGAACTACAAGTGTGTATATATATGTACATCAAGTTTATCTTTTATTTTTTTTCCTTTGGATAATTTTACAATGGTAAACAGTAGTGGTAGAGCTGTGCGATATGACCAAAATCTCATATCCCATTATAAGGCATCTTTTGTGCGGACAACGATATAAATCACAAAAATGTAACATTTTCTGTAAATTCTGTGAATCTCGGGCAGCTCGACTTGCGTGACGTGTTTCCAGCTGGGTGTCATGTACCTGGAGTCGAGTGTTTTAACAGATGCATGAAATTATACATTTTTAGACAGAAGTTGTAATGGCTGCCATTTTCTTTGTATTTATTACACGGCGTGCTGCGGGAAAAAGCCTGTTCTAACGTTTCAGTGTAAGGTTTTTTTTTTTTAGCACCTGACGGCTCCTTTCTGCTTCTCGTCCGTGAACACTCTTCATGCTCTTTCGCAAGATTCAGTTTATTTTGAAAAGTCTCAACAGGATCTTGAGCTTTATTGTGAAAAGTTTTTGTGCAAAACAAACAAGCGGACTAAGGACAGCGCTAGTAAGTACTAGAGATGGACCGATCCGATATTACGTATCAGTCCAGTACTGACCTAAATTACTGGATCGGATATCGGAGAGAAATAAAAAATGTAATCCGATCCATTAAATATCTAAAAAGCACCTCACAAAACTTGCGACATGGCACAACTCGGCTCATAACCATAGCACATCGGAGCTGTATGCGTCATGTGATGGAGCAGCTGTGGCGTGGGAGACCTGTCGGCGGTCTGGTTGAGCATTTGGAGCCTCGCTACCAAACCGTCATTTCAGTTATCCCAGAGAGAAGTAAAGCACGTGTGCAAGTTCATCTCTGAATGTTTGTAAAGCATTCCCACGTTAAGCTTAACAACCGATATATGGAGCGACTGCCTCTTCTCTCTCCCTCCCTCTCCTGCTGCTACTTCAATCGTGAAACTGATTAATGATCAGCTGATCGGCTTTTCTGTCGCGAGTCCGTCTCTCTTGTTTGTGTATCGCCCACTTTGCACCAGAAAGAGGAAACCAGCAGCTGAACAACAGCAGCACGTTTAAGCTTGATAATCTGTTGGTAGAATTTATTTCTTTTTCTAGCTGACGGCTGGTAACTGTGCAGGGGCGGAGCAAAGTTTAGCCAGGGGGGCCGATAGGGCATGAACAGGGAAAAGGGGGCACAAAGACATACTTTTCTTTCTTATTCTCATTTAAAATATCTAGCGTTTAATAAATAATTATCTGAATCTTACACCCAAAGTTTTAATCTGATGTAAAATGTATAGAAGTCCATTACTGTATATAGTAACTATTAAGTCTAATATACCCTAGTAAGCTATAGTACTTTTTCCTTTGGGAAGGTACCATCTGTGCAGTCTGCAATTCTGTTGAAGAAAGATGTTGAATCTATTTAACTATCGTTGAAAAATAATTGATTTCTGTGTATTTTTTTTCACACTGCATCAAATTAAAGTTGATTACGTCGATTAAGCATCATGAGGTGGGGGGTGGTTCCCTATTTTAATTTTTTTTTTTTTGCTGGCAGTTTGCCATCCTATTAGTTAGGCTGCTTACTCTTTAAAATACATGAATAGGGAGGATGGTGCAGGTTTAAGGTTATTAGATTGATCAGTTTTGCTGAACTATGAAATATTTTGGGTGCAGTGTATTTATTGCATACAGGTATAACAGAATATCTTTAGTAGGGTTTTTTAAAACTAGAGTTTGAACTTATACAAAATGCAGCAAGATATTAAAAAACAGTTTATTGATTAAAAACACACTATCGGATTCATATCGGTATCCGCTGATATCCAAATTTATGATATCGGCATCGGACATAAAAAAAAAAAAAAGTGGTATCGTGCCATCTCTAGTAAGTACTGTCTGCTTATGACCCAAAAAACCCCACAAAAAAACAGAAGTTTTAGGAGTGACGGTGAGAGAGAGAGAGACAGCAGAAAAAGAGAGAGAGCGAGTTCTGAACAACTCAGAACAACGGGTCCTCAGAACAAATAAAATCAATATTCGAGCCCAAAGTAAAAACAAGATCCAGTGTGTGTCCTTTGTTATATGTGGGGCCTGACACATGCTGCGTAAAATGAAAATAAACCATAATGTTGATAAAATTTCTGGCAAAGACATTGGAGTCATCATCAACATGTAGGTTAAAATCCCCAACTAAAAGCAGTCAGGACAACCTCATAGTAGAGGACAGGACGTAGGTGATCCAGGAAAAGAAAAAAAGGACACAAAGACAAAGGTGTTCTACTAAGTTGAGAGCAGGACACTGTGCAGACCATTCAAGTTCTCCCACACCAAACTCGCTTTATGGACCTTGCTTTGTGCACTGGTGCACAGTCATGTTGGAAGAGGAAGGGGCCATCCCCGAACTGTTCCCACAAAGTTGAGAGCATGAAAATGTCTGCTGAGCTGGAAGCAGCCGGAAAGCTGTAGAAGCCCAGAAGTGGAATGTGGAAGTTAATAAACACACTTGTCCTGTTAAAAAAAAAAAAAAAAAAAAAAAAAAAAAGGACAGGAAGTAGCTGAACTCCAACAAAAATAAGCTGTTTGGGCCAGCTCGACGATTCACTATAGCACAATAAAAAGGATCCTTATTTCCGACAGAAAATATCCAAGTTTCACTGAGTCAGGTCTCAGTCAGAAATAAGAAGTCCAGTTTTTTAGAAGATATAAAATCGTTAAGCATGAACGACTTATTAGTCAATGATCGGGCATTAAAAAGCACCATGTTCAGCGGGGTGGAAGGATCATTTTTAGCAGAGGCTCGAATTATTGGACGTAAATACTCACCAGTGGCGGTCCTAGCCAAACAGGCCGCCACTGGTGAGAATACACCTCCCTATCTCCTTACCTTTTGTTTTCATGCTGATATCAGCTTTAACCAACACAATAAAGTCTCTTTTTATTGTTGTGTAGTGTGAGATTATTATATTATCTTATGCCACATTATACCCCTAATTAAAGATTGTGAAATTATTATGTAGTTTTAGTTTCCATTATTCTCCTGACTTAGAAGAAGGTGATAACTATTACATTTATTAAAGTGATTTGTGTTTCATTAGACTGCTGACTTATTGTGAATGGATGATATTGTTTTATGATGCATGTTACTGCTGCGTTATAAGAAATATTGTTTTCAGAGAGTCATGGCCTTATTTGTCTGATTAGAAAAGAACAGAACATACTGCACAGGAAGCCAAGGTCATAACTTCGGCTCACTGAGAGAGAGAAAGAATGTGGATGTTTAGGTTTTATGACTTTGGAGGGGGGCTGAAGGTATAAGAATGTGAGAAACGCTCAGACACTTCAAGATCAGGCGGACACCCTCCCGCGCTCATCTCCCCTCCGGGTGGTTTATGCTCAAAAGTGTTGTATGGAATAATGAGAATTGTATGGAATAAAATGATTGTTGATTGTGCATTTATGTGTTGTCCTTCCTTCAGCCCAAAGATGAAAGAATTGGGAGAATTTAACAGTAAACACGATTTTATCACAGACAAGGCCATGGAAGCTCTCCTATCTGAAACTGTTCTGTGAGCAATATACCTTCAACTCTCCCTAATAAGGGCATGCTGTCGGTTTCATAGCATTTATCAATTTTTACCCACCAAGTTGACAACATCACTATCTCACTCTCTGTGGGCAGAGCAAGAAGAAGGCTTCCATATCCTGGATTTTTCCAAACATGATCCGAAGCCTCGGCGCAGTGCGGCCCATCCCTCATCTAAAGGTAAGCGCCGAGCTAATGAGGTCTTCTGCTGCTCTCCTCATTGTCTGTTCACAGTTTATTGTGAACACGTTGAGAGAAGAGTGAGAGAGTGTTTGGAGAAAAACGCCAACTAATCATTAGCTCAGCATGCTGGGAGAAGTTGAGCGTTTGCTCGCAGAAATTTGGAGCAGAAAAGTCTTTTCATTGTTCCTGCAGCTGTTTTTCTGCCTGCACCAAACCTCTACAGCCTCAATTCTATTTGAAGTGATAACAGGAAATCAGATCTACAGCTGCAACCTATCATCTAAACAAACTTGAGCACATTTTATTTTAGTCATTGTTTTCTTCTACGTGCAGTACAGAAAATCTCAACAAAAGTAATCAGTTGGCAGTAGGGTGAATCTGTGATTAGTTAGTGTGGTCTGAACAACTTCTTCTTTGATTGGGTGACAGCAGTTGAAAGTAATTGGATGTGACAATTATGGGGAGGGCCCTGAATAATGTTAAGAAAATGGCATTTTAAAAGCTGTCACAGTTGGCACTGAGCTCTGGAAAAATTGACGTTTTTACTGGTCTTTGAACGCCGCTTTTTCTGCCAGGCAGAAAGCAAGGGTTTAAAGCCGCCCACTGGTGTAAAATCGGCGCTCTCACTTTTTACACGTCGATTTTACGTCATTGATTGATTGAGACCACGAGGCTGACCTCAGCGAAGATCAGAACGCAGTTATTGCTCTGTTAGTTTCAGCATCAAAGATCTGCAGTGACAACCAGAGGTGTGGCCTCGAGTCACATGACTTGGACTTGAGTCACATGACTTGATGTCATTTAGTCATTTAGTTTATGACTTTAGACTTGACTTGGACTTTTAAACCAATGACTTGGGCTTGAACCTGTTTACTTCAAAGACTTGAGATTTTACCCCAAATCTAAAATGTAACACATATATTACATAAAAAGTGCGCACTGTTAATTCATTTCATTCATTCTTACCACACTGCGTACTTATGTGTGCGTGAGCTGTATCACAGCCAATCAAATGAACCAGATTTTGTTTTTAAATAACAAAAAACAAACAGTCAGGCCAAAAATGCCCCCATGATTCATTTTTTTCAGGTAGATAAACTATGAAGTAGTGTGTGTGTAGCCGGAAACACGTGATCTCCACAGTAGGCGGAAATACGTTCCTGCATGGATCATCAACTGCGGAAACCTTGCAAGTTGATCGTAAAGGTTAGCACAGAGTCTTTCATACATAAATTCGCCGTTAATAATTATATAATTCTAGGAATCATCTACTTTGCTTACATTGATTACGTTGGCACTTTGTTAGCGTTACAACAACGGTCAGACCCCCGAGGTATCTAAACTTTAGTAAGACTGTGCACTTTTGACACCTCTGGTTAGCATTTAGTGGTCAGTTTCAAACGTATTTGATTTTTGCTTGTTATGAACAAATTCACTTCACTGCTTTCCACGATCTGTAACATCAATGCACATTGTTCCATTTACTGCATATTGCACTTTATTCATGTCTCTCATTCCACCAGCATCAACATTGTAAAGTTTGTCATGAAGAGGTTTATATATTTATAAATATTCTCTATTCCATTCTGTTCTGCATTTTTATTGCCCAGATTAGTTAGTCTTTGTTAAATTGTCTGTTATATGTCAATAGATACGTATGTCACAAATAAAAGTGTCTTGAAAATTATGTTTTTATAAAGAATTTTCTCCCAAATCTCTTACATGCTAACTGTAACGTGTTATTTCTGCTAAAACCTGAACTTAAATGTGTATATGGTGTTTATCTGTTTTTCTCTCTGTTTTAGATGCACATATCAATGTGGATTTCTGCCTCCAAGCCAGAATTACAGGAATGCACAACATGTTGCAGAAGACTCTTTCACTGCCCTCTGTGCCCCACTTTCAGCCCTGCTGTCAGGGCAAAGATCGAGGAGCATATAAATGGACACATTAAAAATGCTTTGTGATGGGTCTGTCTAGCACAGACACAAGAGGAAAGGAACGAGAGAATTTTAATACAACACCAAAAAGCATTAGACACCAAGCAGACAAAGTTCTTTGTGTTACTCGTATACGAGGGAGAGAACCACGACAAGCGCTGTTCCTTCGTTTGACCTCAGTCGGTCTCGTCCGCTCCCTCATAACACTGCTCTTTTATTGAGGTTACATGAATATACATAGGTTTATTAACATATATGACATCTACATACAAACGAAGAGTACCTTGTCTGTGTGTTGTGTGTGTGTGTGTGTAAACAACTTCCTTAAACCTGCTGGTCTGGAAGTCCAGCAGTTCATCTAAACAAAAAGCACTTAGACTAGAACAGATATAGATACGTTTATCCTACCACAAAACAATAAGAGAAGGTACGACCTCTCCCACGCTCCCAGGATGTGGGTGTGAATGACAGAACACTCTGGAATGCACACAAAGTCTTTGCAGGCTCCTAAGGATCAACCCTCTACCAACATGACATTGATTATAAAACTCTAAGCATATATGAGTAGATATTTCTAAGCATAAATGACAATCCAATAATGTAAACCTGACAGTTCCGCCCTTTAGAAAAGTTCCCAGTTATGATCACCACATGTCTGACAGTGTCAATGCAAACACACAGCATATGTCAATCACCCTAAATTACTGTAAAAGTACAAATGTATTAGCAGTCCTCTTATTCCTCATTGATCTCATCCAATGGTAAACTGCATCCCACAAGTGAACAAACGAATTGTTAATAGTTAAAAGAGAAATTAACATCCCAGCTTGGTGGTGTTCCTCATCTAGGCATGTAAATCACACGTCTCTCTGCAGAGTGTTTTAAGTTCTGCAGGGCGTCATAAATGTCTCTTCCAGTTGTCTCCATCACTGTCCACAGGACCAGAGTCCAACATGTATGTAGAATAGACATTCAAACATACCAGGTGGTTTTGTTGCTTGTCAACATGGCTGTCAGCTATCTCCAAAGCTGCAGGCCTCGTCCTGCGAGGGGGATTTTATGACTCCTCTACTGTTCATCCCTCTCTGCAGAAAAACCCCTGTGTGGAAAGCGTGCTGGATCCAGTTATCTTACTGCTGTTATGATCCCAGCAGTCTTCAGAGTGTCATTGTATGCATAGTACAGTGGCACAGCATTAGGTGATGTTCATAGGAGATTGCTGCCGTCACCACCATAGCTTCTGGTTCCTGTGCTTTCACAGAATCATGATGCCATCCTTAGACTCCCTCTGCGCTGTGGATGGAGCTTGGCACGCTCCCCTCATCCTTCAGGTGCCCGTCTGTTGTCCACAATCTCCTCTGTTGGCCTCTGGAAATCCCCCTCGGCACAGCTCTCATTCCAACGCAGCTTCATGGTCCTTGCTGTGGCTCTGGAATCTGATCTGACGATGGGCCCCAAGCAGCACGACCTTTGACCTCAACCACTGACTGGGCTGTCAGCTATGCCTGGAATGGTTCTTGCTTCTCACTGGGCCTCTGAAGATTTTTAGGAGATCCCTTTCAGCAATATTCTGACTGCTGCACCTGTATTTCCTTGCTAAGAGGAAAAACTTCTATTTGGAGAGCATGTCAACAATCATCAAACCACATTTCTCTTTAGTTCAGTGAACTTCACTTATAGGCCGTGAAAGCCTCATCTGAACCTGGATGCACCACTTGCATAGGTTTAATACCTGTAAATAAACTGTTAATTCCACAAATCCATGCAAAAATCATATAAGACATAGAAAACATAATGTAAACCTGACACTTTGCCTTTCAAAGGTATGTTGGCATTAAATATACCTCATAGTTAAAGTTATAAATATGCACTTCTTTTCAGCACTTCTGCAGTCTCTTTGTTGACTTAAAAGTTGCTTTTCACATTGTACAGTTCAGTTCATTCATCAGCAAGACAAAAAGTGTGTTTTCATAAAAAATGTTTTCCTGTTCACCACATTTTTTGACAGCTCTTATGATTTATACCAATTTGCTTTCATTGTTGAGGATGGCTTGGATATTTTTGTTAATATGTACAATATGTTGTTTGTTTTTATTAATATGTACAATCAGATTGTTAGATAAACTGATTGCATTCTGTACAACTACATTTACATGTTGTTGACTTTTCTTTTTTTTCTCTCTCTTACAGACAAAATGATATGCCGGTGCACTTTCACTGCCCTGTCTGTAACATGACAGTCATACAGCGTGGGGATATGGCAAGGCATTAATTGTCATGTCAGCATTCAGGACTGCTCCCCACTGAACTCTCCGATGAGCCCTGCCCCTCTCCCGCTGACCAGATCACAAGCTTGTTGATAAATGGGACTGAATGCAAAGATTTCAGAGAGATTGAAAAGGAAGTCTTCACTTTTTATTCCAAATTGTACTCCTGAGAATATTCAGCAGCTGATTCTGATAGTTTCTTTAATAAGATTCATAATCTCATCCCATGTATTGACAAGCCGTTCAAAGATCTGTGTGATTCAGAGCTTAAAATTGAGGAACTGGATTTAGTGATCATGAAAATGGCATTAGACAAGTCCCCAGGGACAGATGGACTCACTACTAATTTTTATCAATTCTTCTGGAAGGACCTAAGAACCTTATTATTTGATGCATTAAAGGAATCTATAGAGAAGAAAGAACTGATGCCAAGCATGAAACAAGAGTTGATAACCCTGATCCCTAAATCGGGTAACGATAAAAATTTAAGACCCATCACCTTAAACACGGACTATAAGATCCTGTCTGGCAAAGGGCTGAGAGGCTAAAGAAAGGCATCTCAAACATTATCAGTGAAACACAATCAGGTTTTTTGAAAGGAAGACTCATTCATAACAATATTAGGCTGATTTTGGGACCTCCTTGAGTACAGTGAAATAATCCAAGAGAGAGGGTACATCCTGTACAAAGCATTTGACTCAGTTGAACATACGTTCATATTAAAAACTCTGCAGTCTTTTGGTTTTGGACAGGAATTTATAATGTTATAGAGATGCTATATAATGACATCAACAGCTCTGTTTTGCTAGAACATGGTACATGTTCAAGGTTTGAGGTTAATAGAGGAATAAGGCAGGGATGTAGCAGCTCACCACTTCTGTTCATCATGGTTGCTGAGCTGTTGTCTATTTTGATTAAAAACAGTCACACTAACTGTGATGGGTGAACAGATAATCAGTCAGCTGGCAGATGATACCACCATGTTTTTAAAAAATGAGGACCAGATTCCTTCAGCCTTACAGGTGATCAACCACTTCTCCAAAGCTTCTGGCCTACAGCTGAATATTAATAAATGTGAAATACTAGCTCTGCATGAGTGTCCCCTGCAGGCAATAAATAATATACAGATCAAAAACAAAGAGATGAAGTATCTGGGCAGTGTCACTTGCAAGGATAAGACATCAACAGAAAATAAGAATATCTGTACCAATATAGAAAAGTGTAAGTTTTAAACAGGTGGCTGCAAAGGGACATAACTCTGTTTGGGAGAATCTTGCTAACCAAAATGGACCAAAGAGTAAACTTTTTTTTTTTTTTTGCCTGTCCCGTTTGGCTCTTTTGCATCAGAATTGTTGTCTAAAGGCAAAGAAAGATGCCCAACGGATTTACTTTACCAAATTGACCATCCCAGCCTTGCCGTAATGGTCCATTTGATTCACCTTTTATTGTTTATTTTATTTTCACTTACTGAATACGGGACAGACTTGACTGGGGGAAAGAAGGGGAGAAAGAAAGAGGGAAGAGAAACAGCTGAGAAGAGGGACGGGGGAGAAGGGCAAAAGACAAAAACCAACAGAATGAGCAGGAAAAAAAATGCATATATCAATCACCTGGATCACCTGCTGAGAAAGAAAAAAGAAAACAAGCAGAAGAAAACGAGAGTAATAGAATAAACAACATCACAATGATATATGGGAATATGACAGTAAATACTAAATATTAAACATTATTGTGCAGCACATAAGATCAACAGAACACAGTGTGCTTTGAGGCAGGAGCCAAGAAGGGTGTAGTTTGTGTGTGTGATCACCCGTGTGTACACCTGTGAGCATGGACGCGCTTGTTTTTAAAAGGTTCATGTAATGATCTGCAAGAGGGTGTGGGGGGGGCCACAGCCCCGTCCTCCAGGGCATGAAGCAGGTATGGAGGAGATCAAAACTCCAGACATCCAGAGGCCCCCAGAACACAAGAGACCAAGGAAGACCAACAGAGGGGCAGCCGCGCCACTGTCCCAGAAAGAGCTGAGGAGAGTCCCAGATGAGGGCTCACTCAGCAGCCGCGGAGCAGAAGCCAGGGGGAGTTGCAGTGACGCGCCCGTGAGCTCCGCCGGCAGCCATCTGTGCCTGAGTGACCGAGCCCCAGGCCGAGAAGCCGAGGGCACCCCACCCCAGAAGTGGCCCGAGCGAGCCAAAGAGTAAACTTTTAAAAGTAAGTACTGAACATAACAATATTAGTAATTTCACAATATCGGGGTCAACCTTCAGGATCAATAAAGTTTTATTGAATTGTTAGTTGACCTTAATCTTACAGAGAATGTGATGATTTCATGGATATTTAAAGTCAGCACTGAGACAAATTTAGTAATGCCAACATTACAAAAGAACAATATTTGTCTCTTATATATAACACAGTCAAAGGAACCTGTCTTTGAGTGAAGATTTAAGGCGACGGGAAATATAAATAAGGTCAGCTTGAATCTTTACTGAAGCTCAGTGTTTGAAACAGAGTTCATGTTCACTGCTGTAATAACTAATAATGATTGAAATAATAACCTTAATATTGGCCATATTATATTTACATTACCAAAGTAAGATGACTTTAGTCTCATGAACAACATTAGCTAATTGTTATTTACTAGCTGATCTTAAATGACTGTTCAGTACAGAAATGAAGCCCAACAATCATGTTTTACAGTCCTGTGGTCTCAGCCTCAGATACTTATCAAATCAAAGCTCATGTAGAAACAAATAAACAAATAAAAGATTTTCTCCTTCATTTCTGTCAAACAAAGCTGTATGAAACATTTCCAGCTGTTAGTATCATGGTTGCTAGGCAACCTGGGCAGTGCAACAGAGGCTAGACCTTCCCATTTCACAAGCCTCGTGTTACTCCCCTAGTCTAGGCGTGTAGAGACGCACATAAGGTTGGAGGAGAGAGAGACAAATCCCCGCCCTGGTTCCCAAGCCAAACATCCAAAACCAGTTGTGAGTAAAAAAAAAAAAAAAGGTGATTTTATTGAAGGTAATGAAGCATAGCTCCAGGGTGAACCCAGGCCAAAATAATAAACAAAACCAACTAAGTCCCACCAGAAAACTAACTAAACCCTAAGAAAGAAACAGAACAAACAAATGACAATACTAACCCTTGCTCCCTAACCCGGAAAACAGGAGAAAACTGTTCCAAAGAAAAGGCGGCTCACCCCTTCCACTTCAGCCTAAGGGTACCTAAGCATTAAGTTAATGCACCAGCCGTAACACCTCGCACTTCCGGCCGTAGCGGTCTTTGAGTACGCGGCCCGTGTGGACCGTTAAGGCTGCGTACTTTAAGGCTGCAGACCCTGAATTGGGATACAGCCAGGTGAATGCAATTAAGGGCCAATCAGGAGCGAGAAAGCAAAAGAAGAAACAAGGTAAATCTGGTCATGTGAGGGAGAGTGAGACAAAGGGTAAATAAAACAAGAATCTTTAAAACAATAATTAAGCAATAAACAATTAAAGGACAGAAAAGTTTATTTTCACTTTCAACTATAGACACTTGTTCTTTAAAAACAACAACTGTACAGTCAGAACTTTTTCTGCAATTCTAAATTTATTTCTCACAATTCAAGTCCAAACAATCATGCTGACAGTTTTTTTCCCCATTTGTTGTGTATAAAAGCAGTTAAATATGTAATTTCTTTACACTGACAGAAAGGGGAGTTTCACTGGGCCGGCCCACTAAAGGTCACAGTGGCTGTGATGTAAGATGAGTTTGAGAGGGAGAAAAAAAAACATTAAAGTGATTTATTCAGGCTGCTTGGAGAAAAGGCCAAATACTTTTGATCCAGTGATCACTGTCCTGCATGATCACGCTGATGTTTGCACAGAGCAGATAATGAAGTGAATGTTTTTGCACATTGGTAACAGTGAAACAGTTTATTTACAGCGTGGGATCGTTTGTGTTCGGAGTATGAACTGAGATTCTTGAAGCTCTTGTCACACAGGTCACAGCTGAAGTTCCCTTCAATGTGTGTATTTTCATGAATATTACGATGACCTGACCGTGAGAAGCTTTTGTCACAGTGTCTGCACTTGTATGGTTTCTCTCCTGTGTGGACTCGTTTATGTATTTTAAGATCACGTGCAATGGTGAAGGATGACCCACACTGGTCACAGACATGCTTTTTAACCCCACTGTGACAGAGTTCATGTTCTTTTAATTTACTTGGTATGGGGAAGCCTTTCCCACATTCTTTGCAGTAGTTCATTTTGTCTCCAGTGTGTCTGCGTTGATGTAGCTTTAGGCTCTTTTGATTACTGAAAGTTTTTCCACAAAGGTCACAGCGAAACTCTTTCCCACCACCACCACAGTGACGACAGGGTTGAGAACTGGATCCATCTGTGCCGCTCTGCTTCTAAACAAAGACACAAAGACAGTGTAAGTCAGGGAATTGCTTCAACATCTTTATCCCGTTTTTAATCACCATTTTAATGATATACAAGTACAGAAGCTCAGAGACATACATAGAATAGAATAGAATGCCTTTATTGTCACTACACAGTTGTATAGTGAGATACAGAGCATCTCCACTATATACATACAGATGTAAAGGAGATGTTGCAATAGTTTGAAAACTTGAGACTTTGTGGGGAAAAAATTGCTTCTGCTTTTGAATTCTTCTCTTTCTATACCTCCATGTGGCAATGTTGGCTGAGTGGTGATAACTATTGTTCAGGAGATTACTCTAGCAGCTTCCTGCACCTTAAAGGTGGGCAGGAATAGTGTGGAGTGTATACGGGCAGCCTCCACCATCTGTTTTCTTTAGCATAGCAGTTAGTGGACTGTAGTTAGATTGCAAAGAGTAATCACTGCAGGTTGAACGGGTCATGGATGGAACATTGAGGTTAGAGCAGGGCGATATGACCAAAAATATTTATCACGATATACATTTAAAAATTTGCGATAACGATATAACTGACGATATAATTGACACTATACTAATATATTTTCACTTAAACAAGCAGCTGTTTTTTATGTGCATTAAAGTTATATAAAAATGTAACAGTGCAAATTCCTCGCTGACAGTTTAACCAAAAGGCGTTTCCAGTGGAAACTGGCCGACATATCCTCAGCATAACCATGTATAATATCCACAAAACTTAAAAAGAGGTCATACACACAATACGGTAACATTATGTTGAAGCACAGTACGTATCACTCCGCGAGGCTCCGCCTACAATAGCCGTAATGCTCCGACAATCCATCAAGCGGTGCGGCTTTGTAGCTTAGCAAAGTCGTACTGAAACATTTGACAGATTTTCGAGCGCCGTGCACATAAAATCGTTTCGAGGTCAGTAAACACAACCAGAGTTCATACATAAGGCACACGGGATTATAAGGGGCTCTGTCGACTTTCAGAAAAATCAAAGGATTGATTTTAAGTGCGCCGTATTTTCCAAACAACACGGTAATAACGACGGCCCGCTAGCATGCTCTACCAAAAATAGTGCTTTGTTGTGTATCTGACGGACGAAAGCTAAACCAGTTCCACACCACTGAAGCTGCAGCATTTTGACAAACCAGTTCTGGTTCATCTGTTTCACTTAACGATCCACTTTCACTCTTCTCATTCTGCATCGCCGCCATGTGTGTATGTAAACAAAGGCACTGCGCATGTGCGCTTTACCCATATTCTATCGCGATATGTCATTTTCCTATCGTTGCCCAAAATTACACCGGTATTACCGTGAACGGTATGATATAGCCCAGCCCTAGTTGAGGTTGACAAAACATCACAGACACATGGAGAACTGGGCGAGTTGCTGACTGTGCAGCGCAATGGGAAAACCAACTGAACTGAGCAGAGAGTCCAGAGTGTGGAGAGCTAAGCTGAGCAATGAAACCAGCTAATTGCTAACATGCTAACACAACTGAATAAGCAGAGTTGTTCCAAACAGCCAGGCTAAAATAACAAGATAAAAATATAAATACATACCTCACAGTAACTGCACTTGTACAGTTTCTTATTGGTGTGGATCTGTTGGTGGACTCTCAGGTAATGTGGAGCTTTAAACGTCTTCTCACACTTGTCACATTTATAAGGTCTCTCCTCATTGTGAGTAAACATGTGATGTTGTAACTGTGTGTCTGTTACAAATAGTTTCCCACACTGATCACAGCAGTAAACTTCATGTCTGGTGTGGATGCGTAGGTGAATATTTCGATACCCTTGATGTCTGAAAGTTTTTCCACAAATGTCGCAGCTGTACGCCTTAATTCCAGAGTGGGTAACTTGATGACTCTTTAAGTAGCTACTGCGAGCAAAAGCTTTGCCACACTGATCACAGCTGTATGGTTTAAGTCCACTGTGGATGAGTTGGTGTGTTTTCAAGCTTCCGGCGTCGGTAAAAGACTTTCCACACAAGTCACAGGTGAATGGTCTCTCCCCAGTGTGGATGAGCCGATGACATTTCAGGCTGGAGTTCTGAGTAAACTCCTTCCCACACTCATCACAGCTGTATTTTTTCTCTCTCTTTCTTCTGTGAGGTTTGTCGGCCTCCTGAGAGCGCTGACGTCTCGCTTCATGTCGGTCCTGCAATGACAGAGATACAGAGGCAGTGAGTGAAACGCAGTCACGGAACAAACTTTTTTACTAATGCACGATCTACTGTAGAATATAAAGCACCTTGAGGCGACTGCTGTTGTGATTTGGCGCTATATAAATAAAATTGAATTGAATTGAAACTCCCTCTGTAATGAAAATGACAATAAGGAAAATATTTTGCTCATTGGAAAAAAAATATATTGTATGAAAAATTACTTTATTTTACTTCAGTATCCTTATAAAATGTTATCTTTGTATTTTCTTGTAACTTGACCACAGGTTCAACATTTCTTCCTCACCGTCTGTGTTGAGCTCATTGTTTCCTCTGTAGTGGCTGAGCTGAGTCCAAATGGCTGAAAATGTTCCTCCGTCAGATTCTCCTCCTGCTGATCAGCTGGGACACAAAAGAATATTTTTATGTATTTGATCTCTGACAAAAAGAAGCAGAGCAAACACAAACCAGAGAAAGCAACATTTAGAAGATTCATTTGTTCCAGCAGCTGCAGGATGGTTTCTACAGGCTGAAGAACAGTCACTGCAGGAATCAACATCTGCACATTGATTTTCTGTTAGAGGAACAAAGTGAATGCAGACACACACACAGGCTCTCTCCAAACCCTCAGAACAAAAGCTGTCCAGCTTTGTGTGTCTGTCAAAATGCTTTTTACAAATCCTGCTGGAATCAGTGTTGTTACAGCTGCAGTCAAAGCAAGATGGAAACAATGAAGAAGGAAAGTTCAAATCTAATCAGACTAAATGTCTTCAGTCAGTGTGTCAGCCTCCAGTTAACAACAGTGGTGAGAAACTGCACTACTGAACCTCCACTGACGTGAGTAACTGCAGTTTGGTGCTTCATCAGAACTTTATGGCAGTTTGTACACAAACTGGAGAAAACATCTAAGAAACTGAAGGTGAGCTGATAGTAAGAGGATCATCATCTCACACTGCACCAGGATTCTCAGACCATGGGTCCGTTCTTCGTACCTCGCTTACTACATCCAAGATCAAATCATCGCGCTAACTTTGAGCTCGCTGTCCCGGTTCTCCGAACACACCTGTTGTTGACGATTAGTATAGCTGGATGAAGTAATGTGAGATCACTGGGTGGCTTAACAGGGGCTACGCATCGATAGTAGAAACATTGATCGGCAACCGAGCAGGTTTACGCTTACGGCTCTGTTGCTATGACAGCAAGTCCCGGATGAGCTTCGGGGAACCGAACGATCCAAGATCACGCAAAATCGCCAACAATCAAATCCAGCTAACTTACTTAGCGAGGTACGAAGAACGGACCCCATGTCATGGTTCACTTGATCCCTGCAAACAGGCACAAACAAAAACTCTCTAAAGCTTTTGTGAAGACACTGAAGCAGTGGACTGATGAGGCTGTGGAGAATCTGCAGGTGTGTCTGGACTGCACCGACTGGCAGGTTTTCAGGATTGTTACCAACAGTTTGGATTATTATAGAGATGCTGTGACGTCCTGTAACATCAGCTTCTGTGACGACAGCTGCACAGCATCACAGTCTAAACTCCAAAACCTGTTTTCAGCTAATGACTCTGCTTCTGTCTGGAAAACAATCAGACGGTGAACCAACCACAAACCTAAAGACCCCACTGCACCAATAATTCACAGCTAGCAAACAGCCCTGAACAGCTCCTGCTGCGGATTCTACCAACAATGACCTGTTACTCCCCCACCCAAGACTTTCAACACCTTAGCACCCCCCATCATTATAAAACATGGGCCTGGACCTTCTGTAGAACTTCAACTACAGAAATAAAACTGAACAAACACCCGAGTTCACTCCCTGATCAACATTTCATAGAATGAACACTTATACTCAGGTCTACCTGTGAAAATGAGCATTAAACTTCAAATATTCACGTGAGCAAAAGAAATCAATCTGATCAATGAAAAGTAGAAAAAACTTCTGTCTTCTGTACACAAAACTAAATAAAATCCAACATTCAATCCACAACATGATTAAAAACATTCTTCTTCTCCCAAATCACCAAGAGCTGCACATTAACCACCACAATATATTTTTATTCTCTGTGCTTTCAAATATGAACACTGTTTACTTTCATCTGTTTCATTCGTTTTTGTAAACATCTTCCTGTGCATCACTTTACAGCAGCCAGACTCATTAAAATGAGACTTTGTAGTTCATTTCCTCTCATGTGTTCATCCACAGCAGCAGGGCAGTCTATTGTGACCCTGATACTGCAGCAGATCTATGGGCTCAAAATGTGGTCATAAATATTTTGTACTTGTAAAAAAGATTTGTGTGTGTAAAAAAGATTTGTGTGCGTAAAAAAGATTTGTGTGTGGACCCCTGCAAGTTACAAGTACGGATTTTGACCCTATTTTTCTTCCTTTCATCTGATTGGTCAATGTCATGTCAATCACAAATGTAACAATCCAATCAGAGAACAGATGGGTTTGGCTGTCGGAGGGGCGCTTTTTTGAACTGCAGGTCCTTGAAGGGTGATACAGTTTGAAGCTGGAGGATCGCTATATAAATATCCGATAGCAGCTAGGTCCCCTAACTTTCAGCAGCTGTTGAAAGGAAAAAGTTGTGGTATATCAGTGGTTAGAAATACCATTATTACTTTAGGATTAGTTTAACACAAAGTCAGGGCTGACCCAGGGAGTCACAGCGCGCAGCATAAAAGTCCTTTCACATCGGACGCAGGATGTGCTGCTAATGCTAACTGCTAACTAAAAGCAAAGGATCCAGAATTTGTTACGCTGGCTGCTGGGCTCTGTGGGTTTTTGCAGCAGCTCTACCTGTACTAGATGCACCTGCTCCTTGTCTTTTCTATCTCTGACTTTATGTCCTCTACAAGAGTTTGTTTTTTTTGCTGGTTCTTCGAATGTTCAATAAAAACATGTATGCTAATTCATAACGAAGAAAGCTTTGTAATGAAGACTGTCATTACCAAAACGCTGCCCGCCCCCACCCCGCGGTCCGCAGCGCTGTTGAAAAGGCTGTGGAAGTCCCTGTATTAAACACGTAGACCTGTGACACAAAAATCACCAAACTTGGACGACCACAGACTGTTTTCCTTCGTGGTGATGAAGGAAAACGCTGGGTTGGCATGTAAAAGGGCATTTATTCCCTTCAAAGACCTGGGCCCTATTTCAGGAAGCCGGTTTAGAAAACTCAGAGTGAAAAACGATACTCAGGGTTGAGTAACCCCGAACTGTCCAACTCGGAATATTCGGTTTCAGAAAGGCTGATAACAATTAGTTCAGTCAACGCGGAGTTGCTTTAACCCCAAGTTAAGCGCGCGCACGAGGATACATAAAGCCCTGATTAGTGGAGCACAGATTAAGCGAGTCACCATGGAGACAGAGGGAAAGAAGGCGCGGTCAATGTATTTTACAGCGCTTGAGGCTGAAATTCTGATGGCAGCATATGCCGATAACATGCAAATTTTGCGGAAAAAAAGTAACACAGCCTCAGCTGCAAAAGAAAGGGAGCATGCATGGCAAAACATAGCCGACAGAGTCAATGCGTGAGTGTTAATTTAAACATTGATCTAGGGATTTCCACCCATTTAACACGTTATTTTATTATATTTTATTTTATTTTTTATTTCATACATTTTATTTTGTGATGTGAGCGCAGGTGCAACCCAACAGGCCCCAAACGTTCCTGGCAGCAAGTAAAAATGAAATATAAAAATATAGTCCGAACAGGTAAGGTGTAATTGTATTATGAGCCATAGTGCTTGGTCTGTTTGTCCCATGTGAATCAATTGCAGTTAGAGGCTACATTAATTTCCCCTCTGTAAGCACTCATTGAAATTATCTGAGCACATTACAAGTACATATTTGCTTACTCTGTATGATCAAATGTGACCCGTTATAGCCAACAGAAAAAGAAGCGGAGGCCCGAAAAACAGGTGGGGGTCCTCCACCACCACCACTCACAGAGGCTGAGCAGTTGGCTTCCACGTTTGTGATAATGTTGGCAGCATCACATATGATCGTCACAGTGCAGAGAACACAAATTAGCATCCATTACTATAATGAAATAATTTGTTAGTTTGAAATGCTACAGGGAACTATATACCTGTACATTAATGCTGTGGAAAGACTTCCTGTTCACATAGTCTCCTTCATTTACTGAAGGAGCAATGATTGGAATGTGAGTGCCATCTATACAGCCAATCACGCCTGGGAACCGTGAGAATAAATGTAAAATTTAAGTAGTAGTTCAAGTATCACCACATCATGAATTAAGTTTCGTTCATCCTGATACCTGCAATTTTGTGGAATCCCTCTTTGATAAATCTTGTGGGTCTATGACCGGGGAACACCACAAACGAGTACAGGAGAGGTTTCAGTGCAACTGTAACATTCCTGACTGCCCGACAGACGGTAGCCTTGGAAACGTGCTCAGCGTCACCAATATTATACAGAAAGCTCCCGTTTGCAAAAAACCGAAGTGCAATACAAATAATATGTACAGAACTGAGAGGATGTCCGCGATGTGTCACATGAGCAATATTAGGCCTGAGGATGTTATTCAAATAAATTATAGATTGTGCTGAAAAACGGTAACGTTCACACAGGAACTCATCAGGAAATGATAAATTGTCTGAACGCGCTCTAATCACTCTCTCCCGGCGGAGAGCTCTGCGGAGAATTTGGGCTTCAACATCTATTGGCTCTTCAAGGAAGGAGCACGCCATGTCTGACACTTCCTACAGTCAGGTTTCCGACAAAGAGGCGGAGAACGTCAGGGTTAGTTGAAGTAAACCTGCTAGGGGGCAGGTTAGCTTCACGGAGTGTGTCGTCATAGTAACTCACTCAGAATTAATCTAAACTCGCTTTGTGAAACCGAAAACCCAGAGTTTTCGTTAACTCAGGGTATACTTACTCAGAGTTTGCACTAAACCGGCTTCCTGAAACAGGGCCCTGCAGTTCAAAAAAAGCGCCCCTCGACAGCCAAACCCATCTGTTCTCTGATTGGATTGTTACATTTGTGATTGACATGACATTGACCAATCAGATGAAAGGAAGAAAAATAGGGTCAAAATCCGTACTTGTAACTTGCAGGGGTTTTTTTTCTAAGTCCACACACAAATCTTTTTTACACATACAAAATATTTATGACCACATTTTGAGCCCATAGTGCTCGGGCAACTCAGGCAGAATGCGTGGGTGTCGCCAGTACTCTGTACCGCGGGGCGATGGGTGGGTGGGGGGAGAGTAACGAACTTCTTTCAAATCTATTCTTGGCACCCCCTCACGGCAGTTTCCTTCTTTCTCTTCTTTCATAGCTTACTTCCTGCTACAATCACGAGTGAGGCCTTCATTTCTCACAAAACGCTCAACTTCTCCCAGCATGCTGAGCTAATGATTAGTTGGTGTTTTTCTCCAAACACTCTCTCACTCTTCTCTCAACGTGTTCACAATAAACTGTGAACAGACACCGAGGAGAGCAGCAGAAGACCTCATTCAGGAGCTAAACTCAACATGAACTGAACTCACAGTAAAGTTAGCTCGGTGCTTACCTTTAGATGATGGGATGGGCTGCGGCGCGCTGAGGCTTCGGATCATTTTTAGAGAAATCCAGGATATGGAAACCAATATCGGAACGATTAGCCCCTCACACTTCCCTTCTGGTGAAGAAGTGACGTAAAAATCGCCGTTTAATAAGTCAGGATCCCGTATTTTACGCCAGCGAGTAGCTTTGAACGTCCGTGTCACTACCCGATCCGTACCGGAAACCCGATCGGTACCCCGCATGCGCGAAAGGTTTCTACTTCCGGTCGTAGCGTTTTACGATAATTATGGTTCAGAGTATCTGTTAAGATGTTAAGAATAACAAGTATATCTTAAAATGTTTGCAATAATGAAGCATTTCAGTACAATGTAGACAAAAAAATAAAAAGAAAGTTACGGATCAGGACTCTCCGATCCTTACTGCGCATGTGTAAAGTCTGACCGTACAAATCGGGTCTACCCGATCCGTACCGCGCACGTGCAGATGTTTTCTTCTTCTTCTGTTCGTTTAATGGCAGTTTACTCCCCAGTGTACGAGGATACCGCCACCTGCTGACCGAGCGAATAAACCCTATTATAAACTGAATTATCGTCATTACAAACGTGTGTTAAATCTGATTTAGCGATAGTCGAGTGTGTTTATGCTTGTCTGTGAGGAGAGGATTGTTGGAATAGTGATGATGATGTGCGCTATCACTGTCAATTGTCAGTAAACACTTAATCTGGCTGATGAATCTACACGTGAGATATTACAAAGTCTGCATTATTAACTCTGTAATTAGGCGCCATTCTTCTTATTTTACGGCGTTGTTGCTCAATCGGGGGACGCTCTCTGTTGAGGAGAAAAGCATGAATTTCTTTGTATACGGATTATCCATTGTTTAAATGTCCCGGGCAGTCGAAAAGGAGGCAGAGCTGTTGAGAAATGCTAGGAGCTAACTGGGCGCTAACCGTATCATTCAAATATATTGAATGTCGCAATGTTGGCAAAGAGAGGAAGTGACGTAAGATTTGCGCATGCGGGGTACCGATCGGGTTTCCGGTACGGATCGGGTAGTGACAGTCCGTGTTGCTACCCGATCCGTACCGGAAACCCGATTGCTACCACGCATGCGCAAATATTACGTCACTTCCTCTCTTTGCCAACATTGCGACATTCAATATGTTTGAATGATACGGGTTTTTTGTTGTGTTTTTTAAAGAACTTAATAAACAATGAGTATACAACATACGAACAGATGAAGTATACAAAAGAACAGGGCCCTATTTCAGGAAGCCGGTTTAGAAAACTCAGAGTGAAAAACGATACTCAGGGTTGAGTAACCCCGAACTGTCCAACTCGGAATATTCGGTTTCAGAAAGGCTGATAACAATTAGTTCAGTCAACGCGGAGTTGCTTTAACCCCAAGTTAAGCGCGCGCACGAGGATACATAAAGCCCTGATTAGTGGAGCACAGATTAAGCGAGTCACCATGGAGACGGAGGGAAAGAAGGCGCGGTCAATGTATTTTACAGCGCTTGAGGCCGAAATTCTGATGGCAGCATATGCCGATAACATGCAAATTCCGCGGAAAAAAAGTAACACAGCCTCAGCTGCAAAAGAAAGGGAGCATGCATGGCAAAACATAGCCGACAGAGTCAATGCGTGAGTGTTAATTTAAACATTGATCTAGGGATTTCCACCCATTTAACACGTTATTTTATTATATTTCATTTTATTTTTTATTTCATACATTTTATTTTGTGATGTGATGTGAGCGCAGGTGCAACCCAACAGGCCCCAAACGTTCCTGGCAGCAAGTAAAAATGAAATATAAAAATATAGTCCAAACAGGTAAGGTGTAATTGTATTATGAGCCATAGTGCTTGGTCTGTTTGTCCGATGTAAATCAATTGCAGTTAGAGGCTACATTAATTTCCCCTCTGTAAGCACTTATTGAAATTATCTGAGCACATTACAAGTACATATTTGCTTACTCTGTATGCTCAAATGTGACCCGTTATAGCCAACAGAAAAAAAAGCGGAGGCCCGAAAAACAGGTGGGGGTCCTCCACCACCACCACTCACAGAGGCTGAGCAGTTGCACTCAGAAAAATAAAGGTGCCAACTGGAACCAAAAGTGGTTCTTTAGACTGATGCCATAGAAGAACCTTTTTTGGTGCCACAAAGAACCTTTCAAACAATGGTTCTTTGAAGAACCATTTCTTTCAGCGGTTCATTGAAGAACCTTTAAAGGTGCCCCAAAGAACCATCAAGAAATGGTTCTTTGGGGCACCTTTAATGGTTTTTCAAAGAACCTTTTTAAAAATGGTTCTTTAAAGAACCATTTTAAAGAACCTTTTTTGAGTGGTTCTTTAAAGAACCATTTTAAATCTTTCAAAATAAAATGCATCATAAATTGAATTTGAGTAGGGTAAAATAAATACGAGCACAGCATAGACATATATTAATGGTTTATTGTCATTTTGTAGTTACCAAAAGACAAAAAGGCATTTTAACCCTCAGCACAACATCACTACTAATACATGTCGCATATTAGTGTTTTAAACAGTAATTAAATATATTTGCTATATATCTATCTCTATATATATATATATATATATACATATATATATATATATATATATATATACATACATATATACATACATACTATAGCTACAGATAACACAACAATTAATACATGTATTGTTTAATTAAGAAAAGATCAGAAAGTGATAAAACACATTAGAAATAGCTTCATAACAGACCAATAAATCAACACATTTTCATCAGCAGATGTTTGCATGTTCAGTGAAAATATTTCAACAACAAGTTTGTTGTAAACTTCAGCCTTACGCTATGTAATGTACGTTTCATGTTGTACTCATGGTCCTTTGTTAGTCCAGTTTGGGATAATCTCTCTGACGTATGTTTCATATCAAACATATGTCATATCCAAACAAGCCCACACCTGCAGTTGTTTCAGTTTTTCACTGGTGCTTCCTGTCAGCTGGTCAACCTCACTCAGGCGGACATCCATATCAGCCAACCAAACGACAAGTTCCTCCCTTTGTGCTTCAAATCCCTCCCACTCTGAGACAAGGAGCTGAAAGAGAGAGAAAAGAGTCAATTATAAAGAAGAGAGAAAAGTGAAACCCTCCTCAGAAGGTCTGACTCGCATACCTGCAGTTGACCTGTGATGGACTCCAGTTTGGCGTTCACGTCATCCCTCGCCGATGCCAGCAGCCGAGTCTGCAGGGTGCCCTGGAAGAGCTGAGTTAATGTTCGACTCCTCCTGGTCAGGCTCTCCAGCTGGATGAGCCGAGGTCTCCCCTCTCGCCGCTGCCTCTGAACACAGAAACACAAATTGCATCTGAAGCAGGAGGAGCAGATTTTTTTTTGCTATTCTTTTCCAAATCCAGGCTAGATCACGTGGAGGTATTTGGAAAACTTTTTTGGCCAGTGGACGACTGTTGTCTTGCAGAAAGTCAAATCAAACATATGCGATACACAATCAATTCACAAGAACACATAAAAAACAAGTCCAGTTCTTGCCTGATTTCAAGTGAAATCTGCATCAAAACGGTGACAGAAGTAAAACAAGTGTTTGCAGCAAATGTGAGCACAAAGCCTCACTTTGTACAAGCCTGCTATTACAGTTCTCCTCTATGCAGACGACTTTCCTGTTTTCAAGGCACAACTTGGATCTGCTGTACGAATCTTATGGATACACACTAAATGAAACAATAGTGTGCATGACTCCAGATTCTGATCCCTCATCCTAATATGGTCCCAACATAGCAACAGCAATAAAGAAAATGTTGAGGCTTCAAAATACAAAGTCCATAAACCAATGGTTGACGTGGGTTTTATCATAAGGGTGATAAATATACAGATTTCAGTCTGTCTTAGAGATTTGATGTTCATTTACCTGCAGATGCACTATACGTACCTGCTCCATGGTTTTTCACAACGTTTTGCACATCACTATTTAATACAGGAAGTAGGTGAACTAAAACAAGTCATCTTTCTTTGTGAGAGGACCATATTAATGAAACAAACCTCAATGACATCATAGGGAGCCCTAAAGATGCTCCTGCTGCTTCTCTTCCTCCTCATCCTAAGCTTCCTTCTCCTTGTCCTCAACTTCCATCCAATTGTAATTCAACCTAATTGTGTTTCTCCCCCTCCTCTTCCTCATTTTGTTGGAGCTGTGAACACAGTTAATGTGACTCTGGATTAATTTGTGCAAACAAGAAAAATCTACAGCTTTTTGGTCAGAGGTGCTCTTGTGATTTAAGCCGGGTAGAGTAGATTTATGTGTTGATGCTACCTGCTTCAGCTCTGGCTGCTGAGTGATATTTACACCCTGGCTGGATTACAAACTTTAACCATGTGCTGAACTTTGGCCCAGCGTTGATACCTCTTGTTAGTATAACGGCCTCTTCTTAGCTTGTATGTATGATGTATGATGGTGGGTAAATGAAATATACAAAAAAATTAACTATATTACAAAAGAACATCTATCTTGGAAACATCAAATGACCGGAGCATAACTTGTCAACTAGTCCGAAACTAAGTTATGCAGGAACAGTCAAAGACACACCTTCTCATGTCACATTTCTATTCATTTCTATATAATTCGATTAGACAATAAAGAGTTATCTAATCTAATTATTCATTCAAAACACTTATGCATAGCTGTATTTTATACAGCTCATACAGAATTCAAAGTACAGGTTCATGTGAGTAGGGTCTTTAGGCTTTGGCCCCCCACCCCTGCCACCAGTATATTTTTAAGCAAATATTTCTAACTTTTATTTGAATATTCAGTTTCCTACCATCTTCTCTTAAAGGGTAATTGCTAGGTAACCCGCCCTCCCCCTTCGCACACGCATGCACACAAAGAAAACACAGTATAATTCACAGCCTCGTTATAGTGAATAAATATTTATGCCATTTACACCATCAAACTTAGATTGCTAAGGATGAAGAACCCTTTGTTCTTTAAAGAACCATTTGTAATAGCTGAAGAACCATCCACAAAATCAAAAGGTTCTTTGACGTATGATGGTTCTTTAAAGAACCATGAAGACATCTGAAGAACCATTTAAGAACCATAATTTTTCTGAGTGTGGCTTCCACATTTGTGATAATGTTGGCAGCATCACCACAGTGCAGAGAACACAAATTAGCATCCATTACTATAATGAAATAATTTGTTAGTTTGAAATGCTACAGGGAGCTATGTACCTGTACATTAATGCTGTGGAAAGACTTCCTGTTCACATAGTCTCCTTCATTTACTGAAGGAGCAATGATTGGAATGTGAGTGCCATCTATACAGCCAATCACGCCTGGGAACCGTGAGAATAAATGTAAAATTTAAGTAGTAGTCCAAGTATCACCACATCATGAATTAAGTTTTGTTCATCCTGATACCTGCAATTTTGTGGAATCCCTCTTTGATAAATCTTGTGGGTCTATGACCGGGGAACACCACAAACGAGTACAGGAGAGGTTTCAGTGCAACTGTAACATTCCTGACTGCCCGACAGACGGTAGCCTTGGAAACGTGCTCAGCGTCACCAATATTATACAGAAAGCTCCCGTTTGCAAAAAACCGAAGTGCAATACAAATAATATGTACAGAACTGAGAGGATGTCCGCGATGTGTCACATGAGTAATATTAGGCCTGAGGATGTTATTCAAATAAATTATAGATTGTGCTGAAAAACGGTAACGTTCACACAGGAAATCATCAGGAAATGATAAAATGTCCGAACGCGCTCTAATCACTCTCTCCCGGCGGAGAGCTCTGCGGAGAATTTGGGCTTCAACATCTACTGGCTCTTCAAGGAAGGAGCACGCCATGTCTGACACTTCCTACAGTCAGGTTTCTGACAAAGAGGCGGAGAACGTCAGGGTTAGTTGAAGTAAACCTGCTAGGGGGCAGGTTAGCTTCACGGAGTGTGTCGTCATAGTAACTCACTCAGAATTAATCTAAACTCGCTTTGTGAAACCGAAAACCCAGAGTTTTCGTTAACTCAGGGTATACTTACTCAGAGTTTGCACTAAACCGGCTTCCTGAAACAGGGCCCAGAACATGAACACACAAAACCAGGGGTAAAGAGAAAAAAAGTAATAATTATATGAATACACTCAAAAGAAGCACTCATATATATTCAAATAATTTAAAAATTTAAAAAGTTCATTTACCTAGGTAAATGAACTTTTTTTTTTTTTAAATTATTTGACTATATATGAATGTGTGTGTATAAATACACAAACAATACACATATGCTTTCATGCTTTCAATTGTGTAATTTAAGTGATCTAGGTAGCTCTGTCTTGGAAGTTCAGTTCATGCTAGAAATGTGTTTTGGAGTTTGTACGTGTTTTGTCTCTAAGACCACTTTTTTTACTTTAGTATTCCTTTTGTGCATAATTTTATATTATTGTTAATAATAAATTAATTAAAGCAACAAAGCAACCCGAAGAGTCGGTTTGGAATCGAAAGAGCCGGCTCTTTTTAGTGAGTCGAACCGAAAGAACCGGTTCTCTAAAAAGAGTCGGGAATCCCATCACTAATATTTTAGATAGCAAGGAGCAGATGGCCGAGTTGTTTTTTTTTTTTGTTTTTTTGAATACGTTTTATTGACAAAGCACAAAATACAGATATACAAATACAAAATAGCAAACACAATGTCAGGGGGTTCGTATAAAAAAGCAAAATAGACACAGTCTATTATAGAATCACATGATATTTGTGGTATATTGTAATAAGCAGCAGCTATTACTATCTCCCACCAGTAGGTGGTACTGTGGTATTGTATGTGTTTGAAAGGGAGCTGAGTAAAAAAGACCCGACCTCCACCATAGCCTCGTCTCAGTCCTCTGTGCTTGATCTAAAGTTGACTTTGACCGCAACCCACGTTAAACCAGCAGTTGGTACAACGCTGCATAAAGTTACAACAATATTGAACAGGGAACATTTATGGCAGACGGCCGAGTTTATTAAACTCCACCGACACCGCGGTAACGCAAATCTGCAGTCGAGTCACGTGATCGCACAGTAACAAATCACAGCAGATCAGGAAGAAGGGGCGGAGCCATTTGTCTGTGCAAAAGAGGAGTCGAGCAGAGAGAGCTGATTTTGCATGAAACGCAAGTAAAGTAGTGGACTAAGAGGAGAGAAACGAACTAAAGTATCGATCATACTTCACTACCAACGTCCTGATATCTGCATCGATCTGCCCACCCTTGTCTCCTGGATCGTAGCTGAGATCAGCGTGAACCACGTGGGTCTCTGCTCCCTGATCTGTTTCCTGTGTTTGGAAAGAGTTGCAGCTTCATCGCGGAGTTTCTCTCGGTTTGTGGGCTCATCTAAAGGTAAGCACCGAGCTAACTTTACTGTGAGTTCAGTTCATGTTGAGTTTAGCTCCTGAATGAGGTCTTCTGCTGCTCTCCTCGGTGTCTGTTCACAGTTTATTGTGAACACGTTGAGAGAAGAGTGAGAGAGTGTTTGGAGAAAAACACCAACTAATCATTAGCTCAGCATGCTGGGAGAAGTTGGAGCAGAAAAGTCTTTTCATTGTCCCTGCAGCTGTTTTTCTGCCTGCACCAAACCTCTACAGCCTCGTTTCTATTTAAGTGATAACAGGAAATCAGAGCGATCTGCTGCAGTATTTTCATACATCTATGGAGAGAGAACCCAAGGAGGGTGGAGAGACTGTGATCACGTCATTGTTGGTAGAATCCACAGCAGGAGCTGTTCAGCTGTGAATGGTTGGTGCAGTGGTGTCTTTAGGTTTGTGGTTGGTTCACCGTCTGATTGTTTTCCAGACAGAAGCAGAGTCATTAGCTGAAAACAGGTTTTGGAGTTTAGCCTCACTAAAGCTGAACTTTGCAACTGTCTCTGTCCCCACTCTGAAACACTTCCTGCCATGAAGTTCTGATGAAGCACCAAACTGCAGTTACTCAGTCAGTGGAGGTTCAGTAGTGCAGTTTCTCACCACTGTTGTTAACTGGAGGCTGACACACTGACTGAAGACATTTAGTCTGAGTAGATTTGAACTTTCCTTCTTCATTGTTTCCATCTTGCTTTGACTGCAGCTGTAACAACACTGATTCCAGCAGGATTTGTAAAAAGCATTTTGACAGACACACAAAGCTGGACAGCTTTTGTTCTGAGTCCAAGATCTTAGAAAGAAAGTGACTGGACGTCTGTAAGCTTTTTTAAACGTTTCACCTCTCATCCAAAAGTGGCTTTTTCAGTTCTAAAATCAAATGGTGGAGAGTCCCAGGCATTTAAACCCTTGTGGGGGTCGTCAACTGAAAGGGTCGTCAACCCACTGTTGACCATTGATCTTATCACAAGAGCCAATGTGTGGAAAAATGTGTGTGTCAGCAGGTCCTGAGTGAAACCATTGTGAGACCCTGTTTCACTCTATCATGTGGCTCGGTGCTGTCCCTGTTAAGAGCCAAGAGCCTTTCTTTCCACTTCCTCCATGTAAAGTTTGGCTACAATGGGACACACTGGGGAGCTCACAGCACATCCATGTTTGTGTCTGTAGAAACCCTCGTTGTATTTAAAATATGTGAGTTTATGCTGCTACCAATGAGTCTGAGTGGGACTCCTTCTTTGTGTGTCTATGGAAGTCCATATATACAGGGTGCAGCATCCACCTGGGTAAAGGTGGTGGTATGCAGGGAGCTCAGTGGCTTTTTTCAAGTTCTTGTTGCAGCTGATGACTTTCTTTTTGTAGCTGCTTCTGGGGTTTCACCTTGAAGCTTCATAGGTATTGTTGTCACTGAGTGTAGTAATGTTTATTTGCTCTGCTTCTTCTTGTCAGGGATAAAATACATATCTATACTTTTGTGTTCCAGCTGAGTAACAGGAGGAGAAGAGTCTGGTGGAGCAGCAGAGGAACAGTTTCAGCCATTTGGACTCAGCTCAGCCACTACAGAGGAAACCATGACTTCAACACAGGAGGTGAGAAAAATATCTCAGTTACATCTATGGCTGTGCGACATGATGAAATGCATATTAGATGAACGATATAAAAACATCTATCGTTTCATATTATACACTATTGTTTGTTTCGTGTTGTCGCAAAATGCGCTGTTTATAGCAGTATTTGTTTTTTCTTCTCCCACCTATGGAAGAATCACATGAAAGGGTACAGAGAAAGTTTAGAGGCAAAAAGAGCCATCGAAATGAACCTTAAACTTTAAGTCGACTTGTGTGAAATTCAAAGAATTTACAGAAAATGCACATTTGTGATATATGTCGTTATTTTTATGAGACATGTGTCATATCGGGATATGAGATTTTGGTTATATTGCACAGCCCTAGTTGCACTGTTATTGTTATATTAAAAAATTAACAGAGCGTAAGATGGACACACACAATATGTGTGTGTCCACAATTCAGCCTTCAGTTACCCGGCTTTCATTTAAAATCTGTTTGTCGTGAGCACCTACAAATTAAACAACTTACAGATTATAAATGGCTTCAAGCTCACACTAAGGCCTGTGGGGCACTATCACCCACTGAGACACATTTATATGTTTTTATATATGAATATTTCATACTTTAATGATGCCTATTTATTTAAGGGAGATGAGCAATACATTATAATTGTACATAATAATATCACAGATGACAGATTAAATCAAATCAAATCAAATCACTTTTATTGTCACATCACATGTGCAGGCACACTGGCACAGCACATGCGAGTGAAATTCTTGTGTGCGAGCCCCACAAGCAACAGAGATGTGCAAACACAAACGAGCAAAATACAAGAATGGCCGACCTGAAACTAATAAATATATGTACAATATATAATAGTGTATGCATTTCTGGATGTGTATACTAAATATTTTCGTGTGTGTGTGTGTGTGTGTGTGTGTGTGTGTGTGTGTGTATACACATTTTTACAAATTAAATAGTAAAAAAAAATAAAATAATAATAATAATAATAAAAAATATAAAATATACAGAGTTGAATATGTGCAAAACAAGTGGCATTTATATACAGTGTGGAGTGCATAATGTTAAAGTTCCAGTAGTGAAGCTGAGGTGTCTATGACGTGTTCAGCAGTCTGATGGCCTGGTGGAAGAAGCTGTCTCTCAGTCTGCTGGTACGGGACCGGATGCTGCAGAACCTCCTTCCTGATGGAAGCAGTCTGAACAGTTTATGGCTGGGGTGACTGGAGTCCTTGATGATCCTCCCCGCTTTCCTCAGGCAGCGCTTCCTGTAGATGTCTTGGAGGGAGGGAAGCTCACCTCCAATTATCCGTTCAGAGCACCGCACTACTCGCTGGAGAGCTTTGCAGTTGTAGGCGGTGCTGTTGCCATACCAGGTGGTGATGCATCCAGTGAGGATGCTCTCAATGGCACAGTGATAGAAGGTCCTGAGGATGCGGGGGCTCATGCCGAATCTTTTCAGTCTCCTGAGAAAAAAGAGGCGCTGCTGCACCTTCTTCACTGTTTTGTTTGTGTGTACTGACCACGTAAGATCCTCAGCCAGATGTACTCCAAGGAACCGGAAGCTGCTCACTCTCTCCACAGCAGCGCCGTTGATGGTGATGGGGGTGTGTACTTCTCTGCACCTCCGGAAGTCCACTATCAACTCCTTTGTCTTTGCGACGTTGAGGGTGAGATGGTCGTCCTGACACCAGTGGGTCAGGGCGCTGACCTCCTCCCTGTAAGCCGTCTCATCACCGTTGGTGATAAGACCCACCACTGTAGTGTCGTCCGCAAACTTCACGATGATGTTGGAGTTGTTAGTGGCTGTGCAGTCGTAGGTGTAGAGTGAGTACAGGAGAGGGCTCAGTACACACCCCTGTGGAGCACCAGTGTTCAGTGTGATGGGGGATGAGGTGATGCTGCCCAGTCTGACCACCTGGCGTCTGTCAGACAGGAAGCTAAGGATCCAGCTGCAGAGGGAGCTGCTCAGTCCTAGATCCTGCAGTTTCCTGTCCAGCTTCGAGGGAACGATGGTATTGAATGCTGAGCTGTAAACTACAAACAGCATCCTCACATACGTGTCTCTCTTCTCCAGGTGTGACAGGGCAGTGTGTAGTGTCAGGGCTATGGCATCATCAGTTCACCTGTTGTGGCGGTATGCAAACTGTAGAGGGTCCAGTGAGTCGGGTAGTGCAGAGCAGATGAAGTCCCTGACCAGCTTCTCGAAGCATTTGCTTACGATGGGGGTCAGGGCTACAGGTCGCCAGTCGTTCAATGAGGAGATGGTGGAGGATTTGGGTACAGGGACGATGGTGGCCATTTTGAAGCAGGCTGGGACTACAGACAGAGAGAGGGAAAGGTTGAAGATGTGCGTGAACACTCCAGCCAGCTGAGCCGCGCATGACCTGAGGACGCGGCCGGGAATCCCGTCCGGACCAGTAGCTTTGCGTGCGTTCACCTTCCTGAAGCACTTCCGCACATCCTCCTCAGACACAGTGTGCGCACTGACGTCATCCGCGGTGCGCACACTGTCCGGTCTCATGGTGTTCGCTGTGTCGAATCTAGCGTAGAATACGTTTAGATCCTCACACAGAGAGGCCGTGGTCTGCGGTGTGCTGGTTTTCCCTCTAAAGTCTGTGATCGTGTTTAGTCCCTGCCACATACTCCGCGGGTTGTCAAACTGTTGCTCCACCCTGTCCCTGTACTCACGTTTGGCTGCTTTGATCGTCTTCCAGAGTTGGTAATGTGCGTGTTTGTAGTCCGATGTGTTCGCGGAGGCAAAGGCGGTGCTCCGTGCCGCCAGTGCCGCGCGAACATCTCCGTTAATCCAGGGTTTTTGATTTGGGAAGGATTTGACTGTTCTGGATGGGACGATATCTTCCACGCATTTCCTGATAAATCCACAGACTGAGTCTGTGTATTCATCAATGTCTCTGGCGGCCACGTGAAACATTTCCCAGTCCGCGTGATCAAAACAGTCCCGCAGCGCAGACTGCGATTGGTCCGTCCAACAGTGCACCGCCCTCCGGGTTGGAGCTTCCTGTTTCAGCTTCTGCCTGTAGGCGGGCAGGAGCAGGATGGAGCAGTGATCTGATTGGCCGAATGGGGCGCGGGGGAGGGCTTTGTACGCATCCCGGAAAGAGGTGTAACAGTGGTCGAGTAGCCGGTTTCCACGTGTGTTAAAAAGGATGTGTTGATGGAGTTTTGGTGAGACTTTCTTCAGGTTTCCCTTATTAAAGTCTCCGGCTGTGATAAACGCTGCCTCTGGGTGTGCGGTTTCCTCGCTGCTGATCGCGCTGATTAATAGATTTTATGTAGATGCTTGTGCGTTCTTAAAGTCTTATATGTTGAATTGAATGTGTCATCTGTTCAAAGCCTCCCAGTCAGTGCTGTTCTCCATGCCTGTCTGACTGTACATGATGTTATTAGCACAAACACTTTAGAGGTGATCAATTAGGACTTCAACAATAATACAGACAGCAACGTGGTTAAACATCTTACAGTAGGTGTTATTGGGAATTACCTTTTTCAGTATTTTTGTGTGTTGCATTTTTCTATGTTTTAACACAAGGGAAATAAAGGGGTTTAAATCAACCTGATGGTTTATTTTAATTTTCACATGGTCTTACTCAGATGATACAAAGTGAAACATGCATTCTTTTTTTACTTGCTGGAAAAGCTTGAAAATGGACCTTGAAAGTGCATAAAAAGTGCTTGAATTTGACCCTGAAAATGGCGTATCAACTCTGAATTGTATCAGCACCCATCGAAACAGCAATATCATCAGTTAAACTCACATTTTTTCGTAAAGTAAGAGATTTTCCCCGGTGATCAGTATTTCTTCAATACAGTGGTCCCTCGCTATAATGCGGTTCACCTTCGCAGATTTTTTTTAATTTTTTTATTTGTGCAATTTTCCTTCTTTTTTATTTTTTTTTTATTTTTGCAGCCCATTATGTTCCTGATTGGCTGAGGACCATTGTCAATCAATCTTGTGCCGTGTCTCCTGTACAGTACAGAATGCATTCAACTTGTTAAATTTACATAAATCTTTGATCGCTAGTAGTGTGACTATTAAGTGCTGTATGTTGTGTTTTCTCCCCAACAAACACAACAGTGTCGACGAAACTTTTTGCACCACCAAAGGCAGCCGCGGGTGCCTTTGGTGCCTGTGCTGCTCCCCCTGCACACCGTGGCATAGAAAAGTACTCCAGCAACCAGCAACTAGTAAAACATCCTCAGAGCTAGAGCAGGGCGATATGACCAAAAATATTTATCACGATATACATTTGAAAATGAGCGATTACGATATAATTGACACTAGACAAAATACTTTACAACTCCACAACTTTATTAGTGCAAAAAAACCAAACAAACCCATCAATGTATTTTCACTTAAACAAGCAGCTGTTTTTTTTAATGTGCATTAAAGTTATATAAAAATGTAACAGTGCAAATTCTTTGCTGACAGTTTAACCAAAAGGCATTTCCAGTGGAAACTGGCCGACATATCCTCAGCATAACCATGTATAATATCCACAAAACTTAAAACGAGGTCATACACACAATACGGTAACATTATGTTGAAGCACAGTACGTATCACTCCGCGAGGCTCCGCCTACGATAGCCGTAATGCTCAGACAATCCATCAAGCGGTGCGGCTTCGTAGCTTAGCAAAGTCGTACTGAAACATTTGACAGCTTTTCGAGCGCCGTGTACATAAAATCGTTTCGAGGTCAGTAAACACAACCAGAGTTCATACATAAGGCACACGGGATTATAAGGGGCTCTGTCGACTTTCAGAAAAATCAAAGGATTGATTTTAAGTGTGCTGTATTTTCCAAACAACACGGTAATAACGACGGCCCGCTAGCATGCGCTACCAAAAATAGTGCTTTGTTGTGTATCTGACGGACGAAAGCTAAACCAGTTCTGGTTCATCCGTTTTTATTCAACGATCCACTTTCACTCTTCTCATTCTGCATCGCCGCCATGTGCGTATGTAAACAAAGGTACTGCGCATGTGCGTTTTACCCATATTCTATCGCGATATTTCATTTTCCTATCGTTGCCCAAAATTACACCGGTATTACCGTGAACGGTATGATATAGCCCAGCCCTACTCAGAGCTTCCTGCAGATGTTAAAGGGAACCCCAGCTATTAAGACATGTTTGCGCTAAAATATGTATTGTGCCTTCAATAAAATATGTCTTATTAAAATACGCCAAATGTTTTCCTTTTAAGCACATTTTATATAAAACCGATTTACCAGTAGGCCGCCATTGTTATTTACTTCTCAATGCACTCTGGGTAGGGACGTCATACAGTTGTACCGCATCCAGTTCAAGTTTGCAGCGCACTGGAAATGGCTTCTGTTCAACCTTTCCAGTTCACACCAGAGCGAACCGAGTGAGATAATGAAAATAGTCAACCAGCACTTAGTTTAGATGAAGATGAACACAATCTGTCACACGAGGACGAGAGAGTGAGGGAAAACTACTGGTGTCTATGCGCCTACTGCTTGCCAATGGCAACGGTGACTGAGAAGGTTTGTTGTAAAGCACCAAAACTTTGAAGCCGTATGTGTTAATCCAGATGTTCTCTGGGAAGCCCTTGTTAGCCTCATGATCAGTATCCAGTCTTTAAGTGATAATGTGATTGTGGTGGGGCGTGGTTTGCGGTGCCGTGCGGATGCACCTGCACGGCATCCGCAATCACGCCCGCCGTGTTAAAACACGGGGACTCAGGGGTTGGTGTGGCGTGACGTGAATTAAATAAAGTTGGCTCTGAACGTTGCTCCGTGGTCCCGCCGTGCCTTATTCACGCCACATTGGTGCTGAAACCCAGGAGGCGGCACAGCGGGTCCGTATCGGAGCCAGGGAATGGAGGAGCTGGCCCGGAGGGTGGCCGAAATGGAGGCCGCCCAGCGGGAGCAGGCGGCGGAGGTGCGTCGCCAGCAGGAAGAGCTGCAGGACCGGTCCGAGCGCCACCTGGAAAGGATTGGGGAGCTGGTGGCGCTGCTCTGGGCCTGGGCGCCACCCCCACAAGTGTGTCCCGAGGACAGTGAAGCGGTGGAGGAGCCGTGTGGGGCACCTCGGCAGCCGGAGGTGGTGGACGAGTCACGCGGGGGTCCGAGCCTGCCGGAGGAGGAGGAGCAGCCGGGTGAAGGGCTGCTCCTGCCGGGAGCGGTGGAGGAGCCGCTCCAATCGGAGGCGGAGGACGAGGCGGGCGAGGGTCTACACCTACCGGAGGAAGAGGAGTCGCTCCACCCAGAGGTGGACGAGGGGCTGTGCCTGCTGGAGGCGGAGGCGCAGTGCGGGGAGCCGCTCCAAACGGGAGCGGCGGAGGCGGTGGCAGAGCAGCTGTGCGAGGAGACGGAGGTCCCTGCTCCAGGGCAGCCTGCGCAGCCGGAGTTGGAGGCAGAGGAGCGGGACAGCCCCGCTAAGCCGGGGGTCGGTGGGCTGGCTAGACCAGCCTCGCTGCCACCAGTCGATTCTGCGCGCCTGACGTCTGCCCAGCCGCCTGTGTACAGGAGCTCACGGCCATGCCTGTGGGGCTGTGTCCGCTTCCTACGCGGCCGACCTCCGGACCAGCTTCGCCGTTGCCGCTGGATGCACGGGCGGCCACCAGAATGGACGCTTCCCCGTCGCTTGGTTAGGGGCTGGGGCGCCGATGTTTTGGGCCGAGTCTCGCCCCAGTTCGCGGGGGGAGTAGGTTCGGCCAGATTGCTCCCCGGCCTCAATCGGGCGATGGGGGTATGTGGTGGGGCGTGGTTTGCGGTGCCGTGCAGGTGCGTCCGCACGGCATCCGCAATCACGCCCGCCGTGTTAAAACACGGGGACTCAGGGGTTGGTGTGGGTGTGGTGTGACGTGAATTAAATAAAGTTGGCTCTGAACGTTGCTCCGTGGTCCCGCCGTGCCTTATTCACGCCACAGTGATGAATCCTGCTTCCTGCCCAAAGTATTCTGCATTTAATAAGGCTGCTGTGTTTTTTAACATGTTTAAATGCTTTGCATCTTGTTCTATTTAATCTCAACAAGGCCCTAAAAACAGTCAGTGATCACTGTCGCCTTCTCACGGTTTTTATTACCACTGTTCATTTTAAAGCTCAGTTTTTAAACATTTACGATGTAGCTACAGCCCAGCGCACGCAGCAGTATATTAATGCCTAACCTCGTGTAGTGGATGGATTATCTCAGTTGTTCTCCTTCCTGACGTTTGGTCCGTTTACAGCATCCTGCCATGCGATTGCATTTACTCCTAACCATTGGGAACCCTCACATTAACTTCTGTCGAGTGGAAAAAAGTCCACCACTCATTAGTGTTCGTCGTCAAGCTTTACTGCTTATGTTATGCTAACATAGCTTGTTGCACTAGTGATCACATAGCAAATCATTATACACCAGTTAGCCCAACTTCAGTAACCCAACAAACGTCACTGCTGTTTACTGTCCTGTCTTCATTTATGTTTCAAGTGATAGCAGAGCTGTACGTTTTAATTTGTTTAATAAATCTCTGTCAGAACATGGTATGTTATATTTAGATAGAAGCTAGCGAGCTAGCTCCTTGCTAACTTCTAGCTCGGTTAAATGTCTCAGCTGACTGCAGGTTTACAACATTGGGAAAACCACAGGACAGAATCAACTTTTGGAGATTTATTTTCATCGATGATTGAGCATGCATCAAGACATTAGACAGTTTTTTAACTCTCAGTAACACTGCAGTGATCATTTGTTCCACGACTGCATTTCACTCACTGCCTCTGTTTGTATCTCTGTCACTGCAGGACCAACATGGAGCGAGAAGTCAGCGCTCTCAGGAGGCCGACAAACCTCACAGAAGAAAGGGAGAAAAAAAATACAGCTGTGATGAGTGTGGGAAGGATTTTACTAGGAAGTCAGACCTGAAACGTCATCAACTCATCCACAGTGCAGTTAAAGCATACAGCTGTGAGGAATGTGGTAAAGATTTTCCTTGCAGTAGTGACTTAAAACGTCATCAAGTTACCCACTCTGGAATTAAAGCGTACAGCTGTGAGTTGTGTGGAAAGTCTTTTACCCAGGCTGGAAGCTTAAAAACACACAAACTCATCCACAGTGGAGTTAAACCGTACAGCTGCGATCAGTGTGGTAAAGCTTTTGCTCACAGTAGCAACTTAGGACATCATCAAGTTACCCACTCTGGAGTTAAGGCGTACAGCTGTGATGAGTGTGGAAAGTCTTTTACCCAGGCTGGAAGCTTAAAAACACACAAACTCATCCACAGTGGAGTTAAACCGTACAGCTGCGATCAGTGTGGTAAAGCTTTTGCTCGCAGTAGTACCTTACAACGTCATCAAGTTACCCACTCTGGAGTTAAGGCGTACAGCTGTGATGAGTGTGGAAAGTCTTTCACCCTGGCTGCAAGCTTAAAAACACACAAACTCATCCACAGTGGAGTTAAACCGTACAGCTGTGATCAGTGTGGTAAAGCTTTTGCTCACAGCAGCGGCTTAAGAGGTCATAAAGTTACCCACTCCGGAATTAAGGCGTACAGCTGTGATCAGTGCGGTAAAGCTTTTGCTCACAGCAGCGGCTTAAGAGGTCATAAAGTTACCCACTCCGGAATTAAGGCGTACAGCTGTGATCAGTGCGGTAAAGCTTTTGCTCACAGCAGCAGCTTAAGGAGTCATCTAGTTACCCACTCTGGAATTAAGGCGTACAGCTGCGACTTTTGTGGAAAAACCTTTCGTCGGCTACTCAGCCGTAATATTCACCAACGCATTCACACCAAAAATGATTTTTGCTTCTGTGATCAGTGTGGCAAAACCTTTGTGGCATACGACCATTTACAGCGGCACATGTTTACCCACACTGAGGAGAGACCTTATAAATGTGACCAGTGTGAGAAGACTTTTAAAGCTCCACGTTACCTGAGAGTCCACAAACAGATTCACACCAGAAAGAAACTCTACAAGTGCACTTACTGTGAGGTATGTATTTTTCTTTTTGCACTTGCACTTTTGTTGAAGTATTTTGTAAATTAAGTTTCATTTCAAACTTAAACGAGACAGGAAAAGTTAATCTAAGAATATTTGGTCAAATCTGAAATAGATCTCCCAAAACTTTCCTGATGTTGGGAAAAAAGTAAAGTTTTAAAAGTTTCTCCCCTTTCTATCCATCTAACATTCACACTCCGATGGATGCATTGGAGAGCAGCTTGGGGGTTAGTATCGTGTGACCAACATTGGTCACACAAAATGTATTCCGCTACAGATTACAAAATACATGCACGAATAACGTAACATGACTTAAATGAGCTGTGGGCCACTGCTGGCACTGTCATCTCATTGAAGGGCCACTTTAGTGGTCAAGTAGTACAAGAAATGCAAGAAAACAACCACAAATATTATCAAAAATGTAGTGTTTTCTTTTCTTGTTTAGTTTTTTTATTCAAATATTGTATACCAAGACAAAACTGCAAGCATGAACCCAATTTCTTTCCCCTCACTGTAATATTTTATTTTTTTAAATTTATATATATATACACATAAATACATACATATTAGGGGTGCAACGATACACAAAGTTCACGGTTCGGTTCGATACTTTGGTGTCACGGTTCGATATTTTTTCGATACAAAAAAATGTTCATGCTTTTTTAATTTGTCATTTATTAAAATTATAAATATATATTTTAACTCAAAAGTACAGTTTTTAAATTTAATGTTGCTGAAACAACAAAGTAATAAAATAATAAATATCTGATGGAGGAATCACTCATCTTTGGTAAAGAGAGTTTATTACAGAGAAATGTCTCTTTCCAAAATAAAAGCTATACTATCCGTTTCTTCTGGGCTATATTCTCAGCAGCATATTAAACATATCAGGTCCCCATAAGGAGAATCCTGTGCTAACGGCTGTCTAAATGACTCGGGTAAAGTTTGTAGCATGCGTGCTTGTTGTTTTTGTCTGCTTCCACTTGTCTTTGCACTAGGATGATGTCGGCGTAGATGTGCAGTCATATTTGTTGTGTTCCCACTAGTGCTGTCAGCGTTAATCTCGTTGAAATGACGTTAAAGCCACAACACGGCAAATCTCCGTTAACGAGCTACCGCGGATCGCCCCGTGCATGGGGCTGGACGGCGTTAACGAGCTAACTGCGCTAACGCACTAGCTCCCACCCATGTAATTGAGCATTGCGTGGCACATCCGACATACTGTTTTACTTTTGTCCATGACGCGCTTACCTTCAGGGTCATACGTCACATGAAGACCAAAATAGTTCCAAAGGCCAGATCTGAATGAGGGTGGGGGAGGTTCAATTTGCCATGTTGCAAGGAGAGCTTAGCTTCTGTCTCGCTAGCTTGCCCTGCGCTCAGTGAATCTGCGTTCGACTACTCCGCCTAGGCTGCACTGTCGAGCGCAGATCCACTGAGCGCTCAACACAGACAGCATCGTCAGAAGGAAAGTTGATAAAATAAATTAAAAATGTTGTATTGTTTGATACGTATGCGTACCGAACCGAAAGCACTGTATCGAACGGTTCAATATCGATACGAGTATCGTTGCACCCCTAACACACACACACACACACACACACACACACACACACACACACACACACACACACACACACACACACACACACACACACACACACACAAAAAGCCCCTTTTTCAGGCGACATTCAGGATGTTGAAGGAATTCCCTGACTTCCACTGTGTTTGTGTCTTTGTTTAGAAGCAGAGCGACACAGATGGATCCAGTTCTCAACCCTGTCGTCACCGCTGTGGTGGTGGGAAAGAGTTTCGCTGTGACCTTTGTGGAAAAACGTTCATTCATCAGCGAAGCCTAGAACTACATCAACGCAGACACACTGGAGAAAAAATGAACTACTGCAGAGAATGTGGGAGAGGATTCCCCACATCAAGTGAATTAAAAAAACACAAACTCTGCCACAGTGGGGTTAAAAACCACGTCTGTGACCAGTGTGGGTCATCTTTCTTCACTGCAGGTCATCTTACATCACACAAACAAGACCACACAGGAGAGAAACCATATAAGTGCAGACACTGTGCCAAAAGCTTCTCACATTCAAGTCGTTGTAATGATCATGAAGATACACACATTGAAGGGAACTTCAGCTGTGACCAGTGTGACAAGAGCTTCAAGAGTCTCAGTTCATACTCCGAACATAAACGATCCCACGCTGTAAATAAACAGTTTCACTGTTACCAATGTGCAAAGACATTCACTTCATTATCTGCTCTGAGCAATCATCAGCGTGATCATGCAGGACTGAAATCGCTGGATCACAATGAATCTGACGAGACAGAAAGATCCTCTTCTGGTTTCAGGGTCAGACTTAAACATCTTGAGATCAGGCTCCACAGAGTTCAGGTGGAGTCTCCTGTAGAGAGTGTCAGCTGATGTCACACTTGGATCTGATGAGGTAGCTCTGATTTCTGGACCTGCAGTGAATAATCCTGGATGTTAAACTAGGGAAGTTGCAAGTATAGATGTGTACATCAAGTGTTTTCTTTTTTCTTTGAGAGATTTTCATTCTGTAAAAGAAACTTTAATGTTGAAAATGTTTGTCCTATAGAAAATAAGAGAGGAGAGTTGTTGATTCTTGTTTAACTCTTATCTGAATAGCACTTACCCTGAGTGCCTTGCTACCTGTTAGCCTACTTCCTAGGCCTTATTCCTTGAAGAAAAGACTTCTCTGAAGAAGCACTTATACCTGAGTTAAGTCATTGTTTAATCACTCACCTTCACACGTTCTTTATTGTCAGATGTCTGCATATTGCTGATTAAACCTACTAAACATTTTGAACTGTGCCCTGTTAATGAGTCCTCCAGGTGTAACCTTGCAACTGCTAAGACGTCTCTGATGGTACAGGGCCATTGAGGGAAAGATTATCTGCCTTTTAAGTGATGCTGCGAAATATATGACAGCCACTGCCAGACATGTATCCATAAGGCATGTTGTGTGCATTGCACATGCACTAACACCTGGCCTAGAGGAACTGCACAGAAAGTGGTGGCCTATTTTAGATCAAGCATGACTGCTGACCTAAAACAGGCACTAGGAAATACTGGGCAATACCACCAATGTGACAGCAAACCAACTGGGAAAGAACATGTCTGCAACCCTTTGACAAGACCCTACACCCTAGAGAGCTCAGCTGTCACTGTCCACACTGCTTAATCCAAGATTTAAAACCATTAGTTTCCTCAGTGAAGACAAAGCACAAAATGCAGAGTGACGACTGACTGCTGAATGTGCAGCTCATGAGGCACACACTGGAGAGATCTACTGATCACCCATCGACATCACCTGCACCTCAACGAGTAGCACCAAATGAACAAAATCCATCCACAGGTAATGTCACGAATAGTTTATTATTAATATGAAGGAGAAAATTAGTTCAATTTCAGTTTAATTGTATTTATATAACCTCAAATCACAGCAACAGTTACCTCGAGGTCATTTATATGGTAAGGTAAAGACAAAAAACACCAACAGTAGAAACATAAAAATCAAAACCTTTCAGTACACATCCATGTGATGTTACTCAGTCTTTCAGCTTTTAACCATTGGAAAAATCTTGGTGAACAAGATACTAAGATGTCAGCGGCCAAGAAGACAGGGAGTCCCTTCAAAACCCTTAGACTAGCCAGGGGATGTAACAGGGGTAATTCTCAAAATGTGGATTTTATTGTACCCCAAAAAAGACAAGGTTACTTCAAAAATACACAATCACGAAAATAAGTTGTTTTAAGAATTAAGTGGGACCGTACACAGGATTCTACAATGTATAAAATATAACTCAACAAAGTGACCTGCACAAATGAGAGACAGCTCAACCTATATAGCAACTTTAAACATCAAAGGTGGAAACCACAGAGACAATAGCTAAACATAATACAAGAATAATCCCCCGTCTAATTTGGTAAATTAACTGAATGCGAAAAATTAGAAGCGTAAACATGAATCAATATTACCAAATTATTTCAGTTGTGTGGTTGTGGAAAATCATCACTTATGAGAAGAGTACACAGGAAATCAGATTCTTTTCAGCCATGGCTCTAATCGATCTGGAGGAGTTGCAATTTGTTTCAATAAATTCCCAGGGGGAATTATAAAACCGATGAAGAGGATCGTTGGTTAACTCAGTGGTTCCCAAACATTTTTCACTTGGCCTCCCTTTGTTTTCCAAAAGCCCGCCCGCCCCCCCTGCACAATCATGCAAATAAAAGTAAAATGCAATAATGTGGTCCTGTTGCTGAGGTTGGGGTGATCCTGTAATCTCTTATGGACTACCTCCAATGCTTGATAGCAGCACAAACAAAATATTTTGCAGCACAAACGTAGCACAAATGGTTGATATCAATTTTGTTTGATTTGGGATTTGGGTTTGGGGGCTGGTTAACCTTTTGGCCTTTACATTTTCATTAATATCTTTAAGCAGAAGCAGCACAAACGACAATTTTAGCAGCACAAACCAGCACAAACGTAGCACACTTGATTAACACCAGTTTTGTTTGATTTAATTAATGCGGGGTGGCTGGTTGACCTCCGATGACCTCTAAAAATTTCCTTTAATATCTTTTTTTTTTTCCATCATTGTTTTTATTGCAGATTTTCCTTTAACAAGACAGTGTCTCGACATTAGACACAGAACAACAAAACAGTACAAACACAAAACGTACACAACAGCTCTTAAATAAGGCATAATACAAGATACAAAACACAAAATATAACATACAAGAGGTGGTGAGTCAGTCTTACAGCGCCCGGGTGATGATCACGTGCGTAGTAGTCCTTTGAATAAGATAGCGGAAAGGTCCGGTCCAATATAGTCCAAAAAGGGGTGCCACATCCCGTAGAACTGACCCACACTGTGGTGTATAACGTGTGTGAGGTATTCCAGAGGAATCAGTTCGAAAATTATTTTGCGCCAGCCACAGACAGTGGGAGTCCTATCGTTGATCCATTGTAAGAGGATATTTTTCCTGGCTGCAAATGTTAGAGTGTTATACAATCTTTTGTTGGCCGCCGCTTTTAGGCGGTCACTTGGAAGACCTAGAATCAGGGATAAAGGGTCCATCTCTATATCAACGTGGAAGATTTTCCCCAGTTCACCTGTAATGTCAGCCCAGTATTCTTGAAGCTTGTAACAGGACCAAAAACAGTGAGTTAAAGTCCCAACATCAGTTTTGCACTTAAGACACACAGGGGAAAGAGAGCGGCTGAAGAGGTGTCTGCGGTGAGGGGATACGTGCAATCTGTGTAAAATCTTAAATTGGATTGCTCTTGTCCGAGTACAAATTGAAATCCTTTTTGCGAGAGACCAAACGGTATCCCACTTATCTTCATCTATGGTTACCGACAGTTCCCTCTCCCACACACCTCTAATCCCCTGCGCATCAGTGGTAGTCAAAGCATTAAGCACATGATAAAATGAACTCAGAGACACCTTCAGCTGTTGCCTAAACAAAATCTTCTCAACATCAGATACTTCAGGGTGCTCAGCAAGGGTTGTACTGTGAGTGATATAGTGTCGTATTTGCAAAAAACGAAAGAAATCCTGTCTAGGCAAGCCGTAACTGTTGGCAATTTGTTCAAACGACATGAGTTTCTCACCCGAGAAAAGGTCACCAAGAGACTTAATATTCTTATCAGACCATCGTTGAAAGCCGGGGTCCGAGGAACCCGGAGGGAAAGCAGGGTTATTCATTATAGGGGTAAAGGTTGATGTTATTCTCGATCTTCCCTCAAGACGGCAGACAATTCGCCACGTTTTTAGAGTGTTGATTGTTACAGGATTTGTACAAAGGGCCTTAATTCCGTTAAAATCATTACAGAATAATAGATCGCTCAGTTTGCATTGTGACAGAGCTGTCTCGATATCCGACCAGATTGAGGTTTTACCCCTGACCCAGTCGCTCACAAATCTTAAATGGGCAGAAAGCTGATACAATCTAATATTAGGTAGATCCAAGCCGCCCCTGGAGCTTGGAAGATGCAACACTGCCATCTTGAGTCTGGGTCTGCGCTTGTTCCAGATGAAAGAGGTAAGCCAACCATTTATATCCTTCAGTACTCTCTTAGAGAACAAGACGGGGATCATTTGGATAGGATACAATAGCCTGGGCAGCACATTCATTTTGATCAGGGCAATGCGTCCTAGCCAGGAGACAGGAAGTGATATCTCGAAACTGTTTATAAAATTCACAACAGAAGCCATCAGGCCCTGGTGACTTTCCACTTCGTAGTGATTTAATAGCCTTAATCACTTCGGTCTTAGTTATAGGGCTGTTAAGGGCAGTCTTCTGTTCCTCTGACAAATTTGGTAAGTCGAATTGGGTAAAGAAATTATGCATCAGCTGCTCCCCCTCCGGGACTTGTTGAGAAGAGTACAAGGCTTTGTAGAACTTCTTAACACAGTCGTTTATCAGTTTGTTTTCATATATCTTGTGGCCACCTTCATCAGATATCGCTGCAATGGTATTAGATTCTGCGCGCTTCTTAACATAGTACGCCAGACATTTACCGGCCTTATCTCCATGCTCGTAGAACCGCTGTCTGGTGTATTTAAGTTTCTTCTCTGCATCTCTGGTAAGAAGGCAATTCAGCGCTGACCTGAGTGCGGTTATTTCTTGCCATAATGGTGGTGATGGGGAGGCAATATATGTTTTCTCCTTATCCATCAATTCGCTCTCTAAAGATTTTTGTTCCTCCATCCGTTGTCGCTTCTTTGTCGCAGAATACGAAATAATTAGGCCCCTCACATAAGCTTTGCATGTTTCCCACAAAACAGAGGCAGTACTAGCTGAGGGGGTGTTGATATCCAAAAACGCTTTAAATTCGGCAGAGAAGTGAGAGGTAAATTCCTCATCCTTAACAATAATGGTATTAACCCTCCAGTGACGGGACCTATGAAGCGCAGCTTTAAGATCGAGATCCATGATTACTCTAGCGTGATCTGAGATGATTATACTTGTTATGTCGCATGATACTACTGAACCCAAGTCAGTTTTCGGGAGAAAAAAGTAGTCAATTCTAGTTTGGGACCTATGCGGAGCCAAAAAAAATGTGTATTGCTTATCGGAGGGGTGGGTATATCTCCAAGCATCAACAAGTCCAAACTCGTCGCATAGAACGTGAAGCGCTTTGGCCTGAGGAGAGGGAGTTGCAATGCTATGTGGAAATCTGTCCATAAGCGGATTTAACATTAAGTTGAAATCACCACCAATAATAACGGTAGAGTTAGGAAGAAATGGGGCTAATTCCAGAAACATTTTGGTAAGAAAGGTAGTTGGGTGGGCAGGTGGAAAATAAACATTCAGTAATAAAATATTTTGGCCTTGCAAAATCCCTTTAACTATCACGTAGCGGCCCTTCAGATCCTTAACGCAATCAGTTACTACAAAAGGTACATTTTTCCTAATCAACACTGCCACTCCTCTACTTCTTGTAGTGAAGGATGAAAAAAAACACTTGTCCATATAATCCTTGTTGCAACTTCAAGTGCTCATTATTATCAAGATGTGTCTCTTGTAACATAGCAACATCTACACCGTCCTTTCTTAGACAAGTAAATATCTTCCTCCTCTTAATAGGGCTGTGAACCCCTCGTACATTCCAGGTGCATATTTGCAGCCTACTCATTATTAGACTTATTCATGTATCATACAAAGCATATTGAGCCAAAGGGTTCACCACACCCTGGTTGAAAATAAAACAGCAAAAAAGAAAAAAGAAAAAAAAAGGCAAGAAAGAGCTGTGTGACGGAACATTCAAAGAACAGTGATTTGGCAACAGCCCTACTAAACATGTAGGGAAAAACCAATCTCCTCCTGCCCGTCGGGAAAGCCGAAGGGCATTGCACGCGCATAACTCACGCCTACCCATAGACGAAAACACAGTCCGTCCGGTGCCCGATGGGGTGGAAGATTTCACCTGGTCGCTTATAAGCAGCGAGGACGAAAAAAGAGAGTCACATACGCCTAGATTCGGCAAGTACTTACACCGGTTCATAAGGCATAGTGTGAAGAAAAGGAGTACTCTGGTGGTTACGGGGATTCAGGGCAGCGAGTCCGCGTAGGACGCAGCTGCCTCCGGTGTGTTAAATCTCTTCTCCTTGCCGTTGGCAAACAGCCTCAGTGTGGCGGGGTAGAGAAGTGCATAATCCACATTCTTCTTCCTCAGGCAGCTTTTTACCTCGTCAAAAGCCTTGCGTTTCTTGGCTACCGCCGCTGAATAATCATTAAAGAAGGAGACTTTGATCCGACCTGTTGGTTGGTTCGGCTGCGTAGCCAGGCGCCGAGCTGCGGCCATCACACGTTGTTTATCAGCAAAGTTGTGAAGCTTCATAATGATGGGTCTGGCGCGCTGGCTGGAGCCCGGCCTCGGTGCTAGAGAGCGGTGAGCGCGGTCTAGTTTGATCTTCCCATTTTTAGTTGTGAGCTCGAGATAGGAGGGGAGCCATGACTCCACGAAGGCGACAACATCATTTCCCTCCGTGCCCTCGGGAAGCCCGACCAGGCGAAGGTTACATCTGCGGCTGCGGTTCTCTAAATCATCCATGTGGTCTGCCATGTCAGTTACTTGTTTTTCGAGTCGAGCCACTTTCGCCTGCAATACACCTGCCGTGTCTTCCACGCCTGAAATCCGTATCTTGGCGTCTCCCACCCGTGTCGCCAGAGCCTGGATCCGAGACGTCTGTTCACAGATTGCGGCCAGCACAGTATCAACTTTAACATCCAACAGAGTTGTAATGCTGTCAGTTATCTTACTCAGAGCCGCAAGGATGTTCGGGTCGATATCACTCCCAGTTTCCTCAGCGTCAGCGGAGATTTCTGTGTCGCTGGCGTTAGCTTCTTCAGGCTCAGCCGCCATAGGACCCACAATGTCGCTAGCTTGCACAACCGGAGCTGTCTTTTTCTTAGACCTGACGTTAGGCATTTTAGAAAAATAGTCGTCCAGACTCATTATAGAGTTACTCCCACGCACATTTGTAACATTTCACCAGGTGAACATGTATTTTAGACGGATAATCGAGGGACCTCACCGGAGCACAGCGAGACGGGTGTTCACGCTACGACGCCATCTTGCCAACCCTCCTTTAATATCTTTAAAATGATAGCAGCACAAACTAATTTTTTTTTGCAGCACAAACCAGCACAAATGTAGCACAAACGTTTTGTACCACTTTTATTGGATTTGAAGAAGGTGGGGGGGGGGGAGGGCAACTTCCCTCACATCGCTGAAACACATAAATGAAAAGAAAGCCCCTAAACTTATATTTCAATTCAATAAGTTCTATTTATGTTAAAAGGAGGCCTCCTCTCTATCTGAGATGTGGATCATGATTTCCCTTTCTGTTCACACTGTTTGTGTCTATGTTCTCACATTCTGCATCTTTTTCTTTCTTTCTCTTGTTATTTCTCTTGTTGTAATGCTCAACCGTTTATATTTAGATGCATGGATAAATAATAGTGCCTTATATGTTTATATTGTTGTTGACAAATAAAGGTTATTTAAAAAAAACATCGGCCATCTTTTTCTTTCTTTTCTTTTGTTATTTCTCTTGTTGTAATTCGTTTAAAAAACAGGCTCGGCCTCTTTTTCGAGTCACGTGTCCAAACAGATTCGAATCAAAGCAGATCAGGAAGAAGGGGGCGGAGCAAAGTGTGTGCGCAGGAGAGGAGCCGAGCAGAGAGAGCTGCTTTTTCATGAAACGGGAGTAAAGTAGTGAACTTAGAGGAGAGAAACAAAATGAAGTATCGATCATAAACCACTACCAACGTCCTGATCGATATCTGCTTCGATCTGCCCACCCTTGTCTCCTGGATCGTAGCTGAGATCAGCGTGAACCACGTGGGTCTCTGCTCCCTGATCTGTTTCCTGTGTTTGGAAAGAGTTGCAGCTTCATCGCGGAGTTTCTCTCGGTTTGTGGGCTCATCTAAAGGTAAGCACCGAGCTAACTTTACTGTGAGTTCAGTTCATGTTGAGTTTAGCTCCTGAATGAGGTCTTCTGCTGCTCTCCTCGGTGTCTGTTCACAGTTTATTGTGAACACGTTGAGAGAAGAGTGAGAGAGTGTTTGGAGAAAAACACCAACTAACCATTAGCTCAGCATGCTGGGAGAAGTTGGAGCAGAAACGTCTTTTCATTGTCCCTGCAGCTGTTTTTCTGCCTGCACCAAACCTCTACAGCCTCGTTTCTATTTAAGTGATAACAGGAAACCAGAGCGATCTGCTGCAGTATCAGGGTCACAATAAACTTTATTGTCCAGCTGCTGTGGATGAACACATGAGAGGAAGTGAACTCCTACAAAGTCTCATTTTAATGAGTGTGGCTGCTGTAAAGTGATGCACAGGAAGATGTTAACAAAAACTAATGAAACAGACGAAAGTAAACAGTGTTCATATTTGAAAGCACAGAGAATAAAAATATATTGTGGTGGTTAATGTGCAGCTCTTTTTGATTTGGGAGAAGAAGAATGTTTTTAATCATGTTGTGGATTGAATGTTGGACTTTATTTATTTATTTTTGTCCACCTGTGGTTTATGATGGAGACTCTGATTCTCGTCCACCTGCTTTACCAAACCATGATTTGTTTATGTAGCACTTTGAAAACAACATGTTGCTTTGTGGGAGTAAGAGTCACGATTGTCATGTACCTGTCATGTATGGAGAGAACCCAAGGAGGGTGGAGAGACTGTGATCACGTCATTGTTGGTAGAATCCGCAGCAGGAGCTGTTCAGCTGTGAATGGTTGGTGCAGTGGGGTCTTTAGGTTTGTGGTTGGTTCACCGTCTGATTGTTTTCCAGACAGAAGCAGAGTCATTAGCTGAAAACAGGTTTTGGAGTTTAGCCTCACTAAAGCTGAACTTTGCAACTGTCTCTGTCCCCACTCTGAAACACTTCCTGCCATGAAGTTCTGATGAAGCACCAAACTGCAGTTACTCAGTCAGTGGAGGTTCAGTAGTGCAGTTTCTCACCACTGTTGTTAACTGGAGGCTGACTATGGCGTTATTTTTGTGCCACTATTCTGAGCGCACATAAAAAAAAAAGTTTGCTGGTGCAAGTTTTGCATTTTGAGGAGAAATTTATTTTGAGTGAAGAAAAGCTGAATTTGAGTGAACAAAATTCATTCCTGCGTGCATTTTATTTTGCCATTATTTTTTCTAGGCATTGAAGCCATTAAACTAAACCAAATTGGTGGTAATATTAATTTTATCCGGGAAACAAAGAGAAGCATTTTGGATATTCCGCTTTAAGAGTCTGCACCCCACAGGTCTGAATGAGGATTTTTCTATCAATGAGTTTTTCTGAACTGAGCCTTTTTTATTTTTTGTTTTTATTCTAATTTTATCAGTTACATTATTCTCGCATGGGTAATGTGAGATGGCATGTTTATGGGTAATGTTTATTTAATTAATTTTATTCATTTTTTCAGCCAAAGAAGGAGTAGGATTCTCGACAGCTCGTCTTAAGTCTACATTTTAGAGATTTTACATTTTAGAGACATAAATTAGGACCTTTTAACAAATCTGTTCCCGTGTGACGATGTCCTCTTGTTTTTTAATTCAACTGCTGGACCAACCTCCTTTTATTATTAAATACTGCCCTTTTGTCCCTTTTTTGTATATATTCATAGTATTCTTCTTATGTATTTCACACGTGTTATTTTGAGACAGGTGGGGATAATGTCTCCTCCCCCCTGTCATCATCATTAATGATCTAGTCCAGTATTTACTTAAGCGTGACTTAACCCAGAGCTTTCCAAAGTGTGGGGCCCGCCCCCAATTAACCAATACCTACCTGTTATATGTCAGTTGATCTATCTATGAAGTTTCGATTGGTTTGATTGATTTAAGCAATTTTCTACAATGTTTTACTATGACCCTGATGAAGGCCACAAGCCGAAACGCGTTGGTCAATTATTAAAGTTGTTCATCTTCCCTTAAGTGTTGCTGGAGTTCTTGCATTGTGGACTCCCAGGTATTTAAACCCTCGTGGGGGTTGTTCCCTGAAAGGGTCATCGACCCACTGTTGACCATTGATTTATCAAAAGAGCAAATGTGTGTGTCATTATCAGCAGGTCCTGAGTGAAACCATTGTGAGACCCTGTTTCACTCTATCATGTGGCTCGGTGCTGTCCCTGTTAAAGAGCCAAGAGCCTTTCTTTCCACTTCCTCCATGTAAAGTTTGGCTACAATGGGACACACTGGGGAGCTCACAGCACATCCATGTTTGTGTCTGTAGTAACCCTCGTTGTATTTAAAATATGTGGTGGTAAGGCAGAGGTCTAACAGTGTGCAGACCTGATCAGGGTGAAGCTGGTTCTGGTTTGTAAGGAGCTGTCTTGATGTAGTTGTTTCCTGACAGTCTCCACTGCCTCGGTTGGAGGTATACAAGTGAAAAGTGAGACCACATCAAAGGACACTCTGGTTTCATCTGGATCAAGTGTAAGTTTGTGGACCTTGTTGGTGAAGTCAGCAGAGTTTTTGATGTGATGGGGTGTGTTCCCCACAAGGGGAGCTAGGATGGTGATGAGGTGCTTGGAAATGTTGTAGGTGGCTGAGTTTATGCTGCTACCAATGAGCCTGAGTGAGACTCCTTCTTTGTGTATCTATGGAAGTTCATATATACAGGGTGCAGCATCCACCGGGTAAAGGTGGTGGTATGCAGGGAGCTCAGTGGCTTTTTTCAAGTTCTTGTAGGCAGCTGATGACTTTCTTTTTGTAGCTGCTTCTGGGGTTTCACCTTGAAGCTTCATAGGTATTGTTGTCACTGAGTGTAGTAATGTTTATTTGCTCTGCTTCTTCTTGTCAGGGATAAAATACATATCTATACTTTTGTGTCCCAGCTGAGTAACAGGAGGAGAAGAGTCTGGTGGAGCAGCAGAGGAACAGTTTCAGCCATTTGGACTCAGCTCAGCCACTACAGAGGAAACGATGACTTCAACACAGGAGGTGAGAAAAATATCTCAGTTACATCTATGGCCGTGCAACATGATGAAATGTATATCGAATGACGATATCTGTCTTTTATATTATGGGCTATCGTTTGTTTCGTGGTGTTGCAATATACACCGTTTACAGCAATATTTATTTTTTTGTCTTTTATCACCTATGCAAGAATCACGTGAAAGAGTACGGAGAGAGTTTACGGATGAGAAGCAAAAAAGAGCCGTCAAAATAAACCTTAGACTCAAACATGCTTTCCCCCACAAGCGGCCATCTAATAAATACTCACAAAGAAGATGGCGGCCGTTACAACTTGTGTCTAAAAATTTATAGCTTCATGCATCATCAAAACACTCGACTCCAGCTGCAGTGTCTTCAGCTGGGCGACATGTGTGAAATTCAGAGAATTTACAGAAAATGGGTCATTTATATGGATACACCATAATAACATGGGAATGGTTGGTGATATTAAAGTCTTTTGACATTTCCAGCCAAAAGATGAAACTTCTAGCTCTGCATTTAGTTGCTTCAATGCCTAGATGACCTTTGTGGACAATATTGGTGTATTCTTTGTGCAGGGATTGGGGAATATTCAATTCCATTCTTTTCTGAATTTTTTTGCCAACACAGAAAGACTGGACTCAGTGTGGTCAAAGCTCAAAAATGACATTTATTTATATAGCACTTGTATTTTGTTAGACTGTTATTTGTCTTCCAGTCCCATGAGCACCTTCTGGAAGAACTCAAATGTGTAGCGAGGTGGCTTTGGGTAACTCAGATTGAGGCAGTAAATTAGCCCAAACAAAAGTGCACACCCGCTCGCCACGTCGTGAAGATCCTGCAAGACGGTGCATCTCTCGATGTGTTGCTTGAGGGGCTGGTGAACTCTGAATGACCTATGAAATAAAAGTGTAATCACTTTGACACCATAGCGATACAAACAATGATTTTACCAGCACGAACCGACACAAACGGAGCACTAACCACCCAGTATACTTGATTTTATGTTGGGGGGCATGTGGGGGTCACCTTCAGAGGTCTCTTTGAGACTCGCTGTGTGAAGATAGGCAAACTACGCAGCTTGCAGAACCGCAAGCTGCGTAGTGAAACAGCGAGTATGGACTCGTCAACCATCACTGCACATGTATCCCAATTCTTGTTCGCTTTTACTCATAAAATTCTTCAGTTCACTTAGCTTCGCCGGCATGACACATTCACACAGGCGAAGCTAAGCAAGCAGTGGATAGCTAACGTTCTGCTAACTTGATACTGCAATAAAACAAATAAAATAAGTGTGCTATTTGGAGTTCTAATGAAATTTTAAACACAGATTGGGGAATATTCAGATGTGCAGTAACGTCGAATATGCAAACAAATGTTTCCAATGCTAGCAAAATGCTAAAACCTACAGAACACATACGGCCCATATATTTACCGGAAAAATATAAAGCCTATATTTTTATCGGAAAAATATACCCCATATATTATCACAAAGTACTAGTTAAATTATATTCTATTAAAAATACGAAGAAATTACCTTAACTCCAACGGATGAATCCCTCTTTCCAGACACGTGGCCAAAGCACACTGTGATGTAGATGAAGAAGGTCAATGCGTATGCGCGAAGATTTTTTTCATTCTCTGCGCATGCTCATAAAGGATGTGGAAAGGGCTCTTTGGATTTAATTAAATGTGTTCAATGAATTGGAAATATCACTATTATTTAACATTAAAACGGTTTACAATTGATTAAATCAAATGTAAAAATATTATTTACACCCATAAGATTAACAATTTAAGTATATTGAACATAAAACCATACATACAGAATCTACATTCACACAGAAAAGCCACAGAAGTTACAAGAAAATACAGCAAACATTTAAATAACAATAAAAGCAGTTGAAGAGTTTATGCAGTGATCAATATTTCTTCAACAATAGAATTTTCAGAGTTTGTAGGGGTGCTTGAAAGCCTTGAAAATCCTTGGATTTTAATAGTCCTTTCAAGGTGTGGAAAGGGCTTGAACTTTAGATGTGATGCTTAAAATGGGTTGAAATTGTAACTGTATTTTATTCACCACAGGTAACTATCTGATTGAATATTTTTCTTAACAGAGAAATAAAATGAGTCGCAAAGTCTAGAAACAAAAGTTCTGCTCCTGATCTGAGCCTTGCACCTCTGCATGTCTGGAACAAGGATTTGCACCTTTTCACAATGGGGAAGTTTACGTGAGTCCTAGAAAATAATTTTTGACTATGTGTATGTAACACATGCAAATTTTTGCATCGCATGCTCCCATGGACACAGTGAAGCGATATGCTGATATGGAGAAGGAGCTTTTAGCCATGGTATTCGCCTGCACAAAATTTAAAGATTCTGTCTATGGAAAGGCGACAATTGTCAAAGCAATTGACCACCAACCCCTGGTGACCGTAATGAAAAAGCCCATCCATGTCGCCCCTGCCTGGCTCCAGGGGATGTTACTCCGACTACAGAGTTATGACATCAGCCTAGTCTACAAAAAAGGAAAGCACATGTATCTTGCTGACACCCTTTTCTAGAGCTCCACTCGCTCCGTTGTCACAAAGCCGAGTTGAACACACTGATTATGAAGTGATGTCAGTGAGTGATGTGCTACAAGCCCTCAGCACAGTCATCCAGCGAGGATAGCCCATCAGAGAGAGCCAAGTCAAGCCCGCTCTAGCCCCTTTTTTCCATACAGGGATGAGCTCAGCGTGGAGGATTTCCCAATCCCTGCACAAAGAATACACCAATATTGTCCACAAAGGTCATCTAGGCATTGAAGCAACTAAGTGCAGAGCTAGAAGTTTCATCTTTTGGCTGGCAATGTCAAAAGACATCACGGAAGAGCTGCACTCTTGCACAGTGTGCAGCAGCACTAAGGCACATCAGCAGACAGAACCTCTACAGACCTCCCGAAATTTTCACCTGGCATGGAAAACAATACCAGGTCCATGTAGATTCCTGTTCAAGATGGATTGAGATCAACCTTCTCGGTCACTCAACCACAGCAGCGGTGCACCACACACGCTCATTACTAACAATGGCAGACAGTACACAAGTCAGCAGTTCAACGATTTTGCGAAGCAACTGGACTTCACTCATTCGTCCAGAGTTTCCACAGTCAAATGGTCTTGCTGAGAGAGCAGTACATAGTGAGAAACAACTCATGGAGAAATCACAGAGAAATTGGACTGACTTTTTCTTGACTTCTTAAACCTTAGAAACATTCCCTGCAACACTAGGCTCCCCTGACAAACGTCTCATGTCTCATCAGACATGCGCAGGGATTACTGTGTGCAGCAAGCTTTTAGAGCTCGTCACAAAGGATCTCAGGGCAGATCAGTGAGTGACTTTGTGTCAAAAGTCTCACACTAAAATGTCATGGGACAGGTCCAGCTGCACACTACAGCCATTGCAAGAAGGACAAGTGGTCTGAATGCAGACAGAAAAAGGCTATGACAAGCTAGGAACTGTAGGAAGGAAGAGCAACGAGCCACGATTCTACATCATCCAGATCGACAGAAGAACCTACAGGAGGAATCGCTGCCACATCCTCCCAATGGCAGAGCCGCCGCCGCCATAGCTCCATGACTATGACCCTGAGTGCCAGGACACCAACCATTCTGGATAGTTCTACACTCGCACTGCAAACACCACAGCACCACACATGCTCAAATGAAGACTCACAGAGTGCATCATCTCCCAAGCCTGTGCAAATACCCGACCAAGAGATTGTAAACCAGGCGTCATACATTACATATGCAGGTCACATCTGCAGACCTAACCCAAGATAAACACAATGGCATCACATGTATGTATAATCAGTCTAAAGTCAATATGTTGAGAAATGATGTTGACTGGGTGTTTGCATTTCTAATGATTGGTGCTGTACTGAGGTATGGGGTTCGTCCAACCATAAACATTGTTAGGTTAAAATTCACTTTAAAAAAATAATGTCTAGAAAGACTTGTAATAGTGTAAATGTTTTCCTGCAGGGGTAACTTAGTTTTGTCAGGTGCTGAAAGCTAAACGGAAAGGATGTAGACCATTTGGTTAAATTATCATTTTGCATCATTTGTCTGTTATGAGCCACCGTACCTGTGTGGGCTAATCCAATTGGAACAGTATGTGGGGGTTACATGCATGCAATACACATACATGTGGTTATTGACTTATACCACCTCACAAGACAACCACAGTGCCGTTTTCTTGTTTTGTGGGGTTGGGATGTTTTTTTGTTTGTTTTTTTTTCAACAGGACATGAATATCTCAACATGTTGATTTGTTCACATTTGCACATCTTCCTTTTTAACTGAAATGTGTGTTTTGAGTTCATACACTATATACATACAAGACGACCTTTTCCCTTTGCAGTATTTTTGTGTGGTGCGTTTTTGTAAGTTTTAACAAAAGGGAACAAAAGCGTTTAAGTCAACCAAGGATGATTTCTTTTAATTTTCACATGGTCTTACCAGGGTTGATGTGACGTGAAACATACATTGTTATTTTTATGTTTAGTGTTGTGCTGAAAGGGCTTCAAAATGGACCTTAAAAGTGCTTAAAGAGGTGATGGTAGCCTGGCTTCTGTCAGCCTGCCCCAGGGCAGCTGTGGCTACAACTGTAGCTGCTTCCACCAGTGTGTGAATGTGAGAGTGAATGAATAGTGGCATTGTAAAGCGCTTTGAGAGCCCCGAAAAGTGCTATATAAATGCAATCCATTATTGTTATTATTATTATTATTATTATTATTATTATTATTAGTGTTTAAATTTTACTCTAAAAAAGGCGTATGAACCCTGTATTTTAAGTACAACTCTCATTGTAGCATCTGATTATAATGTGATACTATCACCAAGAATGTGTTGGTAACACACCTACAATGTTTTTGTTAACATCTTTGATTCAACTAATGGAGGGAGTTGGAAAGTTCAGTTTGTTCCACGACTGCATTTTACTCACTGCCTGTTTGTATCTCTGTCACCTCAGGACCAACATGGAGCAAGAAGTCAGGACTCTCAGGAGGCTGATGAACTTCAAAGACAGAAAAGAGAAAAGAAATACACCTGTGAGGAGTGTGGGAAGGATTTTAGCCGTTCTGGCAACTTAAAAACACACCAATTCGTCCACAGTGGACTTAAACCGTACATCTGTGATCGTTGTGGTAAAGCTTTTAATCACAGAAGCCACTTACGACGTCATCAAGTTATTCACTCTGGAATGAAAGCGTACAGCTGTGAGTTGTGTGGTAAAGCTTTTGCTGACAATGGAAGTTTACAGAGTCATCTATTTACCCACTCTGGAGTTAAACCATACAGCTGTGATCAGTGTGGTAAAGCTTTTGCTCATAGTAGAAGCTTAAAGAGTCATCTAGTTACCCACTCTGGAATTAAGGCATACAGCTGTGATCAGTGTGGTAAAGCTTTTGCTTGCAGTAAGTACTTACAAAGGCATCTAGTTACCCACTCTGGAATTAAGGCGTACAGCTGCGACATTTGTGGAAAAACCTTCCGCTGGCCACTCAGCCGTAATATTCACCGACGCATTCACACCAAAAAGGATTTTTGCTTCTGTGATCAGTGTGGCAAAACCTTTGTGGCATACAAATATTTACAGCAGCACATGTTTAGCCACACTGAGGAGAGACCTCATAAATGTGACCTGTGTGAGAAGACCTTTAAAGAGCCACGTTCCCTGAGACAACATCAACACATCCACACCAGAAAGAAACTCTACAAGTGCACTTACTGTGAGGTATGTATTTTTCTTTGTACAGTCACACTTATTTTGAAGTATTTTGTGAATTGATTTTAATTTCAAAGCTAAATGAGACATGAAAACTTCATGTACAGAATATTCAGTCAAATCTGAGACAAATCTCCTGAAATTATCCTGATGTTGGAAAAAACGTAAAGTTTTAAGTTTCTCACCTTTCTGTCTAACATTCACACTCCAATGGATGCATCGGAGAGCAGCTTGAGAGTTAATATCTTGTGACCAATGTTGTTTTCCACTACACATTACAGAATACATGCCCCAAAAAATAGTTTGTAACGTATTCCATTACATTACTCATTTAGAGTAATGTAACGTAACTTAAATGTGCTGTGGGCCATCATCTCACTGGAGGGCTACTTCAGTGTTCAAGCAGTACAAAAAAGCAATTAAAAACACCCACAAATATTTCCAGAAAATGTGGAGGGCTTTTTTAAAAATTCAAATATTGTATTCATCACCACCCGCATTCTCCTTGACCTTATAGCAGCTTTTGATACTATCTTTCACCGTATCCTTCGTCATAGATTAGCATCTACTGCCACCGTAGTAGATCATATCATATCATCATCATATCTTTGTTTTGAGACCAGAACTGGTTTGGCGCAGTGGGCTGCACAGCTGCTGTGGCAAGGGTTCGAGTACTACATGAGACAGATGCTTCACATCTTCCCTGCTTGCATGTAATCTGCTTTCTTGACACTCTTCAGTGTAGTCTTTCAAATAAAGCAGTTTTCAGCAGAGTTCAGCTTCTACACAGTGTTTTCAGATTCCACTACACGGCATTCACACTGCATTTTCGCAGGAAATGCAACTTTTTCTAGTTCAGTTTTGAGATCAGGTAGAAGATCATCAGGGGGTCCTTTTATCTCTGTTTGGGGGGAAACTCCCACGGGGTTTAAATCTGGGACTCTCCACCATTTGACCTTAGAACTGAAGAAGCTTCTCGGATGAGAGGTGAAACGTCTTCAAGCAACCTAAAGAAGTCCGGACGCTTTTCTTTCCAAGCTCCTTAGACAACAGGATTTTGAACTTTATCGTGACAGGTTTATGTGGAAAATAAACAAGCTGACGGCGGAGTCACACAATGGTTTCACTAACGGTGGTTTTCCTAACGAAAGTATGCATAAAAACATTCATTTGTCCATCCATAGTGTGGTTATTTTAATCTCATACAACCTGGACATCACAATTTCGATTGTTTACACCAAAATTAAAAAAAACATTTGCTCTACAAAGGCCTGATATCAACTTAAAGTACGCTATACTGCCACTTTTCTATCACATGTCCTGTTATGTGGATGTCATTTTTCTCAGAAACAAAAGTCAGATAAAAGAAATAATTAGGTAATTCTTTGTTTTTACATTCTTTAGGTCCCAATCAGCACAAATAGCAAAGAGAAATTGAAAATGTATGCCATGAAAGAGTGTCTTAGGAGGTTAAATAAAAGAGCAAGAGAGAACTTCAAGAGATTGATATAGCCTCTACAGCGACCATCAAATAGATTAAAAAATATTGCCGTGAACAGCTGGTTTTGCATACAATATGAAACAATAGATGTTTTAATATCATCATAACTTACACTGTCTTTGTGTCTTTGTTTAGAAGCAGAGCGACACAGATGGATCCAGTTCTCAACCCTGTCGTCGCTGTGGTGGTGGGAAAGCGTTTCATTGTGACCTTTGTGGAAAAACTTTCAATCATCCAGATAGCCTAAAACTACATCAACGTAGACACACTGGAGACAACATGAATTACTGCAAAGAATGTGGGAGAGGCTTCCCCACATCAAGTGAATTAAAAAAACATTATCTTTATCACAGTGGCGTTAAAAAGCACGTCTGTGACCAGTGTGGGTCATCTTTCTTCACTGCAAATCAGCTTAAAGACCATAAAAGAGTCCACACAGGAGAGAAACCATATAAGTGCAGACACTGTGACAAAAGCTTCTCAAGTTCAGGCCATCGTAATGTTCATGAAGATGCACACATTGAAGGGAACTTCAGCTGTGACCAGTGTGACAAGACCTTCAAGAATCTCAGTTCATACTCCGCACACAAACGATCCCACGCTGTAAATAAACAGTTTCACTGTTACCAATGTGCAAAAACGTTCACTTCATTATCTGCTCTGTGCAAACATCAGCGTGATCATGCATGACTGAAATCACTGGATCACAATGAATCTGACGAGACAGAAAGATCCTCTTCTGGTTTCAGGGTCAGACTTAAAAACCTTGAGATCAGGCTCCACAGAGTTCAGGTGGAGTCTCCTGTAAAAAGAGTGTCAGCTGATGTCACACTTGGATCTGATGAGGTAGCTCTGATTTCTGGACCTGCAGTGAATAATCCTGGATGTTAAACTAAGGAAGTTGCAAGTATAGATGTGTACATCAAGTGTTTTCTTTTTTCTTTGAGAGATTTTCATTCTGTAAAAGAAACTTTAATGTTGAAAATGTTTGTCCTATAGAAAATAAGAGAGGAGAGTTGTTGATTCTTGTTTAACTCTTATCTGAATAGCACTTACCCGAGTGCCTTGCCACCAGTTAGCCTACTTCCTAGGCCTTATTCCTTGAAGAAAATACTTCTCTGAAGAAGCACTTGTACCTGAGTCAAGTCATTGTTTAATCACTCACCTTCACACGTTCTTTATTGTCAGATGTCTGCATATTGCTGATTAAACCTACTAAACATTTTAAACATCTTAAATTTAGAAGTTGGAATTATGGATATATAGATCAACTCAATTTTTCTTTGATAAATGTTGATGCTCTTTTTTAAAACCCACCTTGTTTTATTGTAATTTTATGTGTTATCTTTTTAAACTTTAATCTTAAATCCCTTTCTCCCAAAACCGCAAATAATTTCACACTAGTTGCTCTTACAGCACCCAATACAAACTTAATTGTCAACCAGCTTTGAAACAAAAGCTGCTTTGACTTAATGTCCACAAAAAAGAATCTCAAGCTAAACTGGCAATGGGCTGTACTTCCATGTAGTACCAGTTTGTACCAGGAGATTGAGCAGTGAGTGTAATCTTTATTTAATCAGGCAAAGAACACATTCTTATTCACAGTGGCAGCAAAGAATTGTTAAGGTTAGCTGATGTGCAGCACATATCAGGACCATTGAAACGATCACAAAGACTACTTTTACTTAATTCAAATTCTATCAAACCTCTGCTTTTGGGTCCTCCTTTCACTTTAGTGTATTTACTGTATTCTTTAAATCCACGTGTAGTTTAGTGAATGCATTTTGAGCTGCGTGTTTTGCAGCTGTTTTCTTGTTGGGTTTGTATTGTGAAACAGTGATACTGTTAAAGCATTAGTTATATTTGATTAACTCCGTGTAAAGTTTCTTTTATAAAACAGTTTGATGTGAAAAATAAAGATATTGGTCTGACAACAAGTAGTTTGGGCCATGATTTCATGTTCAGATCAACTGTTGGTACAGGTGGAGGTTTATCAGAGGAGGAGAAGGAGGCTAGAGGGCAAGATCAAAGTAGCACGGAGGGAGGTTAGCCAACTAACGGAGTTGCAGAAAGGTGCAGCAAAGAAGGTGCATAAGAAATACAGCAAGCTGTCCATACCTGAGGCCTTGGAAACTGCCAAGCAAAGACTCACAGCCTTGGCCAGCCGCTTGAGGAGGTACACCAGAGAGATAGAAGGCAGGAGAATAAACCAGCTGTTCTCCACAGAACCAGCAAAGGTGTCCTCTCAGTGGCAAGGGAACAATAAGACAACAGCACCATCAAGGCTGGAGATGGAGCAATACTGGAAGAGCATATGGGAGAAGGATGCAACCCATAACGGCAATGCTCAGTGGCTAGTGGATCTGAGGGCAGACCACAGCGACCTCCCTGAACAGGGTCCAGTAACCATCACAGTGGCAGATATCCAAGAAAGGGTCTCCAGTATGAAGAGTTGGACAGCACCAGGGCCCGACATGGTTCACGCCTACTGGCTAAAGAAGCTGACTGCACTCCACGAGCGTCTGGCAGCACAAATGAACCAGCTGCTAGTTAACGAGAGACACCCGGAATGGCTAACCGAAGGTCGGACGGTCCTGATCCCCAAGGACCTCAAGAAGGGACCGGTCCCCTCCAACTACCGACCAATAACCTGCCTCAATACTACATGGAAGCTCCTGTCAGGCATCATATCGGCTAAGATGAACAGGCACATGGGTCAATACATGAGTGGGGCACAGAAAGGAATTGGCAAGAATACCAGAGGCGCAAAACACCAGCTACTGGTAGACAGAACAATCAGCCGAGACTGCAAGACCAGACTGACCAACCTGTGCACTGCCTGGATTGATTACAAGAAGGCCTATGATTCAATGCCCCACAGCTGGATACTGGAATGCCTAGAATTAATAATAATAAATTCCTGTCCAAAACCAAAAGACTGCAGAGTTTTAAATATGAACGTATGTTCAACTGAGTCAAATGCTTTGTAAAAATCCAAGAACAGGATGTACCCTCTCTCTTGGATTATTTCACTGTACTCAAGGAGGTCCCAAACCAGCCTAATATTGTTATGAATTAGTCTCCCTTTCAAAAAACCTGATTGTGTTTCACTGATAATGTTTGAGATGCCTTTCTTTAGTCTCTCAGCCCTTTGCCAGACAGGAGAAGCCAAACACCAGCTAACTCAAACAAAGAAAATGTATGAATATAACAGAACTTTGACCTTGCAGTGTTAATATGGGTTAATATTTATATGCACGCCACATAAACATTTGAAGGTGTGATGGAAAAATAAATACATTTAATAAAAAAACAATATTGAACAATAAGTAGAATATATTAATGACTGCAATGTAAACTAAAGTGAATCAACTGGTGGTGAGGTGTGGAGCTTACCATGTGTGCCTTGCCATCACACATGTAAATTGTCAATAAAAAAAATCAATAACACTGCTTTTGAATATCGACTCGGTATCATAAAACAAAATATTGTGATTTTCGAGCGATATTTTTCTTACATCCCTAGTTATGAGCAATGATTCTGTAACTGGTTAAATCTCTGTCATGAAGAATTAAGACGCTTCTGAAAATGGCAATTTTATTTATATCACACATTTTATTACATGTTAACTAAATATTCTTAACACAGAAGATAAAGACATAAAAACCTGTTTAGGTTTACAACAGCTTAAGGCAGTGAAAACAGCAAACAGAACTAAACTAAACCTAACAACACCACCAATAAATAAAAAGGTCTGGAGTCTGTTTTTAATGTATGCAAAGATGTAACTGATCTCAAGTCAGCAGGTGACAGGACCACAGTAACAGAAAGCATCTTTGGACTGCAATTAAAATAGAGGACTGAAGGCTCTGCCTCCCATTCTACTTTTAAATACTCTAGGAACAACAAGTAGGCCTGCAGAGCGAGAGCGAAGTGCTCTAATAGGGTGATATGGTACTACAAGGTCATTAAGATAAGATGGGGCCTGATTATTTAAGACCTTGTATGTGAGGAGCAGGATTTTGAATTCAGTTCTGAATTTAACAGGAAGCCAAAACAGGAGAAATCTGCTCCCTCTTTCTAGTCCCTGTCAGGACTCTTGCTGCAGGCTTTTCAGGGAGTTTTTCGTTTTCAAGCTGAGTCCTGGGATGACTTTTTAAGTAATGATATAACTATTTACAGCTTGAATGCCTGTGATACATAGACAATTAAGACATCAGTGAGACATTTCTTTGATTATAGTACTATTATTATTACTACTACTAAATACTACTGCTTCCAAGTGGAGGAACAATGATCATGTAATAAGGATAACATTTTTAGAATTAAAATTCAAATAAACATTAAAGGAAAAATTAAGAGAAACCTGATGTATAACAGATGAGGGATTTCAGCAGAAATTACAGCAGCTTTCACATCAAACTTCTCAAACACAACAGAACTGTCTGTTTCTTCAGATTATTATTATTATTATTATTATTTGCCTGTCCCATTTGGTTCTTTAGCCATCAGAATTGTTGTCTGAAGACCAACAAGGAGACCCGATGGATTTACTTTGCCAAATGGATCATCACGGCCTTGCCGTATTGGTCCATTTGATCGACCTTTGTTGTTATTATTTATTTTATTTTCAGTTGTTACAGACGGGACAGACATGGCTGAGGGATAGGAAAGGGAGAAAGAAAGAGGAAGGAAAAGAAAAACAGAAGGGGAGAGGGGCAGTGAGAAAGGAAACTTAAAAAGAGAAAGAAAAGAAAAAAAAAATCTCCTGGATCACCTGAAGGCATCAGTCACCGGCAGGGAGTGTGGTGAGGGGAGACAGGCCTTTGGAGGGCCTGGGAGTTCCCAGAGAGGTGGAGTGTAAGACCCGACCTGACATATAGACACAGACAAACAGGCACACACAGACACAAACATGCATTCCCACCCTCATGCACACATATACAAATACTCAGCACTCACCCAACGTAGGGATAGACATACATGGACACTGTACACACAATCACACTCCCCAAACAGACTCTATACCCCGGGTCCAGGTACCCTCGCCCCCAGAGGGGGAAACGGTACCTAGACCCAGGAGATGTTACCCTTTCCCCCAGGGTGGAAGCAAGCAGACCGCCCCAGGCTCCACAGCAGCAGGGAGGCCCCGCATCCCAGATCCCAATCAGACGGCCAACACCTCCTCCCAGCCCCCCCGCCCCGATGGCCAGCAGAGAACAGGGGTGTGTGAAGACCTCAAACCTCCCTCCTCCCGCTCATGTGTAGTGTTGCTGCGTGTTGTTCTAAAGTGCATTTAAAACACGGGAGAGCATGGTGCTGCTGCCAGAGAGCAGCAGGTGTTAGCACGGCCCCTCCCGAGAACCCTCAATGTCTACATGGATTTAAAATTGAGAGGTGGGCACCGGCGCCAGAGGTGGGGTTGAACACACAGACCGTCCACTGGACGCCGTTAACGTGCCCACCCTCAAGGCCCTATATGTATGTGTTATGAGAGTGTGAGTAATGTGGATGTCTAAGTTGTGGAATAAAATTGAGGCACAGGTGGCCAGAAGGGGACAGGGGGTGGGGGGGATGCCTCCCCTGCACCCTGGTGACACAACCACACCCCAAGGCCCTACCTGTGTGGGTGAGTGTGGTGGAGCGGGAAGAGGGAGGCAGCCGGGGATGGGGAGGAAAAGAAGGGAGGAGCAAGATGCCCCTCCCTGGGGCCAGCTCCCCCACCCTAACATTCAATCATCTCCAAGACTGCACAAGACAGTAGACACCCAGGTTAAGTTTATTCTCACCTCTACCCCACCTGCAGAGTGGACTCCGGCAAGGATGGAACAAGCTCCCTGTCAGTTGAAGGGTTCATTATGATCCAATGATAGGAATGATTTCAGCCATTGTCATGATGATGTTTGCACAGAGCAGATAATGAAGTGAATGTTTTTGCACATTGGTAACAGTGAAACAGTAGATTTGGGGGAAAAAGCAAAAAAAAAAACGCAGTTAAAATGAAATGTAAAAAAATAATGTTTCTATGCACATCTGCAGTTTTGAAACATGTCAGTTTGGTAATATAAAATAAAATGTATTCCTATAACTTCTATATCCTAAGAGAACAAATATTAAAATGTAACAGGGATAACATTTTAGAATATTAAAATCCCTCAAAGGAAAAAAAACTTGATGTACACATCTATACTTGCAACTTCCTAAATAACACCCAGGATTATTCACTGCAGCTCCAGAAAGCAGAGCTACCTCATCAGATCCAAGTGTGACATCAGCTGCACTCTTTACAGGAGACTCCACCTGAACTCTGTGGAGCCTGATCTCAAGGTTTTTAAGTCTGACCCTGAAACCAGAAGAGGATCTTTCTGCCTCTGCAGATTCATTGTGATCCAGTGATCACAGTCCTGCATGATCACGCCGATGGTTGTGCAGAGCAGATAATGAAGTGAATGTTTTTGCACATTGGTAACAGTGAAAAAGTTTGTTAACAGCGTGGGATCGCTTGTGTTTGGAGTATGAACTGAGATTCTTGAAGCTTTTGTCACACTGGTCACAGCTGTAGTTCCCTTCAATGTGTGTAAGTTCATGATTGTTACGACTCCCTGAGTACGAGAAACTTTTGTCACAGTGTCTGCACTTGTATGGTTTCTCTCCTGTGTGGACTCGTTTATGCACTTTAAGATGATCTGCAGTGGTGAAGGATGACCCACACTGGTCACACACGTGCTTTTTAACCCCACTGTGATAGATTTCATGTTCTTTTAATGCACTTGGTGTGGGGAAGCCTCTCCCACATTCTTTGCAGTAGTTCATTTTGTCTCCAGTGTGTCTACGTTGATGTAGCTTTAGGTTCTTTTCATTATTGAAAGTTTTTCCACAAAGGTCACAACGCAACGCTTTCCCACCACCACAGTGGCGACACGGTTGAGAACTGGATCCATCTGTGTCGCTCTGCTTCTAAACAAAGACACAGAGATAGTGTAAGTCAGGGAATTGCTTCAACATTTTTATCCAAAGCATCATCCAAAGGAGATGTTGCAACACAAACCTGAGACTCCGTGGAGAAAAAAAAAGAAAGAAATCTGCTTCTACTTTTGACTACTTCTCTTTCTATACCTCCATGTGGTGTTGTCTGAGTGGTGATACCTATTGCTCAGGACAAAACTGTAGCAGCTTCCTGCACCCTAATGGTGTCATAAATAAAACTGACTGTGATGATGCTGAAGCGGGCAAAGCGACCAGTGAGGAGGGTATACTGGTGGCATCTGCCATCTGTTGTCTTTAGCATAGCAGGTAGCAGACTGAAGTTAGATGTTAATGAGTAATTACTGCAGGTTGAACAGGTCATGGATGGAACATTAAGGTTCACAAGACATCACACATGGAGGACTGGGCGAGTTGCTGACTTTACAGAGCAGCAGGAAAACCAGCTGAACCGAGCAGAGAGTCCAGAGTGTGGAGAACTAAGCTGAGCAATGAAATAAGAGCTGAAACTCACGCAGCGCTGCCTTCACATGCAGGAGAATTGCCAACATACTAACAACTGAATGAGCAGAGTTGTTCCGAACAGTCAGCTGAAAATGACAAGATAGAAATATAAATACAAACCTCACAGTAACTGCACTTGTAGAGTTTCTTTCTGCTGTGGATCTGTTCGTGTCTTCTCAGGGAATTTGGCTCTTTAAAAGCCTTCTCACACAGGTCACATTTATAAGGTCTCTCCTCAGTGTGGGTAAGCATGTGCTGCTGTAATTCATAGTATGTCAGAAACGGTTTCAAACACTGATCACAGCAGTAAACATCTTGTCTGGTGTGGATGCGTAGGTGAGTATTTCGGTATGTTAGATGAGTGAAAGTTTTCCCACAAATGTCGCAGCTGTACGCCTTAGTTTCAGAGTGGGTAACTTGATGACGCCGTAAGTTGCCTCTGACAGTAAAAGCTTTGCCACACTGATCACAGCTGTACGCTTTAACTCCAGTGTGGGTGACTTGGTGTTTTTTTAAGTTTGCAGGCTGTCTAAAAGACTTTCCACACAAGTCACAGATGAATGGTTTCTCCCCAGTGTGGATGAACTGATGATGTTTTAGCTCAGACTTCAGAGTAAAACCCTTCCCACACTCTTCACAGCTGTATTTTTTCTCCCCCTTTCTTCTGTGAGGTTTGTCGGCCTCCTGAGAGCGCTGACTTCTCGCTCCGTGTTGGTCCTGCAGTGACAGAGATACAAACAGAGGCAGTGAGTGAAATGCAGTCGTGGAACCAACTGAAACTGCGTCTGTAATCAAAATGACAATGAGGAAATTGTTTTGCTCATTGGGAAAAAAATATACCATCTGAAAAAATTATAAGTGCAGCTGATTATATTTTATTTCAGTGTCCTGATAAAATATGATCTTTGTATTTTCTTGTAACTCCTGTGGTTTTTATTTGTGAATGTAGCTTCTGTATGTGTGGAGGAGCCCAGGATGGAAAAGATAAAGCTGCTGTTAACAACCAGCTGTGCACAGTTTCAATAACAGTGTAACAGATATTTTTCTCACCGTCTGTGTTGAGCTCATTGTTTCCTCTGTAGTGGCTGAGCTGAGTCCAAATGGCTGAAAATGTTCCTCCGTCAGATTCTCCTCCTGCTGATCAGCTGGGACACAAAAGAATATTTTTATGTATTTGATCTCTGACAAAAAGAAGCAGAGCAAACACAAACCAGAGAAAGCAACATTTAGAAGATTCATTTGTTCCAGCAGCTGCAGGATGGTTTCTACAGGCTGAAGAACAGTCACTGCAGGAATCAACATCTGCACATTGATTTTCTGTTAGAGGAACAAAGTGAATGCAGACACACAGACAGGCTCTCTCCAAACCCTCAGAACAAAAGCTGTCCAGCTTTGTGTGTCTGTCAAAATGCTTTTTACAAATCCTGCTGGAATCAGTGTTGTTACAGCTGCAGTCAAAGCAAGATGGAAACAATGAAGAAGGAAAGTTCAAATCTACTCAGACTAAATGTCAGACTTGATCCCTGCAGGCAGGCACAAACTAAAACTCTCTTTTGTGAAAACCAGTGTTGGTCAAATTACTTGAAAAAAGTAATCAGTAACTAATTAATGATTACTTCCCACCAAAAGTAATCCCGTTACTTTACTGATTACTTATTTTTTGACAGTAATTAGTTACTTTTTAAAAACATGATTTACACCCTGAATAGGTGATAAAGCGACAGCGAGTCCATCATATATAATGTCATCAAGTGGAAAAGTCTCTTTTTAAAATTTGTTTTATTAGTTTTAATCTTTTAACTTTATGCGTCAAGCAAAATTTAATTATATGCAACATTCACTGACTGGAAGAAATTTGTTTAACATTTAAAATAACTTGAAAAAAGTTATCAGATTACAGTAACACATTACTTGTAACTGCCCATCTCTGGTGAAGACACTGAAGCAGTGGACTGATGCAACTGTCTGTAAAGGCTGCTGATATTCGCCCTACTTACTCCCTCATTCCTGCATGCTGCCTTCCACAATGTCTGTATAAACAACTCTCACCCATGTCAATCTATAACTTTTCTTATTTCATTTTATCGCTCACTTCCTCTCATGTGTTCATCCACAGCAGCTGGACAATAAAGTTATAGTGACCCTGATAACTGCAGCAGATCGCTCTGGTTTCCTGTTATCACTTCAAATAGAAATGAGGCTGTAGAGGTTTGGTGCAGGCAGAAAAACAGCTGCAGGGACAATGAAAAGACTTTTCTGCTCCAACTTCTCCCAGCGTGCTGAGCTAATGGTTAGTTGGTGTTTTTCTCCAAACACTCTCTCACTCTTCTCTCAACGTGTTCACAATAAACTGTGAACAGACACCGAGGAGAGCAGCAGAAGACCTCATTCAGGAGCTAAACTCAACATGAACTGAACTCACAGTAAAGTTAGCTCGGTGCTTACCTTTAGATGAGCCCACAAACCGAGAGAAACTCCGCGATGAAGCTGCAACTCTTTCCAAACACAGGAAACAGATCAGGGAGCAGAGACCCACGTGGTTCACGCTGATCGCAGCTACGATCCAGGAGACAAGGGTGGGCAGATCGATGCAGATATCGATCAGGACGTTGGTAGTGGTTTATGATCGATACTTTAGTTCGTTTCTCTCCTCTAACTTCACTACTTTACTCCCGTTTCATGACAAAGGAGCTCTCTCTGCTCGACTCCTCTCCTGCGCACACACTTTGCTCCGCCCCCTTCTTCCTGATCTGCTTTGATTCGTCCGGTGCGATCACGTGACTCGGCTGCCCTGAAGAAAATACATTTTGGCTGCAGAGAGTGAGAAAGAGGAGCAGTATGTGGAGATATTTCACAGCTGTAAATAAAAACAGCCATGTGTGTGTGAAGAAAAGTTTCTGCTGTGGCAACACCACCAGTTTATAAAGACACAAAGAAGAGCAGCAAAAGAAAGTCAGTGAGGAGGGAAATCCTTCAGACACACCCCCGCACAGAGGTCAGAGGTCACTGACAGAGTCCTTTCTGAAAGGCACAGAACATCCAGGTCGCTCATTTAGTGCTGAGAGTAAAGTTTCATTTCAAAGTGTTCGTCGTCATCATTGTTGTTACTTGAGCAGATTGATTACTTATAAACTAAATGCAGACATTAAAAATAACACATTCATCCCACTGAAGTGTTACATTAATTATTTTATTGGAGGCATGAATTCTCAGCAGGGCTGGGATCATACCATCATGTGACTGAAGGAAGCGGGGCAGATGTTCTGTAATGTTACAGGCCAGAACACAGAGAGACGGGGAAAAGTGAAGAAACAAGCGAAAACATAAAATGTGCATCTGACTGCATCTCAGTGATATTGGAGACGTCAAAGCTGAGTGAAAAATTTATCAAAGTAGGGGTTGGAACTTTCAGCCATTTTCCACTGTGGAGGACAAAAGGTTTCAAACTTGTCCAGGTCTTAAAGCTCATGTGTGTTGCAGTAGATGTATAAAAATATGGCTTTTTTGAAAATAAAAGAATAAAATTGCTTCCTTGAAAAAGACTAAAATTACAGTTCAGTGTAGAATATTACATCAAACAAACTGTGTTTTGAATAGCAGAGAGTCATGTGAATGTGAATGTGCGCTTGAAGGCTGTGACGGAGGCGTGGTCCCTGACTCAGCTGCAGGGGAGGAGTGGTGCAGTGACGGGTGGGGGCGGTGCCGGGAAGGCAGGTGAGGACAGAGCTGGTGGCATTTGAACTAATGACAACCTCTTTCCCCTTTAGTGAAGCGAGAGACCAGAGAGAAGAGCAGAGCAAAAGCTGAGACGTACAGGACAGGTGAACACGCTTTATGTGTATGCACATATTGTATCTTACAGGCTTCCGTAATGGAGCTGCAGAGTCTGAAGGAGAGCCCCGTGAAGAAGTGACAGACGAAGAGCTGCGTTAAGATCCCTGCATTTAAAAAAGGCTTCTAGCCTGTTTGGTGCCCTGGGCGAACACTCCCTTTGTCTAAGGTTTATTTCTGGGATTTCGCACAACCCAGGATTCAAGTCAGGAATACATAATGGGATCAGATTTACAACATTATAAATGAAATGTGCTCTACTTGGAAGCAGCCGGGCCCCCTCCCCTTTCGATGTGTTGTGTGTGAGACTTTAAGAATCAAACTGTAAATTACAAATTGTTTTTGATCCCTTTACCCCTGGTAATAAAGTGTATATTTGCTTTCTTACTCTTCTTATATTTATTGTTTGTTTTCTGGCACTGCTGTAACTGAAACCTCGTCGTCCCGTATATACTGGACTGTATGTAGCAGAGATGACCGAGGGCTCTCGCGCTCACTTTATAGAACTTTGAAAACCCATCGGTGCAAATTATAAGTCTGTATCATGATGTCTGGTGTTTTTGTGTCTGTTGGTTTGTTTTTATTTTGTTTTACTTTGCAAGTTGGTTATTAGATGCCGCTCCAGCCAGCCAGAGAATCGCCGTCGCCCCGCCCTCTCCCCCCTGTGCCGCAAGCAGCAGGCGCACCTCACAAAGGGAGGGCGCCCTTCCTCTCAGCAAACCGATCGTGCCTTTTTTTTGTTTGCCGATGCCCGTGATGCCGCCCCGGGCAACCGCCCATGTCGCCCGTATCAAAAACCGCTACTGGTTGTATGTACAGTTCATTGTAACCGATGTAACTTTCTATAAAGTGGTTTCAATAAAACAGAAAGGACAAATAAAAAGACAAAATAAACTACTGCATAACTAAATGAGCAAATACAATAACGTAATTTAAAGGAATTTAATAATGTAGATTTCTGTAGGGCTTTCTGTGGCCTAAAGGCATTAATTTTTCCATTATTTTTGCAGAAAAAGGAAAATTTCCCTTGCCAAAAAATTTAACAGGGTTATAATCGGGTGTGTAAGAAAGTGGGGAGGGTTTTCATGGCTTACAATCTATAAAAAATAATAATAATAAAATAAAGATCTGGTTTCTACTATGCAGATTTTCACCAATCACAGGGGTCCCAGAATGTAACCTCTGAGATAATCTAAGGAATACCGTGTGAAAATTGCTTCCATACGTAGTGCTTTGACACATATTAATGTCAGCAGGCTAACGTCTTGATGCATTCCCAATCATCCAGGAAAGTAAATCTCCAAAGGTTGATTCTGTTCATCTGGACGTAGCGTTTTCAGTGGGAGAAACGTTTCGTCATTCATCCAGGTGACTTCTTCAGTCTCAGCTGACTGCAGGTTTTCCCAATCTTATAATGACTATAATGACTATGCATAATGATTGGTTTCAGTCATTATGCAAATGTACTGTTTATAAGATTTGGGGAAACCTGCAGTCAGCTGAGACTGAAGAAGTCACCTGGATGAATGACGAAACGTTTCTCCCACTGAAAACATCCAGATGAACAGAATCAACTTTTGGAGGTCAGCAGGCTAACACACTTTGAATGGTGATACATTTTTCCGTGAGTGTATTTCTGGTGGTTCCAATGCCATAATAGTTCACACATCAGAAGATCACTGTTTCCACTGAGGAAAGAGACAAATGCCTTTGGATGTGCTTCAGGGAGAGCATCCGGCATTAAAAATAAAAGCTACCCAAAGAAATCTGTGGAACAAGGGAACAGCCAAAAGCAGCTACTGTAGTTTAAGCATGTTAGTGTGGCAATATTAGTACAGCTGAGACTCCCATCCCACCAGGATTTTCTGCTCTCCAGACTTCTCATTTAATGATTATTAAATCAACCTAAAAAGTTATTTCAAAGCCTTATTTGGACATCCAGATTAAATTAAAGCAGTCAAGATGTGATGAAATGGATATCCCAATGAAAGAAGGCGGTCCCTGAGATGTGTAATATCCAACTTGAAGTTTGTGTCAAAAATTGTACTTTACAGTAGAACTGGAGTCCAGGGAAATACCATTCAGAGTAATAATCTGTGGTGTTTCCTACAAAATCAGATCTTGTTTGTGTTTTTCATCACATGGACCAACAAAAGGGCAACTGCCAATAGCTACAATCCAGGAGAAAATGAGTGAAGCTGGACAGTGCTGATTACAGCAGGCTTGTCCCGATAGCAGAAATACAAAAAAAATACCAAGACCCAGGAAAATAAAATTTTTGAAATACCACAAATGAAAAAAAAAACTTGCAACTTGGACAGCCACTGGTACAGCCTTCCCAGGAACAACATCACAGATCTCTGAACAGCCAAGATACTGAACAGGACCCTCAAAGAACAGACCACACGCAGGGGCGGGGTAATTATGTATGTATGTACGTGTGTGTGCATATATATGTGTGTGTGTGTGTGTGTGTGTGTGTGTGTGTGTGCATATATGTGTGTGTGTGTGTGTGTGTGTGTGTGTGTGTGTGTATATTGTGTGAAGTTTGTACATTTCGGTGCTTTGTACTTGTGACATGTGCAATGAAAATAAAGTTGAATTCTATTCTATTCATGTTACAACCAGATGAACATGGGAAGCTTTTGTCACAGCATCTGTACTTGTATGGTTTCTCTACTGTGTGGATTCATTTATGTTTTTTAAGATGACCGAGGATGACCCACACTGGTCACAGAGGTGCTTTTTAACCTCACTGTGACGGAGTTCATGTCGTTTTAATTCACTTGGGGTGGGGAAGCCTCTCCCACATTCATTACAGTAGTTTGTTTTAACACATTTTAATTGCACGTTTGAAGGAAACCTCATCCTTTTAGCATTGTGGAGTGGAGTGGAATGGAGAACAGCCAAATCTCCTCCCCTGAATAAACCTCCACCTGTGCCACTGAAAACAGTTAAATTAGTTTGAATCTAAAATCATGACTCCAGCTATTTGTTGTGAGACCAGTTGTTTATTTTCACACCGAACTGTTTAATAACAAGAACTTTACACAGAATTAATCAAATTTAACTAATGCTTTGACAATACAAACTTAAAATCAACAAGCAGAAATCAACAGCTCCTGAACATGTGGATCATAAAACAACGTTTGGACTTCAAGGATACAGTAAATACACTCAAATGAAAGGAGGAGCCAAAAGTAGAAGTTAAATAGAATTTGAATTAACTTTAAAAAAAAAAAAAAAGAAGTAATATGTAATCTTTTAAAATGGTCCTGATGTGTGCTGCTGTTTTTTACTTTTAACAATTCTTTGCTGCAACTGTGAATAGGGCTTTGGAGTTGACATCACGGGCGGGGGCGTGGCCACGATTTTGGGTTGAGCCGCCATGTTAGTAGGCCAAACAAAGGGCTACAGGAGCAACAGCACATGGAAACATCAGCTATGGCTCGCACTTGCTGTGTTGTCGGTTGCAATGTTATATTGCACGATTGGGAAGGGAATAAGGAATAATCTTTTTATCGTTTCCCCTGCTGGAAGCAACGCGAGGGATCTCATGTATGTTACCAAACGAAGACGTCAGGCTTGGATAGCAGCGGTGAGACGAGCTGATATTGAGTTCTCTGCCATTATTTTTTGTTGGTGTGCTCCCGACATTTTCATTTCAGTATGTTCATATTGCTCTTTATAGGCTCAAACATCCTAATGTGTGATCCAGCAGAATTATGTTCTGTTTGTGGAGTAGCTTATCGGTGACAACTCCTCCAGACTAGCAGGTGGAATTTGCCTTTTTTGCGGACGGCTCCTTTTGCCTTTCAGTGCAGGCGGTGTGTTTATGTTCTCATCTAGAGCAATTTTTGGGGCAGCTGCTGAGGAGAAGTCAATGTTATGTGCGACCTCTGGCTGTATCTTGGTCATATAGTCAACCTACTCACAACGTGGAGGCTTAAAAACGGCCAAGTCTTGTACCCAACCGTCTGTGAATTAGATGTGCACCTCCAGGGATTTATAATTCCAAAAATGATTTGCAGTGTATGCGCTGACTCCACAGACAAGGTACGACAAGGTATTAGGGTAGGACAATGGTGGAAGGTCTCCAGGGTTTCTACTCCACTGCCGTATTTTATACGGGGCCACAACCGATGCATGCTATTGTTTCCAAGTACAGTCTCCTGGCGTCCGGGCTCAATCGCTCTCGATACAGTCATTTGACTTTTGAGCTGATTTTAAGCATGGTTCTGGCAGTCGTCCTTCCAACACAGTGTGTTTGTTTTGATTCGTGGCCTTCTCAAATGGTGCCGTGCTCCCACAATGCATTGCGGCATTACGTCAACTCCAAAGCCCTATAGAGATTGACAGACCACATGACTTTCGAGCATTGCATGCCGGTAACTCGTGGCAAAACAATCCAAGTACCGCATCAAATGCAAGCATTTGCAGCACCGCAAAACGTTCATTCTTCGGTTCCAATAAATTCTTGCTTTTTCTTTGCCCCCCAAAAAGGTATGTACAAAACGAAGGAGAACAATGCCGGTCCGTACAAAGACAGACTTGATGAAAAGTCAAAGAAAAGATACGAGGAAAAAATCAAAGGAGTGAAAGGGTTAGACCCTTACGAGCACACAGAGGGACAAAATACGTTAGCGTGCTGCCCAACTTTCACCACGCTCATATTTATAATTATACGGTTCTTGGAGTGAGTGCACACACTCGTGAAGTTTAGTAACTTCAGGTCACTGCAACAAGCCCAGGTACAGTTTACCGATGGATGGGTACAGGACCTTGAAATGCACCGTGTAGAAAGTAAAGACCATCGTACATATCATAAGTTTACCAGTCTCACAAATCTTCTTCATAAATACACATTCGTTAACCGTTTATTAATAGGACCTTTGAGCTCAATGGTAATTAATTAGTAGTAGAAATAATTTCTGGTAGTATTACAGAAATGTAGCAGTGACAATAATACTGTATGCTGTAATCGTACTGGACAATTAGTGATACAAAAAACCTGTTTTATCCTGTGAATAAAAGTATGTTTTTGTCAATGTACCATAATAACAGAAGCGAAACACAATATTGTGTCAGGACAATTCACTATTTATGCACAATAAACAAAGGAGCATAGCGCGACAATTTCTGTTCAGCGCCAGACTTGCTTGTAACCTATATCACCAATTATGTTATGAAAAATGACGCATTAACTACAAGAGCAGACTGACCTTTGTGGAAATGCTTATAGCAGACTAACCTGTGAGCTGGAGGGTTCTGGGACGTTATATTTTGTCTTTGAATGGCTGCAATCCAGTCGCCTCTTTGTTACTTCGGAAACATGGCTCGAACAATTTCTCTTCAACAACATAATCCGATAAAAAAAACCCGATCTCTTTACCCGTCGGCTTCCCGTGGCTGTCATGCGACCGGCTATTGCAGTTAATAATACAACAGCTTCTTGACATTTTTTGTGTTTCTTTTTATCACTGTATAACTGATTTCAATTGAAAGCCTGCGTGTGCTTGTACCTCTTGCCACGAGTTCCCAGAATTCTTTGCGGTTTTACCCCTGAGTGACGTCACATTTTCAATCTCTATAAGAATGTGTTCTTTGACTGATTAAATAATGGTTACACTGACTCACTGCTCCACCTTCTGGTACAAACTGGTATTACATGGAAGTACAGCCCAACACCAGTTTAGCTTGAGTTTCTTTTTTCTGGACACAAAGTCACAGCGGTTGTTGTTGCCTCAGAAAAAAAAGTTAGATTTGGGGAAAAAAGCAAGAAGTTAAAATGAAATGTAAAAACATAATGTTTCTATGCACATTTGCAGTTTTGAAACATATCAGTTTGGTAATATAAAATAAAATGTATTCCTATAACTTCTATATCCTAAGAGAACAAAGATTAAAATGTAACAGGGATAACATTTTAGAATATTAAAATCCCTCAAAGGGAAAAAAAAAAACTTGATGTACACATCTATACTTGCAGCTTCCTATATGTAACACCCAGGATTATTCACTGCAGGTCCAGAAAGCAGAGCTACCTCATCAGATCCAAGTGTGACATCAGCTGCACTCTTTACAGGAGACTCCAGCTGAACTCTGTGGAGCCTGATCTCAAGGTTTTTAAAGTCTGACCCTGAAACCAGAAGAGGATCTTTCTGTCTCTTCAGATCCATTGTGATCCAGTGATCACAGTCCTGCATGATTACGCTGATGTTTGCACAGAGCAGATAATGAAGTGAATGTTTTTGCACATTGGTAACAGTGAAACAGTTTATTAACAGTGTGGGATCGTTTGTGTTTGGAGTATGAACTGAGATTCATGAAGCTTTTGTCACACTGGTCACAGCTGAAGTTCCCTTTAACGTGTGTACGTTCATGAAGGTTACGACAACTTGATTGTGAAAAGCTTCTGTCACAGTGTCTGCACTTGTATGGTTTCTCTCCTGTGTGGACTCGTTTATGCTTTCTAAGGTCACATGCAGTGGTGAAGGATGACCCACACTGGTCACAGAGGTGCTTTTTAACCCCACTGTGACAGAGTTCATGTATTTTTAATTCACTCGGTGTGGGGAAGCCTTTCCCACATTCTTTGCAGTAGTTCATTTTATCTCCAGTGTGTCTGCGCTGATGTAATTTTAGGCACCGCTGCTGATTGAAAGTTTTTCCACAAAGGTCACAACGAAACGCTTTCCCACCACCACAGCGATGACAGGGTTGAGAACTGGATCCATCTGTGCCGCTCTGCTTCTAAACAAAGACACAAACACAGTGTAAGTCGGGGAACTCCTTCAACATTTTTGCAAGAATTAATAAATAGCACATTAGAATTGATGAACTGCCCAGCACTGCCGTTATATGCAGTATAATCCCTAACAGGCAAACAGTTTATTTTCTAGAATTTTTCAAAACAGTTTCCTGTTCATCATTTCCTTGTTTTCTTTCTGTCCTGTCAATTGAGGTCAAAATAAATAAACGAGGAAAATACATACCTCACAGTAACTGCACTTGTAGAGTTTCTTTCTGGTGTGGATCTGTTGGTGTTTTTTCAGGAACCGTAGAGTTGTAAAAGCCTTATTACACAGGTCACATTTATAAGGTCTCTCCATAGTGTGTGTAAACAGGTGGTGGTGCAATTCTGTGTCTGTTGTGCACTTTTTGCCGCATTGATCACAGTAGTAATCACCATGTAGAGTGTGAGTGGGTAGTTGTATATTTTGGTATCCTAACTGGCTGAAAGTTTTTCCACACATGTCACAGTCCTCCACCTTAATTCCAGGGTGGGTAACTTGATACATCGGTGAGCTGCTACACTGAGTGAAAACTCTGCCGCACTGATCGCAGCTGAGCGCTTTAACTTTGCAGTGTATGAGTTGGTGTGTTTTTAAGTGTTCAGGCTTAGTAAAAGATTTTCCACACAAGTCACAGCTAAATTGTCTCTCTTCAGTGTGGATGAGTTGATGACATTTCAGGTTAGACTGCCCAATAAACTCCTTCCCACACTCGTCACAGCTGTATGTTTCCTCCGCCTTATTTCTGTGAAGTTTGTCGGCCTCTTGAGAGCACTGACTTCTCTCTCCATGTTGGTCCTGCAGTGACGGAGATACAGAGGCAGTGAGTGAAATGCAGTCCTCAAACAAACTGAACCTCCCTCCATTAACACTTTTGAAGATGCCAACTGCCACTAGAATTTTAGATGATTCCCTAAAATATTTAAATACAGAAACAGTGACTAGATCAAAAGAAAGAGGACAATATGTCTGTGAAGGCTCTCAGTCATCCAGGTCATCGTAGTCAAAGGAGCTTGCAAAGAAAAGCGTCTGGACTTCTTTAAGTTTCCTTGAAGATGTTTCACCTCTCATCCGAGAAGCTTCTTCAGTTCTAAGAGCAACTGGTGGAGAGTCCCAGATTTTAAGCCCTATGGGAGTGTTCCCATGGACGCTGTATTGATACTCTATGTAATCACACCTTCACCAAAACCTTGGCTGGTTGTGACCCATGACCTTTTACGATTAGGTAGAGGATCAAAAGGGTGTCCATGGATCTGATTTCACTTTTATCTAACATATATATATTCCACATGGCAGTACCTTTGTCTTCTTACATGAAGATAATAGAGTTAATGATTTGTCCGTCTAAAGCAGTGGTTCCCAAACTTTTTTTTTGCTAGGCCCCCCTTTTGTTTGACAACACAAATCTTCACAAAAAACAAACAAACAAACAAACAAACAAAAAAAAACACATCCTCCAACCACACACACACATATTTTGTTTTCAAACTTCATTCATGACTTTCTACAATGGCAGATAAAGACAAAATACTGTTAATCTGACTGTCTTCAGGTTTTACACACTCACATATAAACACGCAGTTACTGTCCCTCCATGTAGAAAGGCAGAAGCGTCACTGTGTAATTATCTTACATGTAGTTGTTTTTTTCCTATGTAATAACATTCAACATAGTTATCAATACATTTTTCAAAAATGCCTCTCTGTGCAAAATGGGTTCAAAACATAAACAACTGTGGGATCCTGTTTGTCCATGATTTGGACAGGGGGAACAATGATGAAAAAATATTGCCGTAAACAGTTTATTTTGCAACACCACTAAACAAACGATAGTGTAAAATGTTCTTGAAACTCTCAATTTACCTGTCATGAATGAAGACCAGAATAAACAACTAGCCTCTGAAATAATGGTAAAGGAGTTAGAAAATGCCATGAGAAACCTGAAAGCTAATAAATCGCCAGGAAGTCATGAGTTCACATCTGAATTCTACAGGGAGTGCAGAATTATTAGGCAAGTTGTATTTTTGAGGAATAATTTTATTATTGAACAACAACCATGTTCTCAATGAACCCAAAAAAACTCATTAATATCAAAGCTGAATGTTTTTGGAAGTAGTTTTTAGTTTGTTTTTAGTTTTAGCTATTTTAGGGGGATATCTGTGTGTGCAGGTGACTATTACTGTGCACAATTATTAGGCAACTTAACAAAAAACAAATATATACCCATTTCAATTATTTATTTTTACCAGTGAAACCAATATAACATCTCCACATTCACAAATATACATTTCTGACATTCAAAAACAAAACAAAAACAAATCAGCGACCAATATAGCCACCTTTCTTTGCAAGGACACTCAAAAGCCTGCCATCCATGGATTCTGTCAGTGTTTTGATCTGTTCACCATCAACATTGCGTGCAGCAGCAACCACAGCCTCCCAGACACTGTTCAGAGAGGTGTACTGTTTTCCCTCCTTGTAAATCTCACATTTGATGATGGACCACAGGTTCTCAATGGGGTTCAGATCAGGTGAACAAGGAGGCCATGTCATTAGTTTTTCTTCTTTTATACCCTTTCTTGCCAGCCACGCTGTGGAGTACTTGGACGCGTGTGATGGAGCATTGTCCTGCATGAAAATCATGTTTTTCTTGAAGGATGCAGACTTCTTCCTGTACCACTGCTTTGAAGAAGGTGTCTTCCAGAAACTGGCAGTAGGACTGGGAGTTGAGCTTGACTCCATCCTCAACCTGAAAAGGCCCCACAAGCTCATCTTTGATGATACCAGCCCAAACCAGTACTCCACCTCCACCTTGCTGGCGTCTGAGTCGGACTGGAGCTCTCTGCCCTTTACCAATCCAGCCACGGGCCCATCCATCTGGCCCATCAAGACTCACTCTCATTTCATCAGTCCATAAAACCTTAGAAAAACCAGTCTTGAGATATTTCTTGGCCCAGTCTTGACGTTTCAGCTTGTGTGTCTTGTTCAGTGGTGGTCGTCTTTCAGCCTTTCTTACCTTGGCCATGTCTCTGAGTATTGCACACCTTGTGCTTTTGGGCACTCCAGTGATGTTGCAGCTCTGAAATATGGCCAAACTGGTGGCAAGTGGCATCTTGGCAGCTGCACGCTTGACTTTTCTCAGTTCATGGGCAGTTATTTTGCGCCTTGGTTTTTCCACACGCTTCTTGCGACCCTGTTGACTATTTTGAATGAAACGCTTGATTGTTCGATGATCACGCTTCAGAAGCTTTGCAATTTTGAGACTGCTGCATCCCTCTGCAAGATATCTCACTATTTTTGACTTTTCTGAGCCTGTCAAGTCCTTCTTTTGACCCATTTTGCCAAAGGAAAGGACGTTGCCTAATAATTATGCACACCTGATATAGGGTGTTGATGTCATTAGACCACACCCCTTCTCATTACAGAGATGCACATCACCTAATATGCTTAATTGGTAGTAGGCTTTCGAGCCTATACAGCTTGGAGTAAGACAACATGCATGAAGAGGATGATGTGGACAAAATACTCATTTGCCTAATAATTCTGCACTCCCTGTATGAAGCATTCAAAGAGGATCTTATCCCTATACTGAGAAAAACATGCAATCTTCGCCTTCGCTGAGAGCCAAAAGAAGTTTGGCTCTCAGCGAAGGCGGTCGCACTTTTCTCCTCTCCTGCCCTTATCTTCCCTGCTTAGCTTCTTATGTCCTTGTCTTGTCTTGTGTTTTTACTTTTCCCTGGAACACTCTCTCATAGTCTGTTTCTAAACCTAAAAGAGAATTATGGATTTGATCAACTGGTCTCTGAATGCAATTGACACCCCTTTCTCAACGAGAAGTCTGGGCTTGGGTGAGCCTGAGTGCTGAAGATATCTACCTATTTGGAACCATGGTAACAGGGTTCTGGCTGATCGGAGCTGGCTTGGCCCTGACTTATCGAAGAATTAAGGAAGCGGAACCGGCTGTTCAAACCCCCACAAGGCTGCCCGCTGGGATTGGAACGATGGGAAGAGGCGTGAGTTTCTCAAAATGAGCTCATTGAGTGCAGCACGGATAAGATCGTGGAGAAGCTTACGGCTGCTGTGAATACTTGAGTAAGATCTCTGACTGCAGACTGGATACATCTCGGAAGGGCTCGCTCGGAATAACATCTCTGGGCGCAAATTGGATGACATCTCGGGGAGGCACACTGCCGTGGGTTCTCAGAATCAGCTCCTTGAGCACAAGAAATGACAACATCACAGAACGCAAGTATGGCGAAGCTCGCGGCTCTCCAACAGGAGATTGAGAGACCAGTGTTGGACTGTAGAACTGCTTTGAAATTCATATGAGCTGTTCGCACTAAAGTAAAAAGCTCCATTACTTCATGTGGATACCCCTTTGGTGCCAGCGGCAAGGCTGGAGCCGAACAACAACACCCTGATAACGACTGTGTTTAGTCTGTTCCTTCCCGTTCCATGCATGGCCACCTGGGTTGGCTGGAAGACTGTTTACTTAGCCTGGCAGGGCAAAGGACACTGTCTCAGCTGAACTCTGGATACACACACACACACACACACACACACACACACACACACACACACACACACACACACACACACACACACACACACACACACACACACACACACACACACACTGATCCCCCCTCCCTTTCCAAACGCCTTCGATGCTTGTGCCCTCCCGGGGAAGATGGCGGTCGACTGGACGAGCGCAGACATGCTGCAGGACCGGATGCGCTGTCTACACCGGCTCTCTCTTACCCTTTACCCGCCCCTGTTGCTTGTCTTGTTTTTCTATGGTGTATTGATAGTCATGTGCTTTTTGTGCTGAGGTGTTTTTTCTGTTATCAAACTGTTCTCCCACTAGGAGCTCAGTCTGAGTGGAGTTTTTTTTCTCCTCCTCTTACCTCATGTTATGTATTTTCGTTGTTTTTTTCCTATCAGCCGACCTTTCTGACGTGTCTCCCCAATGTGATGTTTGTGTAAAGTTGGTAAGAAGGTTCCTTTGTAAGTGCGCATGCGCCATTAGCGTGCTGCCTGCTGTAACCCTAATTTCCTTCGGGATTAATAAAGTATTCTGATTCTGATTCAATTGGGCACTTGAAAAGGCACAAATCCCACCTACCTGGAAAGAAGCAATTATATCTCTCATACCGAAGAAGGCCAAGGATAAGAAAGAATGTGGGTCCTAAGGCCAATTTCTGTACTTTATGTAGCTTACTGTATCTATACATCCATTGTGACAAAACGAATGGAAAAAATACTACTAACCTGATACATAATGATCAAGCTGTCTTTATACATAAACGTCAAAGCCAGGGTAACGCAAGACGCACGTTACACATAATGAACTAAATACAACAACATGCAGTTTATTTAAAAACTTATACGGCATATGCTTTCCTATAAGTTACATGGCTGATTTTAACCCTGTATTGCCTAATCGAATCCTAGATAATTTGACTACTTAATTTCTTCCAGTTGCCTTTCTTTGCCCCACTATTTCCTGTACACTGTCTTTCCTTTGACCCATGTGTCCCACTTGTACTGACACTTCTTTTTCTTGCCTTTCTCAATTTTATGCCGATGACATCCAGCTGTGCACGTCTTTAAAGGCTCATCAGATAAATGAGCTTCTAGCCTAGTTGAGGGAATAGTGACGGGCTCTCCGGTAATTGCTTTGTTTTAAACTCTTGCAAGTCTGAGTGTAATGTCTTGTAAAGTAATGCACAGGAATGTGAGATGTGAGAACCACAATGAAAATGACATTACAGAAGAAAATTGTGTATTGGAAAATTTCTTATTTTAAGAATTGTGGCTTTAATATAAAACTGATTAACAGAACATGTGTTTCATCTTTACAAGTCTTGTTGTTTGAATTTCAGTAATGCATGTAGGAACAAGGCTAAATCTGGTGCCAGTTATAATGCTAATCACACAGCAGCAGCTGATAAAGTCCACACAGTTTCTTCCTCACCTTTTGTGTTGAATCCATCGTGACTGAGCTGAGTCCAAGTGGCTGAAAATGTTCCTCTGCTGCTCAGCGGTGATCAGCTGGGACACAAAACAGATCTTCATTAGGATTCCACTAGAGCTGCAGTGATTCATCAAGTAACTTGTTCATAAAAAATTTTGCTTCCATGACTACTTTAACACTGTGGCTCTCAGTTGTCGACATGTAAGCGCTTCGTTGCGGAAATTTAGTGCATTAAATGAAACAAGTCACACTGCTGGAGCGCTGTACAAGCAGGATACTTCATTCACTGGCAGTCTCCTACATGCCTTCACTTCTGCTACATGCAGGGGTCGCGGGGTTAACATAAGGGCATAACATATGCATAGGACAAGGAAGAGCGTATGTTAGCATACAATGAAAAAATTCTTCTACAGTTTCGTGACTGTTTTACTCATATTTGTGACTAAATACAGACATGCAATGAAACAGATCTACTAGCACATGGTAATAAAATTTTACATTAAACCCATGCAGTCCCCACTTTTGAAATAAAGTTTCCAGATGAATTGTTAACTTGGTTTGATAGTGTTTAAATCAGGAGGCTTGCTGAAGGCTGACAACAGCAGCCCTACATTATATGACAGTGATGCCTTTGAACATCAGGGGTGAATCTAAAGGGGGGCTTGGGGTGCATTACACCACATTTGTTTCAGGACTTTAGTAGTGTTAGTATAAGTGTATTAAATAATTACATATTTAAAAAAAGTAAAAAATATACACTACTGGTCAGTAATTCCTACAAGTGTTTCAACTTTTCTGGATCATTTCCAGCCCCCTGTGTCTGCATAAAAGCAGTGTTGGAACACACTGTGGTACCATACCCCCATGAGCACCAGCTGAACAGTATTTTACTGCAGAAAGTAGTGTGTTGCAACAAAAACTCCAAGAACAGGGAATCAACAATGGAAGAGAGACAGACCAAGATAAGACTTCAATCCTTGAGCTAAGAGAAGTACTGCCTGGGCCATGAAGCACCGCCATCGTTCTCCTAGTTATTAATAATCTCTGGTTCTCTGTCACAGCATGTCTTTGTCATGTCTTTCTCAGTTCCTCACACCAACAGGTCTCTGCAGAAGGCTGCCCCTCTCTGAGCTTGGTTTGCTGGAGATTTCTTCTTGTTAAAAGGGAGTTTTTCCTTTCCACTGTCACCAATGCACTTGCTCATAGGGGTCATCCGGTGTAGGGTCTTTATCTCATAATATAAAACACCTTGAGGCAACTGTTGTTGTGATTTGGTGCTACATAAATAAAATCAGATTGAACGGAACTTCTTCATTCAGCTGAAAATCTTCTGTAAACAAAGTAAAATCAAACCCAACATTCAATCCACAACATGATTAAAAACATTCCTCTTCTCCCAAATCAAGAGCTGCACATTAACCACCACAATATATTTGTCTTATTATACTCTATGCTTTTAAATATTCTGCTCTCAGAGGAGGCGGGTGCATCTTTCACCCTCTCCTTATCTTCCCTGCTGCTGCTTCTATATCCTTGTCTGGTCTCGTCTGACTCTAACCCTGAGAGCCTCTCTTTCTTGCTCTTGTTCTCTAAAACCTAAAGAAGAAGAACTATGGATTTGATGAACTGGTCCCTTAATGCAATTGACAATGTATTCTCGATGAGAAGCCTGGGTTCGGGAGAGCCCGAGTGTCCTGGAGGGACGTTCCCTGCCGGATATATGATGGACGGTTGGCAAAAGTGGCACGTTGTGTGCCTAGCAGGACTGTCTATTGAGGACATTGAAGACATCTACCCATTCGGAACCATGATAACAGGGATCTTGCTGATTGGAGCTGGCTTGGCCCTGGTTTATCTGAAATGGAAGAAAGCGGTGACTGCTGTTCAAAACCCCACAAGGCTTGCCGCTTTGACCGGAAATGTGGGAAGAGCTGTGAGTGATCAGTCTGTTCTTACTGAACCCAAGATGGGAAAGAGCTTGGAGGAGCTGATGAATCTTAAACGGGAGATACACCTGAAGACCAGTGATGGACGCTAAGAACAACTGTAAAATTGATGCAGCCTGTTTGTTCTAAAACAACATATCCATCATTTGTCATGTGGCCACCCCACCACCCCCGACAGCACCAGCTGAATGCTTGAAGGCCGAGGCTGACAATGCTTGAAGGTTGACGCCAACGAGAACAACAACAATTCTCCCATGAGATACGATAACGGGAACGAACTGACTCTCCTGCCCGATCCCTCAAGGCCACCCGCGTAGGCTGGGGACTGTTGATCGTCACCTAACAGGCGAAAGGACACTTTCTCAGGCTGAACTCAAGACACACATCCCGACACGCTCGCACACATTTACAATGATACTGATAAGCCCTCACCATCACCCTCCCTTCCTCGAATCCAACACCACCTCCCATCAGATGTGGACAGCGGCTCATCAGGACGTGCGGTCGCAAGATTGCAGCATCCCAGATGCAGCTGTGTACATTGGCATACCCCCCATGCTGCTTGTGTTGTGTTTCATAGTGTTATGGTGTGATGATATCTGTGCTTTTAAGTGCTGGAGTTTCTGTCTTCTCCTCATGCTGAGTCCTTTTGGGGAAGTAGTGGCAGAAATTCTTTTTTTCTCCTGATCTGCCCTTCTGTGTTACACATTTCATTATTTTTGCTAGCCTGACCTGTCTCCCCAATATGAAGTTTGTGTATTGTATGAACGGTCGGCAAGGTTTGTCATCTCAGTTGCAGGAAACTGCAACCAACAAACAAAGGCATCCATTCATCAATTAACATTGTTTGCTTTCATCTCTGTTTCGTTAGATTTTGGTAACATCTTCCTGTTCATCACTTTACAGCAGCCACACTCACTACAATGAGACTTTGTAGGAGTTCAGTTCCTCTCATGTGCTCATCCACAGCAGCTGGACATTAAACTTTATTGTAATCCCACAAAGGAAAAATTCACTTGTTGCAGCGGCACAATGGAAAGGACGGAAAGAGGAACTTGAGATGTATGAGAAAACAATAAAACAAAATACATGAATGATATACATGATGATACATGAAAATGAATGAAGAAGAAAAATTAGCTGTGTTTATGCAGGTGTTCAGCCTCATTAACAGCTGCTTTCTAAACAGGAAGCAAGTTCATGTGAGCTTTGTTCTCACTCTGAGAGTACACAGATCTGCCAGTAGGGTGGTCTAAAAGATGTTTCTACACTGCACATGATTTAGAGATACATAAATATTTCTATCCGGAGTACAAACCACTTCATGTCAAATCTAACGTTGTTAAGTGACTTTTCCAACAGTCTGTTGATTTACTCCTGAGGCTGACCTTCTAACAGCACAGGCTTATTGTCTGAGAAAAGCTGCCGATGAGCCAAAGAAACCTTCAACTCTGAAAAGTCAGCAAAAAATAACAGAGAGAGAGAGAGAGAGCTGGCATCAAGGTTAGAGACACTATCTCACAGGAACAAAAGAGAGAGAACACCAGAGGGATTTGCTGCTTATCTCTTTAGAAAACGGGTCCAAGGCCACATGTTCACCTGGACAATAAAGTTTATAGTGACCCTGATACTGCAGCAGATCGCTCTGATTTCCTGTTATCACTTCAAATAGAAATGAGGCTGTAGAGGTTTGGTGCAGGCAGAAAAACAGCTGCAGGGACAATGAAAAGACTTTTCTGCTCCAACTTCTCCCAGCATGCTGAGCTAATGATTAGTTGGTGTTTTTCTCCAAACACTCTCTCACTCTTCTCTCAACGTGTTCACAATAAACTGTGAACAGACACCGAGGAGAGCAGCAGAAGACCTCATTCAGGAGCTAAACTCAACATGAACTGAACTCACAGTAAAGTTAGCTCGGTGCTTACCTTTAGATGAGCCCACAAACCGAGAGAAACTCCGCGATGAAGCTGCAACTCTTTCCAAACACAGGAAACAGATCAGGGAGCAGAGACCCACGTGGTTCACGCTGATCTCAGCTACGATCCAGGAGACAAGGGTGGGCAGATCGATGCAGATATCGATCAGGACGTTGGTAGTGGTTTATGATCGATGCTTTAGTTTGTTTCTCTCCTCTAAGTTCACTACTTTACTCCCGTTTCATGAAAAAGCAGCTCTCTCTGCTCGACTCCTCTCCCGTACACACACTTTGCTCCGCCCCCTTCTTCCTGATCTGCTTTGATTCGATGCTGTTTGGACACGTGACTCGAAAAAGAGGCCGAACCTATGTTTTTTTTTTTTTAAATGAACTTTATTTGTCAAAAACAATATAAACATATAAGGCACCATTATTTATCCATGCATCTAAATACACACGGTTGAGCATTACAACAAGAGAAAAAGAAACATAAAAAGAAAAGAAAGAAAAAGATGCAGAATGTGAGAACATAGACACAAACAGTGTGAACAGAAAGGGAAATCATGATCCACATCTCAGGTAGAGAGGAGGCCTCCTTTTAACATAAATAGAACTTATTGAATAGAAATATAAGTTTAGGGTTTTTCTCGTCATTTACGTGTTTCAGCGACTTACTCGAGAGTTTAAAATCATTCAGCCATCTGTTTACACATGGTTTAGCTTGAAATGTCTGCATTTGTGAATAAAACTTTCTCAGTAACAAGACAGTCCCAATCACCAAGTCTAAATTTGGGTTCTCAGCAACCATCCCAAATTTAACTACAGTCAAATGTGGTAACTGAATTCCCCTGGACTGTAGCCAGCTCCACATGTCAGTCCTGTTGCTGTTCCTCCATATGACATTAAAATGAAGATTATTTATAGACTCAATTAGTTTTGGAGAGGCTGATAGATTAGTCTGGACAGACTGTATATTTAAGTTAGCCAGATTCTCCCAAACAGTGTTTTGTCCCTCTGCAGCCACCTGTTAAAACTGACTTACACTTTTCTATATTAGGACAGATATCCTTATTTTCTTTTAATATCTTATTGCTGCAAACGACACTGCCCAGATATCGCAGCTCCTTTTTAATCTGTATATTGCTGATTGACTGCAGGGGGCACTCATGCAGAGCTAGTATCTCACATTTATTTATATTCAGCTGTAGGCCTGAAGCTTTGGAGAAGTGGTTGATCACCTGTAAGGCTGAAGGGAGCTGGTCCTCATTTCTCAAAAACATGGTGGTATCATCTGCCAGCTGACTGATTATGATCTGTTCACCCATCACAGTTAGTGTGACGGTTTTTAATCAGAATAGATAACAGCTCAGCAACCACGATAAACAGAAGTGGTGAGCTGCTGCATCCCTGCCTTATTCCTCTATGAACCTCAAATCTTGAGCAGGTGCCATGTTCTAGCAAAGCAGAGCATTGCTATCATTATATAACAAGTCTATAACACTGATAAAATCATCTCCACAGGACTGCAGGTTTCTACTGAGCCAAACGTGGTATAAAATCCAAAACTCTCTTGGATTATTTCGCTGTAGTCGAGGACGTCCAAAACCAGCCTAATATTATTATGAATGAGTCTTCCTTTCAAAACACCTGTTTCACTAACTATGTTTGAGATGCCTTTCTTCAGCCTCTCAGCTACAGCCCCTGACAGCATCTTATAATCACAGTTTAGAAGGTGATTAAATTATCTGAAATTACTTTGTCTAACTTGGCATCAGTTATTTCTTGTCTATAGCTTCTTTTGACGTGCTGAATAGAAAGGCTCTGAAGTCCTTCCAGAAGAACAGATAAAGGTTAGCAGTGACTCCATCTGTCCCTGGAGACGTGTTTGAGGCCATTTTAATGACCATTGAATCCCATTCCTCAATTTTGAATCAAACAAATCTAAAAAGTTTGTTAGTACACGTGTGAGATTATGAATCTTACTAAAGAAACCATCAGCATCTACTGCAGAATAATCTGAGGTGTCATGGTCCCGAGTCTGATGACTCAGTGTTTTTGTTTTGGTTAATATTACCTTGTGTTTTTGTTTAATCCTGGTTGTCTTGAGATTTTCTAGTTCTCAGGTGTTGGTTCCCGTTTTATTTTAACAGTCCTGTTCTGTGTTCCCTGTCTCGTCTGCCTAATTAGTTCCAGCTGCGTTTCCCTCCTCTCTCAATTCTCTTATTTCTTAGATGTGTATTTTAGTCCTCTGTGATCCCTTGCTTATTGTCGTGTCAGCAAAGTACTGTGTACTCAAAGTTTTGTGATTAACATGCTGTTGAAACTAAGATATTAAAAAAAAAAAAAACGATGGACTGTTCTGTTCAAGCATGAAGATTCCCTTTAAAGACATAAATCAACTGCAGGAGATCGTGGTTTTATTGAAGGCAACATGAGGATCTGTTCTGCAAAACAAATATGAAAACAAGCACAGTTTGTCGGACAAGATGGTACAGTAAAGCTTCAGAATCCACACCAAGCCTCGGTGGAGCAGGAAATGGATGATAAGCCCTCTCGGGAGCCCAAAATTGACGTGGACGTTAAAGAAACGTCAGCTTTGGTAAACTGGAGAGGCCTTGCAGTCCCACCAAAGAAGAGGAAATCATTCTTCTCCACTTGTCCTGAATGGTTCCACTCGGGCTGCGAAAATGAAAAAAGTAAAGCTAGGGCTGTTAAAAAATGGAAATAATCAACAGCCAGTCAAACTTGGCAAAGGACAATACTGTGTCATGAACATCAGTGTGTAACAGTCACAATGGTGTGGTGTCCCTTTAAGACACCCAAGTCGAGGGTTGATGGTGTCATCAGTTTGTGCCACTGCTCTCTCTCTCTGGGATTATGAGGACACGTACCTGCACGCTTGTGCTTAACGAGGGACGGATTTATGTTTTCTTCTCCAGACCTTTTTTTTTGTTTTGTTTGCAACGCTTGGGTTGTATGAATGCTGGGCGTTATGTTGTTGAGCCGCAGCCGTTCAGCCGGGCTTTTATATGGTTGTTGAAGAAGGCGTATTAAAGAACCACCGTGGATTACCGATACCAGCGTGGGTGTGTGTTCTTCTGACTAGCCTGCTAGGTGTTTTGCCGCCTCCTCTCAACCACGCAACACAACCCAACGTTACAAGTGCCTTTGATGCCTTCTGTCTCAGTATTTGCTGCGCTTTGTGTGACAGTCTCTCTGCTCAAAACACGTTGAATAGCTCAGAGGAGAATAAAGTATTCCAGCTTGTGAAATCCCTTGCTTCAAAGTGGAAAAGTTCAAGGGGGCCACTGTAATATACCTGCATTGTGGGAGCGCGGCGCCATTTTCGGGGTCTACAATCCAAACAAACTCACTGTTGGAACGGCAACGACGACAAGAAACATGCTTAAAAGCAGCTCAAAAGAAAACGGACGGTATAGAGACCGATTGCGTCCAGAGGCGAAGCAGCGGTATTTGAAAAAAAATAGAGTGCATCGCAAATCTGGACCCATATGAAATACGGCAGTGGAGTAAAGACCCAGACGACTTACCGCCACTGTCCTACCCCGATATCTTCACCTATCTTGTTTGTGGAGTAAGCGCTTACACTGCGAACCAGTTTCGTAATTACAAGTCACTGGAGGCGCATATCCAATTTACAAATGGCTGGGTGCAAGATTTGGCTATTTTCAAGCCGCCAAACTCTGAGTATGTCATCATTCATACCAAGGTAAGTCAGCTGGAGTGCATCGAGTGAAATAGCCATTTTCCACCCCCACCATAATTAATGTTATACATTTATCATTAAACTGCTAAAATATCGTTATCATATTATGTGCCCATAATTGTAAAGTAGATGCAAATTAACACATTGATAATCGGGCAAATTATTAACGCCAATTTGTGTCCTCCCTGTCTCCTCCTGCGAATCTTTACATAGCACATATGTCTGCAAAGTCACTCCATTCGATGTTTGATCGCAATTTCTATAACTTCCGAGACCACCAACGATAATATTATTCAGCTATAAAGTGTGATGTGAACATATTTAGAACTTACCGGAATGAAAATGTCTTGAGCACACCAGCTGATATCTGGAGACGTAACAGAACTTGATATCAGCTGGTCTCACGGCTGCTATCCAGGCTAGACGCCTTCGTTTGGTAATATCCGATACATGAGCTCCTTCATGTTGCTTCCAGGTTGGAAAAGCATAAAAAGACAATCCAAACTTATTCCCGTGCCGGTCGTAAGATCGAACATTGCAGCCGAGCACACAGCAAGTATGAACCATGGCTATGCTTTCGCTCCTTACTTAGACTATAACCATAGCATCTGAAAACACCAGCATATGTTCTCAAGCTGTGCTCTACACAAAGGAATGATGGCAAGAATTCACGAAAGAAAGTCCTTTTTTATTTTGTGAGTTAGATGATGGAAATAGCTGTTATTTTTCAGTTATTGTATTAAACTTAAGAGGCTCAGACAGTTCTATGCATTTATCTTTTCTAACAGGAAACATGCCTACATTGTTCTGATAGTTTGCATTTTGTTACCAGCAAATGAACATTTTTCTCCAACAGAAAGAATGCTTTATCTTAACTGCTATATTGTTTTACTTTTACTTTGTGAATCATGAAAAATTATTAAAATTATTAATAATTTTAAAATGATAGCGGCACAAAGGAAAAATGTTTGCAGCACAAATGTATGACATTAATTTTGTTTGGCTCGTGTAATGTGGAGTGGCTTGTTGACCTTTTGATCTTTACCTTTTCATTAATATCTTTAAAACAGAAGCAGCACAAATGAAAGTTTTTGCAGCACAAACGTTTGACGCCACTTTTGTTGGATTTGAAGAAGGTGGACATGCAGCTAAACAAGTCACTCCTGGACTGATTGGAGAGAGGACCAGAGAAAACTACAGAGTCCAACATGGCTTTCCCCCCCCGACATGTTGTCATATCATTTTTGATTGGTCAAAAAACAACGATAGTATTCTGGGAAAAACATTGCTGATAATTTTTTTATAACTCTGGTTTTTCTTGGCCTATCAACACAATTTAAAAACTGATTTATGGTTTGAAGTCGACACAACACTTTTAGCACAAAAATGGGGGAATCAGGGTTATCTTGGGTTGATACATCATCTTGTTGCTATGTCATCTTAAATTGGTCATGTGATTGGTTTACCATGACTACTTCATTCTGCCTGAGCCAATCAGCTGCACTTGTGCGATTGTTTCGCTCCTCCCAACTCCCAGAAAGCTAAAGACAGTTTCAAGCGTCAGCGTGTTGAAAAAACGTAAAGCGTCAGCACCACATTGTAGTCTTAATAACTGTAACACCATTGTAACGATAGAAATAGTACTTAGATTACAAGTTACTGAAAAAGTACCGGGGTTAGTATCACAATGTATTGATATTTTCTTACATCCCTAGTTATGAGGAATGTATCTGTAACTTGTTAAATCTGTGCCTTGAAGAATTAAGACGTTCCTGAAAATGGCAATTTTATTTATATCACACATTTCATTACATGTAAACTAAATATTCTTAACACAGAAGCTAAAGACATAAAAACCTGTTAAGGTTTACAATACTTTGAAATCAGCAAACAGCACTAAACTAAACCTAACAACACCACCAATGAATAAAAAGGTCTGGAGTCTGTTTTTAATGTATACAAAGATGTAACAGATGTCAAGTCAGCAGGTGACAGGACCACAGTAACAGAAAGCATCTTTGGACTGCAATTAAAATAGAGGCCCAAAAACTGACCCATTCTACTTTTAAATACTCAAGGAACAACAAGTAGGCCTGCAGTGTGAGAGCGAAGTGCTCTAATAGGGTGATATGGTACTACAAGGTCATTAAGATAAGATGGGGCCTGATTATTTAAGACCTTGTATGTGAGGAGCAGGATTTTGAATTCAATTCTGGATTTAACAGGAAGCCAAAACAGGAGAAATCTGCTCTCTTTCTAGTCCCTGTCAGGACTCTTGCTGCAGCATTTTGGATTAGCTGAAGGCTTTTCAGGGAGTTTTTCGTTTTCAAGCTGAGTCCTGGGGTGACTTCTTAAGTAATGGTTAAACTACTGTCAGCTTGAATGTCTGTGATACATAGACAATTAATAGATAAGTCAGACATTTCTTTAATTATACTACTACCATACTATAACTACAACTAAATAGCACTGTTTCCAAGTGGAGGAAAGATTTTAATGTAATAAGGATATTTTTAAGCATTACAATTCAAATAAACATTAAAGAAAACAAGAAAATTGAGAGAAACCTGATGTATAACAGATGAGGGATTCCAGCAGAAATTACAGCAGCTTTCACATCAAACTTCTCAAATGCAACAGAACTGTCTGTCTCTTCAGATTCATTATGATCCAATGATAAGAATGATTTCAGCCATTGTCATGATCACGCTGATGTTTGCACAGAGCAGATAATGAAGTGAATGTTTTTGCACATTGGTAACAGTGAAACTGTTTATTTGCAGCGTGGGCTCGTTTGTGTTTGGAGTATGAACTGAGATTCCTGAAGCTCTTGTCACACTGGTCACAGATGAAGTTCCCTTCAATGTGTGTAAGTTCATGTTTGTTACGACTCCATGACAGTGAGAAGCTTTTGTCACAGTGTCTGCACTTGTATGGTTTCTCTCCTGTGTGGACTCGTTTATGCTCTTTAAGCTCACCTGCAGTGGTGAAGGATGACCCACACTGGTCACACACATGCTTTTTAACCCCACTGTGGATGACTTCATGTTTTTTTAATGCAGTTGCTGTGGTGAAGACACTCCCACATTCTTTGCAGTAGTTCAGTTTCTCTCCAGTGTGTATACGTTGATGTAATTTTAGGCTCTGTTGCCAACTGAAAGTTTTTCCACAAAGGTCACATCGAAAGTCTTTCCCACCACCACAGTGACGACAGGGTTGAGAACTGGATCCATCTGTGTCGCTCTGCTTCTAAACAAAGACACAAAGACAGAGTAAGTCAGGGAATTCTTTCAACATTTTTATTCTTTTATCCTGACCTGAAATAAAGAGCATCTCTGCCAACGTTTAATTACTATTTAATGTTTACATTGTAACATACAGATTACTGGGATATAATAAGGCTTCCTTTTTTCTTCTGAAAAACGTTACCAACGATCCACTTAAAGTATCCGATATATTTTAATGTACAATAGCTACATGTGGTGCATGAAATTTCACACTTTTTAATTCATGTCATTCCATGTCAAATGCAGATGAATGTATTTGATGAAGAGGAACAGCAACAAGCACCGGCACTCTGGCTGCAAGCACACTCTCACCATAAGTTGAGGACATAAATAAAATTAGACTATTAAAAATCAGTAATTTTTAGGCAGTCAGGTGGACGCACTGATTGGTTTTAGTTAGATGAACCTCCTGTTGTTCAGTTAGTGAATGCAAGTAAAATGGACTGGTTTTTATATAGCACCTTGAGTGCTCAGGTAGAGTAGAAAAGTGCTTCATACAGCATGTCTTATTCACACATTCACACTCATCAATACAAACACTTTTTCTAAGCTAAAGTGCTTTCTGGGGTGGCTGTAGTTCAGGAGGTAGACCATAACACTAGAATAATATTGTTTAACACTACAGTAACGCTAATGGTATTGTACTACAAAAAAACAAAACAAAACAAAACAATCTGTTACTGAGCTAACACTAATGTTAACACTGTAGTTGCTCAGTTAGTCAATGCAAGATGACACAGTTAGAGATGGGCATTTAATTTTAAACTAAATTGCAGTTTCAGCCTTATATTACACTGAAAATAAATTGAGATAAAAACAAATTTTTGTTTTTATTTTCAATGAAAAACAATGATGTTGTCTAATGTTTCATAATCATTGTGCTGTTCTCATTCTTCCTTAAAAACTCAAACTCACTTGCTGTTCAGAGGTTTCAATAGAAACCTGTGGCAGGATCATTAACGGTTTCAGCTGCAGTATTTGCAGAGGCAGAAGTTTACAAGAAGGATGCTTCAGCCAAAAACATCCAGTGAAGTTTCGGGTTTATTTCTACCATATAACCCTGTGTTCCCTACCCAGACTGCCCAGCAAATAAGAGTCTATTATAAAATTATACTGACCATCATGCTGGGTAAAACTAGCAAACAATTTCATAAGTAAGAATAAGTTCAGATGTGATTGTTTTGAAAGCCCCACTTGCCAGGTCTCCTGTGGAAGCATGTATATAAAATTATAAGATAAGAAATACATACCTCGCAGTAACTGCACTTGTAGATTTTCTTTCTAGTGTGCATTTGTTGGTGGATGCCCAGGCAATATGGAGATTTAAAAGCCTTGTCACACAGGTCACATTTATACGGTCTCTCCTCAGTGTGGGTAAGCATATGTTTTTGTAATTGGCTGTACTTAACAAACGGTTTGCCGCACTGATCACAGCAGTACACATCCTGTCCAGTGTGAATGCGCTGGTGTTTATTTCGACTATCTATCAGGCTGAACATTTTTCCACAAAAGTCACAGCTGTATGGCTTATTTCCAGAATGGGTAACTTGGTGCACCCGTAAGTTGCTGTTGCAAGTAAAAGATTTCCCACACTGTTCACAGCTGTATGCTTTAATTCCACTGTGGATAAGCTTATGCTTTTCCAAGCCATCTTTCCGGGTAAAACTCTTCCCACATTGATCACAGCTGTATGGTTTAACTCCACTGTGAATGAGCTTATGCTTTTCCAAGACTTCTCTCCGGGTAAAACTATTCCCACATTGATCACAAGTAAATGGTTTAAGTCCAGTGTGAATGAGTTGGTGTGTTTTTAAGTGACCAGACTCAGTAAATGATTTCCCACACTGAGCACAGGTATATGGTCTAACTCCACTGTGGATGCGCTTATGCTTTTCTAAGTCAGATTTCCGGAGAAAACTCTTTTCACATTCATCACAGCTGAATGGTTTAACTCCACTGTGGATGCGCTTATGCTTTCCTAAGCCATCTTTCCCAGTAAAATTTTTCCCGCATTGATCACAATTGAATGGTTTTAATCCACTGTGAATATGTTTGTGTATTTTTAAGTTTCCAGACTGAGTAAAACTTTTTCCACACACATCACAACTGAATGGTCTCTCTCCAGTGTGAATTAGTTGGTGTTTTTTTAAGTGACTAGACTCAGTAAATGATTTCCCACACTCATCACAGCTGTATTTTCTCTCTCTCTTTCTTCTGTGAGATTTGTTGGCCACCTGAGAGCGCTGACGTTTAGCTCCATGTTGGTCCTGCAGTGACAGAGATACAAACAGAGGCAGTGAGTGAAATGCAGTCGAGGAACAAACTAAATCTTCAAACTTCATCCATTAATTCTAGTTTTAAACCTAGCTGGAGTGTCACAAAATGCCTTATTTATCTGACTTCCACCTACTGGTCGAACTAAGCAGGTCAAAGGGATAGAAAAAAAATTACTCTGGGTCTGTGGGCGGATTGCCCCTCTTGGGTGATTGTACCTGGACCCGGGGGTATAGAGTATGTTTGGGGAGTGCGAGTGTGTGTACAGTGTTCATTTCTATTTGTCTTCAGTATTTGTATATGTATATATGTATGTATGAGGGTGGGAATGCTTGTGAGTGAGTGAGTCCTTTATTTGTCACATGCAAAGTTTGGATCCCACTGACATCACATGGGAAGAGAGATCGGAGACAGGTAGGCCTCTGTCAGTGCGCCCCAGGGCAGCTGTGGCTACAATGTAGCTTGCCATTGCCAGTGTGTGAATGTGTGTGTGAATGGATGAATGACTGAATGTAGTGTGAAGTGCTTTGGGGTCCTTAGGGACTGAGTAAAGCGCTATACAAATGCAGGCCATTTACCATTTACCATTTTACCATTTACAGGTAGTAATTGGAAAAACAATGAAGTGTACAATACAATGGGCAAGTGGAGGAGAGAGAAAAAGGAAGACCTCTATTCATACTGGGCTCCTTGTGGGAGGTCAGTGTGAGGACAGAACCCCCTCCCCCCCCAAAAAAAACCAAAAAAACAAAACCAACTCCTCAGCACAGACATCTCCACATCACAACACCATGAATGCACATGACAAGCAACGGGGGTGAGAGATGATTCCAGGATAGGGGGGCGTGGGATGGGGACTTAAGAGTCTGTTACGGAATAAATATATATTCTTAGTGGTCAAAGGAGCTTGCGAAGAAAAGCGTCTGGACTTCTTTAAGTTACTTGAAGACGTTTCACCTCTCATCCGAGAAGCTTCTTCACTTCTAAGGTCAAATGGTGGAGAGTCCCAGATTTAAACCCAGTGGGAGTTTTCCCCCCACAGAGGGACAAAAGGACCCCCTGATGATCCTCTAATCGCCTGAGCCAAGGTGTGAAACTGGGTGTGGGTCCCAATCAGCCAGAGTTTCAGGGTGGGTTCATTGTGAAACCTGGCCCCACCTTATCATGTGATTTCCTGAGGTCAGGTGGCCCAGGATGTGAGTGGGCGTTAAGGCGTCTGGGAAGGAACTCAAAACTGGATTATAGATGGCAGAGAGTTGGTGTCGTAAACCACCGCCTCTGTTCAAAGATGGTCGCTCACAGTGGACATAGATGGCTTCTTTCACTCCTCTTTCAAACCATCTGTCCTCTCTGTCCAAAATGTGAACATTGGCATCCTCGAAAGAGTGACCTTTATCCTTAAGATGCAGATGGACATGCTGAGTCTTGTCCTGTGGAGGTGGCTCTTCTGTGTTGTGCCATGTGCTTGTGAAGTGGCTGTTTGGTCTCTCCGATGTAGAGGTCTGGGCATTCCTCGCTGCACTGTACAGCATACACCACATTGTTAAGTCTGTGTTTTGGCGTTTTGTCTTTCGGGTGAACCAGTTTGTGTCTGAGCGTGTTGCTGGGTCTGAAATGCACCGGGATGTCATGCTTGGAGAAATGACATCCCGGTGCATCAGGGGGTCCTTTTGTCCCTCTGTGGGGGGACACTCACACTAGGCTTATATCTGGGACTCTCCACCGTTTGACCTTAGAACTGAAGAAGCTTCTCGGATGAGAGGTGAAACGTCTTCAAGCAACTTAAAGAAGTCCAGACGCTTTTCTTTGCAAGCTCCTTAGACTACGATGACCTGGATGACTGAGAACCTTCACAGACATAGGCAGGGAAGTGTTTTCCTTTTCTGTCTCTTTCAGAGGAGGGAGCGGATACCAGACAAGGACGAGGAGATACGAGGATGCTTCACAACAGACACCAAGACTGCCACGTCCGTGCGGGAGGAAGATAGCTGCTATATTCCATGCTTTTGTCTCACTATATAATACTGTACAGACCGCTTGGGGGTCATCCTTTTTGTGAAACATGCTGCTGGTTCACATAGAGGTCCACAGCGCTGTGTAAATTTGTAATTTCAACTGCCAAAAGCAAAGTAAATCATTTTTTAAAAGACAGACCTTTCTCCTGAGATTTCTTCCAAAAATTCTGAACACAACAGCACTCAGGTATGAACTGGCTCACTCCTGGTGGCTGCTTAGCGGGACCTGGTTCCCCTGGCTCGGTCGGGCCCCTTGGTCGGGTGGGCGGCCCCTCGGACCTCTGGGCCCAGGGCTCTGGTGCAGCTGGTTGCTTGCGGAGCCTGTGGGCACGTCACTGCAGCACACTGTAGCTTTTGCACTGTGGCAGCTGGGTGAGCCCCTGTCTGGGGCTCTTCACTAGGAGGGTGGCACGGCTGCCCATCCCGAGGTCCTCCTTGGGCTCTCACGCTCTGAGGGGGCCTCTAGATGTCTGGGTCCTGGAACTCTTCCATGCCTGCTTCATGTCCTGGGGGGCAGGGCTATGGCTCCCCACAGCCACTATCAGATAGTTACATGGAGAAATCTTTTGAATATAAACACAGGTGTCCATACCTGTGTGCACACGGGTGCAGACACGGGTGCAGACACGGGTGCAGACACGGGTGCAGACACGGGTGCTCACAGACACAAACTATATCTTCCTTGTCTACTGCCTAAAAGCGCACCGTATGCTTTCGGTCTTGCGTGCTGCACAATAACATTCAATATTTAGTATTTACTGTTATAGCTATCTAGGCTATTGCTGTGGTCTCCCTACTGTGTTGTTCTCTTTTTGCTTGTTTTCTTCTCATCTTTTTCCAGCATGATCTGGCAGATTTTTGATGTCTTTCCTCACTGTCCCTCTTCCCTGTTTTTCTTTCCCTTGCCTTTTCTTGAACTTCCCTTGTCTACGTCTTTCCCTTTCCTATCCCCCAGTCATGTCTGTTCTGTTTGGAATAACTTAACAGTAAATAAATAAATAAATAAATAAATAAATAATAACAATGATAAAGATCAATCAAGTGGACCAGTACGGCAAAGCCATAAACCTGTTGGACATTTTTCTTGGTCTTCAGATAATAATTCTGATTGCTACAGTGGTCTAAGAATCAGAATCTGAATAATTCTCGGATGAGAGGTGAAACATCTTCAAGCAACTTAAAGAAGTCCAAATGCTTTTCTTTTCCAAGCTCCTTAGACTACGATGACCTAGATGACTGAGAACCTTCACAGACACATTTCTACAGTGCCAAACAGGCAAAAATAAATCAATAAACTTTTTTTTTAGATAGCTTGTAAAGGATCACGTCCATGACAACTAACCAACAGTGTTTGTTCTTGGGTTAAAAGGACATGGAACAATGTATCTATATTAGAGGCATGTAGATTAGCTTGGTAAAACACTGATAATACTATGAAAACAGAAAATGAAATAATAAAATGAAATTATTCAAAATGGTTTTGCTAAGCAAAAAGTGGGGAAACAATAAGCACAACACAAGAACAGTCAATAGACCAGACTTAGCTGGAAGAGCAGGCTTGGCAATATCAACCATGGATCTCTGAACAAGCATGGCTTGGAAAGTAACTCATGCAAATTCACTGACATAACTCTAAATATTTTACATGCTCTAAGTAGCCACCCTTTGCTTTGCTGCAAACCTTCGGCCTTCTCTCAACGAGCATCATGATGTAGTCGCCTGAAATGGTTTTCTCTTCACAGGTGTGCCTGTCAGGCTGTATTTTCAGAATTTCTTGCCTTCTTAATGGAAATGGGACCATCAGTTGTGTGCAGCAGTCAGGTTGGTGCACAGACAACTGTCAGAATTCATATTAGAACCAATCAGCTAAGTAAAGAGAAACAACAGTCCATCATATTTTAAGAAATGAAGCTCAGTCAGTTCGGATAATTGCTAAAACTTTAAATGTGTCCCCAAGTGCAGCCACAAAACCTATAAAGCGCTACAATGAAACTGGCTCACATGAGGACGCCCCAGGAAAGAAAGACCAAGAGTCCCTCTACTGCTGAGGATACATTCATCCGAATCACCAGACTCAGAAATCATTAGTTAGCAGCAGCTCAGATTAGAGCTCCAGTAGCAGACACATCTCTACATCAACTGTTCAGAGGAGACTGTGGGAATCAGGCCTTTATGGTCAAACAGCTGCTGAGAAACCACGACTGAGGAAAAGTCGCGGTTCGCATCACCTCTCAGTAAGACCATGTGATAAGCCCAGGATGGAGAAAATAAAGCTGCTTGTGAGGGAGGAGTTTCCCTGGCTCAGATGCAGGGGAGGGGTGACACAGTAAGCTCGGGGGCGCGCCAGGTGAGGCCACAGGTGGTGGCGATTGGACTAACACCAGTCTCTCCTGTTAATAGTGAAGCAGCAGACCAGTGGAGAGGTGTGTGCCGAGACCAGCTCTGAACAGAGACTGTGTAACTGTCCATGTGAAAGTTGGCAATAAAGCCTGACTTGTGAGCACAAACATTGTGTGTGGTGTGTCCACCTTAGACTTCTGTTAATTGGCTCTTTTTTGCGTCTCACCCATAAACTCTCTCTTTCACGTGATTCTTGCGTAGGTGGTTGAAGAGTTTTGCCGTGTTTGAGTCTGTGGTGGGGACCGGTTTGCGGCATAATTTGCATAGTACAGTTTTCTGGTTTCTGTCACACTTTTCAGAATCAAATCATGTCCGTGCTACAGAGGGAGCCCCTCATTTAGGAATAAAGTGCTCGACAAGGTGTTGAAGAGAAAACAAAAACACTGCCATAAACAGTGTATTTTGGGAAACAACGAAGCAAATGATAGTGTATAATATGAAATGATAGATGTTTTTATATCGTTCATCTAATATGCATTTCATCATGTTGCACAGCCATAGATGTAACTGAGATATTTTTCTCACCTCCTGTGTTGAAGTCATGGTTTCCTCTGTAGTGGCTGAGCTGAGTCCAAATGGCTGAAACTGTTCCTCTGCTGCTCCACCAGACTCTTCTCCTCCTGTTACTCAGCTGGGACACAAAAGTATAGATATGTATTTTATCCCTGACAAGAAGAAGCAGAGCAAATAAACATTACTACACTCAGTGACAACAATACCTATGAAGCTTCAAGGTGAAACCCCAGAAGCAGCTACAAAAAGAAAGTCATCAGCTGCCTACAAGAACTTGAAAAAAGCCACTGAGCTCCCTGCATACCACCACCTTTACCCGGTGGATGCTGCACCCTGTATATATGGACTTCCATAGACACACAAAGAAGGAGTCCCACTCAGACTCATTGGTAGCAGCACAAACTCACATATTTTAAATACAACGAGGGTTTCTACAGACACAAACATGGATGTGCTGTGAGCTCCCCAGTGTGTCCCATTGTAGCCAAACTTTACATGGAGGAAGTGGAAAGAAAGGCTCTTGGCTCTTTAACAGGGACAGCACCGAGCCACATGATAGAGTGAAACAGGGTCTCACAATGGTTTCACTCAGGACCTGCTGACACACACATTTTTCCACACATTGGCTCTTGTGATAAGATCAATGGTCAACAGTGGGTTGACGACCCTTTCAGTTGACGACCCCCACAAGGGTTTAAATGCCTGGGACTCTCCACCATTTGATTTTAGAACTGAAAAAGCCACTTTTGGATGAGAGGTGAAACGTTTAAGAAAGCTTACAGACGTCCAGTCACTTTCTTTCTAAGATCTTGGACTCAGAACAAAAGCTGTCCAGCTTTGTGTGTCTGTCAAAATGCTTTTTACAAATCCTGCTGGAATCAGTGTTGTTACAGCTGCAGTCAAAGCAAGATGGAAACAATGAAGAAGGAAAGTTCAAATCTACTCAGACTAAATGTCTTCAGTCAGTGTGTCAGCCTCCAGTTAACAGTGGTGAGAAACTGCACTACTGAACCTCCACTGACTGAGTAACTGCAGTTTGGTGCTTCATCAGAACTTCATGGCAGGAAGTGTTTCAGAGTGGGGACAGAGACAGTTGCAAAGTTCAGCTTTAGTGAGGCTAAACTCCAAAACCTGTTTTCAGCTAATGACTCTGCTTCTGTCTGGAAAACAATCAGACGGTGAACCAACCACAAACCTAAAGACCCCACTGCACCAACCATTCACAGCTGAACAGCTCCTGCTGCGGATTCTACCAACAATGACCTGTTACTCCCCCACCCAAGACTTTCCACAGCTTAGCACCCCACCCCCGTCATTATAAAACATGGGCCTGGACCTGATCACCACATGACAGTTTCTCCACCCTCCATGGGTCCTCTCTCCATACATGAGAGATTTAAATAGATTCTTCAAGAAACAGAACCCTCACAAAGCCATGTGTTGTTTTCAAAGTGCTACATAAATAAATCATGGTTTGGTAAAACAGCCGGACCAGACTCAGAGTCTCCATCATAAACCACAAGTAGAAAAACTTCTGTCTTCTGTACACAAAACTAAATAAAGCCCAACATTCAATCCACAACACGATAAAAACATTCTTCTTCTCCCAAATCACCAAGAGCTGCACATTAACCACCACAATATATTTTTATTCTCTGTGCTTTCAAATATGAACACTGTTTACTTTCATCTGTTTCATTAGTTTTTGTTAACATCTTCCTGTGCATCACTTTACAGCAGCCACACTCGTTGAAATGAGACTTTGTAGGAGTTCACTTCCTCTCATGTGTTCATCCGCAGCAGCTGGACAATAAAGTTATAGTGACCCTGATACTGCAGCAGATCGCTCTGACTTCCTGTTATCACTTCAAATAGAAATGAGGCTGTAGAGGTTTGGTGTAGGGCTGGGTATCGTCACTGATTTCTAGAATCGATTCGATCCACGATTTGATTAAATTCGATTCGATTTGAATCTGGGAAATTTTGACAGTCAGAAATATTATAATTCAGATCAGTACATTTACATATTTTTGTATCTATAAAAAGGAAGCTGACACACGCAAGACTTTATCAAAGGTGTGAGCATCACAGCAGAGGCCTTTGTGTCAAAGTAGCTGAAGATAAAACACAGAAAAACATGAAGGTTTTCCTGTTCTGGGAGTTTATAAAAATATTCTGCAGTACGTCAAAAACGAAAGAAAACCTTTAATGAACATATGAACGTCACCTCTGACGTTACAGCGGTTTTATTAGAGACACGGCGTTTTGCATTTTGCATAATTTTAAAAAGTTTAAATTTGTTCAGTATTGAACGGCATGAATTAGGTTTTCTTTTCAGAAGTATGTAAACGGAAAAAAAACAGCGGCCGACAGGCTGCAAATAACGGTAGACTTGTGCGTAACAAGCAAGCAAATAATGCAGGAGAGAGAGAGAGAGAGAGAGCTGTGCATGCAGTGTGACTTTATCCTGGTGGAAGCAAAACAGTAAAAGTCAGAGTGAATTCATGACGATGTTTATGTGAAGCGTAGTTTGGATCTTCCTTTGCTGCTGGTTCAGTCAGTTTTATTTTTGTTGTTTGGTGAGAGATCAAACTAACAGCTTTAGAATCGGCGCAAAAAGAGCGTGAACACAAAGCGCGGACCCGCCGACAGATCAGAATCAGCGCCGACCGTGTCCGTGCCGTCAGGTGAGAAAGGCGACGTCACACTGATCCTGATCCTGATCCGCGGGTCCGCCCTTTGTGTTTACGTCTTTGTGCAGAATCCGTGTTCCTGCTCTCATTTATTTATTTATTTATCATTTATTGTTTTAGCTGTTTGGTGGTTATTGAAATTTTGTGATCTTTCACCAGAGATTCTGGCATTTCGGGCAAAATAAATTTATATTAAAAACATAGATTCAGGATTTTAATGAATCGATTTCACGTTATCCAAGCCAGAATAAATTTTAATCGATAAATCGAGTATAAAAACCCACCCCTAGTTTGGTGCAGGCAGAAAAACAGCTGCAGGGACAATGAAAAGACTTTTCTGCTCCAACTTCTCCCAGCATGCTGAGCTAATGGTTAGTTGGTGTTTTTCTCCAAACACTCTCTCACTCTTCTCTCAACGTGTTCACAATAAACTGTGAACAGACACCGAGGAGAGCAGCAGAAGACCTCATTCAGGAGCTAAACTCAACATGAACTGAACTCACAGTAAAGTTAGCTCGGTGCTTACCTTTAGATGAGCCCACAAACCGAGAGAAACTCCGCGATGAAGCTGCAACTCTTTCCAAACACAGGAAACAGATCAGGGAGCAGAGACCCACGTGGTTCACGCTGATCTCAGCTACGATCCAGGAGACAAGGGTGGGCAGATCGATGCAGATATCGATCAGGACGTTGGTAGTGGTTTATGATCGATACTTTAGTTTGTTTCTCTCCTCTAAGTTCACTACTTTTCTCCCGTTTCACGTAAAAACACCTCTCTCTGCTCGGCTCCTCTCCTGCACACACGCACACTCTTTGCTGCTCTGCTGTGATTCGTTACTGTGATCACGTGACTGACAGACAGCGAGAAAGAGAAGCGTCATATGAAGATCTCGAAAAGTTGATTCTGTTCATCTGGACGTAGCGTTTTTAGTTGATTGATCAACTCTCTGTGAATGGTACTCATGGCCATTGATCATTGGGCTTTGATCAGTGGTTGTTGATCAATGGTCATGAGAATTTGCATAATCATGATTAAGGAACTGACCTCCCAGCCCATTGTTCCTTCAGTGGGCTGGTTTCAGTCATTATGCAAATGTACTGTTTACTGGGGAAACCTGCAGTCAGCTGAGACTGAAGAAGTCACCTGGATGATGATGAAACGTTTCTCCCACTGAAAACACTACGTCCAGATGAACAGAATCAACTTTTGGAGATTATTATTAGTTAATTATTATTATTAGTTAATTATTAATAGTGCCGTCAGCATTAACACATTAACTTTAAGTGCATTTAAAACACGGCGGGGCATGGTGCTTCCTGCCAGAGAGCAGCAGGTCCCCCTCCCGAGAACCCTCAATGTCTACATGCATTTAAAATTGATAGGCAGGCACCGGCACCAGAGGTGAGGCTGAATACACAGAAGGGACATAGGGGGATGCCTCCCCAGCACCCTGGTGACACACCTGCACCCCAAGGCCCTGCATGTGTGGGTGGGTGTGGTGGAGCGGGAAGAGGGAGGCAGTTGGGGATTCAATTCCAATTTTGACCTCCAAGCATTGAAGGCCAAAGCTCGGCAGCTACAGCGTAGATACAAGAAATCTGGTTTAACTGTTGATGCAGAAATCTACAAATACCATGTACTTCAGTATAAAGACTCCATCAACAAGGCCAAACAAAGTTTCTACTCAGGTATTATCAGTTCTTATGAGGGTAACGCAAGGATGTTGTTTTCAGTTCTCAACAAACAAATTCAACCCCCCAACGCTTCACTTCTGAAACCTGTAGCTCCTTGATGCTGTTCTGGACTACAAAAATCAATAACATCCACCAGCAACCCAGTTCAAATGTTGTGTCTACCCCCTCTCCAGAACCTTTTCTCTATTTTGAGCTGTTTTCCACTTTTCATATCCCTGATTTATCTGATATTTCTGAGTTTATATGTAGATCAAAGCCTGCCACGTGTCATCTTGACCCTGTGCCCACAGTGCTTGTGAAATCCTGCCTCTCTTCCTTACTCCCACTCATCTCTGCTATCGTCCACTCTTCACTCACCACCGGTATCTTTCCCTCCGTATTCAAGATTGCTTCAGTCACTTCTATACTGACAAAACCTTCTTTAGATCCTAACAACTTTAACAACCTCTGTCCGATTTCTAATCCACCCTTCATCTCTAAAATACTTCATTCACACCTGGTTAACAATAACATCTACAAGAGATTTCAATCTGGTTTTCGTTCATGTCACAGCACAGAAACTGCTTTACTTAGAGTCACTAATGATCTTCTAATCAGAGCTGACTCTGGTCTTCTCACCGTTCTCGTCCTTTTGGATCTGAGCTCAGCCTTCGACACCATCTCTCACTCTGTCCTTCTAAGCAGACTCTCTCCTGGCTGTGGCTCAGGTGTTAGAGCAGCTCAGCTACTGATTGGAAGGTTGGTGGTTTGATCCTAGGCTTCTCCAGTCTGCATGCCAAATATCCTTGGGCAAGATACTAACCCCAACTTGATCGGAGTGTGAGTGTTTATTCGTTTGCACTTGAGTTTAGAAGTGCTTGAATGAATGGGTGAATGAGGCATGTTGTATACAGTGCTTTGAGTACTCCGGGAGAGTAGCAAAGCGCTATATGAGAATCGGTCCATTTACCTTTTCTGCCCGCTCACGTTGATCTTCTTCTACTATCCAGCTTTGTGTGCCTTCCTTCCGCCTCAGCACCATGGGAAGCAGAGCTTTTAGCTGCTCTGCTCCCAGGCTGTGGAGCTCTCTACCCCCAGATATAAGAAACATTGGTTCTCTCCCCCAGTTTCAATCTCAACTCAAAACCCATCTGTTCAAATCTGCATATTCATTGTGAACCCACTGTTTGTTCATTTTATTTGTGCTTTTGTTTTATTGTTCTTCATTGTGTCTAGAGCAGAGCGATATGACCAATAATATTCATCAAGATATACATTTGAAAATTTGCGATAACGATATAACTGACGATATAATTGACACTAGACAAAATACTTTACAACTCCACAACTTTATTAGTGCAAAAAAATAAATAAAACCCATCAATGTATTTTCACTTAACAAGCAGCTGTTTTTTATGTGCATTAAAGTTATATAAAAATGTAACAGCGCAAATTCCTCGCTGACAGTTTAACCAAAAGGCATTTCCAGTGGAAACTGGCCGACATATCCTCAGCATAACCATGTATAATATCCACACAACTTAAAACGAGGTCATACACACACAATACGGTAACATTATGTTGAAGCACAGTACGTATCATTCCGCGAGGCTCCGCCTACAATAGCCGTAACGCTCCCACAATCCATCAAGCGGTGCGGCTTCGTAGCTCAGCAAAGTCGTACTGAAACATGTGACAGATTTTCGAGCGCCGTGCACATAAAATCGTTTCGAGGTCAGTAAACAACCAGAGTTCATACATAAGGCTCACGGGATTATAAGGGGCTCTGTCGACTTTCAGAAAAATCAAAGGATTGATTTTAAGTGTGCCGTATTTTCCAAACAACACGGTAATAACGACGGCCCGCTAGCATGCTCTACCAAAAGTAGTGCTTTGTTGTGTATCTGACGGACAAAAGCTAAACCAGTTCCACACCAGTGAAGCTGCAGCATTTTTACAAACCAGTTCTGATTCATCCGTTTCATTCAACAATCCACTTTCGCCCTCCTCATTCTGCGTCGCCGCCATGTGCGTATGTAAACAAAGGCGATGCGCATGCGCGTTTTACTCATATTCTATCGCCATATTTGATTTTCTTATCGTTGCCCAACATTACACCGGTATTACCGTGAACGGTATGATATGGCCCAGCCCTAGTTGTGTCATTGCTCTATTATGTGTTTTATCCTATTGTACAGTATCCTTGGGTGTCTTGAAAAGCACTTTATAAATAAAATATATTATCATTGTTACTATTATTATTATTATATAGCGCCAAGACGATTCCTCACCCCTGCTGCACGCAGCCACAAGGAAAACACCAACCAAGAGCCACCAGAGCCCCTAACCAGGTCATGACCACAACCCCCAGGTTAAGCTTCAGGGAAAACGTCCCTAGGGACTCTCCAGACCCCCTAAGCCCATCCCTACCCCCATATCAACCACAGTAGCGAAGGCGGGACCTCGGGACGGGACGACCCTCCACCGCCACTAGGTGATGGATGGAAGTAACCCAGAGGGATTGATCTAAAGTGGTGGCAGAGGCTGTATCAAGACTAATGTGATCAATTAGATGGTTTCTGTATTGGTTAGACTTAAGATTATTTATATTTTTCCAGTTCATGAGGACTGTTTTCTTGGCTATGCCTAGGGCAGTAAAAACTGTTGTATTTTAGAAAGTGTTCTGTATATTTTAGACAATAATTTGGGGGTTTTAAGAGTAAGAAATTGTACCACACTGCTTGAGTCCGTTATTACACTCTTAAATCCTACTGCTTATTCGTGCGTCTTTCAGGATCTTACAAAGCTTCAAACGACGTGTCGACATTATCGTGACTAATCGAGGCAGCCCTAGATAGTTCAGATGTAAACCATGCATTATCTCAACCTTTACTTCCTTTATACGTTCATGAAGGGATACAACAAAATAAAGAAGAATTCATCAACATCTAATGGAAAAGTGAATACATGCACAGTATAGCAGGTTCTCTCTCAGTGCAGCCAGCTGGATGAGATTTACTGATCAAACCACGAGAGAGAGATTCAACATTCAGGCAAAACGATCTTTAAGAAATGAAAGAAAAATACAAACTGTAGGAACTACTTGTCAGTGTGGTCGCATTCATCAGCAAGCAACAGACACGTTCAGGTTCAGTTGAGTTTACTTGTACCTGTAGGTACGTAAGCAGCTCATCCATCCTAAAATGAAAGCCCTTCAAATCAACACAGACAACAGAAACAGAATGAAACACAGCGAAGGGAAAAAAGAAGAAAATGTGGATAAAGGGCCATATGTTGTTTTCTTTCTCTTAATAGATGAAAGCATTCTGTTTGAAAAGTCTGTTTAATGATCTGAAGCAAGTTAAGTTAACATAAAATCAGGAAGGGGGAAAATACTTTTCTAAAGTATTTCTAAATTTAACATCCAGGATTATTCACTGCAGGTCCAGAAATCAGAGCTACCTCATCAGATCCAAGTGTGACATCAGCTGCACTCTTTACAGGAGACTCCAGCTGAACTCTGTGGAGCCTGATCTCAAGGTTTTTAAGTCTGACCCTGAAACCAGGAGAGGATCTTTCTGTCTCTGCAGATTCATTGTGATCCAGTGATTTCAGTCCTGCATGATCACGCTGATGTTTGCGCAGAGCAGATAATGAAGTGAATGTTTTGGCACATTGGTAACAGTGAAACAGTTTATTTGCAGCGTGGGCTCGTTTGTGTCTGGAGTATGAAGTGAAATTCTTGAAGCTCTTGTCACACTGGTCACAGCTGAAGTTCTCTTCGATGTGTGTACGTTCATGTCTGTTACAACCAGATGAACGTGAGAAAGTTTTGTCACAGTGTCTGCACTTGTATGGTTTCTCTCCTGTGTGGACTCGTTTATGATCTTTAAGATGATCTGCAGTGGTGAAGGATGACCCACACTGGTCACAGAGGTGGTCTTTAACCCCACTGTGATAGAGTTCATGTTTTTTTAATGCACTTGATGTTGGAAAGCCGCTCCCACATTCTTTGCAGTAGTTCATTTTGTCTCCAGTGTGTCTACGTTGATGCACTTTTAGGCTCCTTCGATAACTGAAAGTATTTCCACAAAGGTCACAGCGAAACGCTTTCCCACCACCACAGTGACGACAGGGTCGAGAACTGGATCCATCTGTGCCGCTCTGCTTCTAAACAAAGACACAATGACAGTGTAAGTCGGGGAATTCCTTCAACATCTTTATCCTGAACGTCGCCTGAAATAAAAAGCAGCTCTGCCAACGTCCACATTTTACTGTTTACATTATAACGCTCAGCTTACTGAACAACATTAAGTCTTCATTTGTAGGTAATCTACTTAATGGGAAGACTGGTTGTTAAACCCCTAGATGCTCCACTCTGCATGCCACAAGACACTAACCCCAAGCTGCTCTCCGATGCATCCATTGGAGTGTGAATGTTAGAAACATAGAAAGGGGAGGAGCTTTTAAAACTTTACTTTTTTCCAACAGCGGGCAAGTTTGACCGAATATTCTGTACATGAAGTTTTCATGTCTCAAATAAGCTTTGAAATTAAACTTCATTCACACAATACTTCAAAATAACTGCAACTGTAAAAAGAAAAATACATACCTCACAGTAACTGCACTTGTAGAGTCTCTTTCTGGCGTGGATCTGTTGGTGTGATTTGAGGTAATTTGGATGTTTAAAAACTTTATCACACAGGTCACATTTATAAGGTCTCTCCTCAGTGTGGCTAAACATGTGGCTTTGTAACTGTGCATCTGTTGTACACAGTTTGCCACACTGATCACAGCAGTAAACATTATGTCCAGTGTGAATGCGTAGGTGAATATTTCGGTACCCTAACTGGCTGAAAGTTTTTCCACAAATGTCACAGCTGTACGCTTTGACTCCACTGTGGAGGAGTTGGTGTGTTTTTAAGCTTGAAGACTGCGTAAAAGATTTTCCACAAATGTCACAGCTGAATGCTTTAACTCCACTGTGGATGACTTGGTGTTTTTTAAAGTTTGAAGCCTGGGCAAAAGACTTTCCACACTCATCACAGCTGAATGCTTTAACTCCACTGTGGATGAGTTGATGTTTTTTTAAGTTTCCAGATAGAGTAAAATCCTTCCCACACTCGTCACAGCTGTATTTTTTCTCTCCCTTTCTTCTGTGAGGTTTGTCGGCCTCCTGAGAGCGCTGACTTCTCTCTCCATGTTGGTCCTGCAGTGACAGAGATACAAACAGAGGCAGTGAGCAGGGTCACAGAGTGTGAGCAATCTGATGCGACTTAATTTCTCAATGGTGCAACAAAAAACATAAAAGTCCTAGGCCGCACCGCTGCCACCAGGCGTTCGATTCCTGTTTTCCAAAAGTGACCTCTGACAGAAAAGCCTCATTTCTGCTGTTTAATAGCAAACAAATGCAAACTTTTTAAAATGATGACAGATTACAAACGCTCAGCTGTGTCTGTAATCAAACCTCTGTAACTTTGCTCTGCTTCACTGCAGCAGCATCAGGTCATGTTCATATGTTGATTCGTGGTTTTCTTCAGTTTTTGGTCGACTGCAGGATATTTTTAAGGTCATCTGCTATAAAAAGCAGATAACCCTATTTTATCCTCAGTTACTTTGACACAAAGACATCTGCAGTGATGCTCACACCTCTGATGAAGTCACACATGTATCAGTACTGATAAATGATCAGAATTATAATATTTCTGACTGTCTGAGGCAAAATTGTATCAAATCGGGACCTTGTGAATCGGAATCGAATGGATTATAGAAATCAGTGATGATACCCAGCCCTAGTGAGTGGCCTAGGCCCGACAGAAGTTAATGTAGCTTTAATAAGAAAAGAACTATTGATAACTTTTCTGTTAAGTTGAGGCCTGATCCGTCTGAAATTCATAGCCAGCTCTGACACGGAACCATCAATCTCTGAACGCTGAAAAAGCCAAAGAGTGCCAAAGCACTTTAAGCACTAAGATAAGTTACTTTTTCAGTAACTTATCTTTGTTGTAGATAAAAGATAAAGAACTTTGTGTTGAAAAGATTGTTAGTTAATCATTTACAAATCAATATTGTCTGTATGGACAGCAATTTTTGTTTTTTGTTTTAAATGAACAAGTAATTTGGGTGCACCTAAGAAACAAAGTTAGGCGCACCAGTGCAGTTAGTTTAGAGCGCTGGTGAGTGAAATGCAGTCGTGGAACAAACTGAAACTCCCTCCATGAGTGGAATCACAGACAATGGTAACTTTATTGTCCCCAGTGGGAGATTGATTTGTCCATGCAGAGATATAAAAACAAACAAACACAACAAACACAAAAATAAGCCCCAAGAAAACAACCTAAATTTTATCACCAAAAAAAGTACAGTGTGCAATGGCAACAACACTTACGGTTTAGTGTTATTAACCATGATAATAGCACTTGGTACAAAAGACAATCTATGTCTCTTTATAACAACGACCTGATGAGAGCAGCTGAAAGTCATTAGAGGCTGATCTGAACACAACATGACAGAGGTTTCCCTCCTCAGCACCTGCCTGTTATAGACGTCCACAAGCTGGACCCGAGACCTCCCTGAAATCTGACCAGACACTTTAACCAGGTTGCTTAGTCTGGTCTTGTTATTACCATAGACGTCACCAAACACATTGTAGGTGTGTTATCACCACCTTCTGGTGATAGTCTCACATTACAATCATGTTACAGAATGAGAGTTGTAATCAAAATTACATTATTGAAGAAATATTGATCACAGGAGAAAAAATGTTAACTGTGTGATCAATTCTGAGTCCAACTTTTCAATGTGTGCTGATAAAATATGATCTTTGTTTTTGTTTGTGAATGTAGCTTCTGTATGTATGGAGGAGCCCAGGATGGAAAAGATAAAGCTGCTGTTAACATGCAGCTGTGCACACAGTTTCAATAACAGCGTAACCGAGATATTTTTCTCACCTCCTGTGTTGAAGTCATCGTTTCCTCTGTAGTGGCTGAGCTGAGTCCAAATGGCTGAAACTGTTCCTCTGCTGCTCCACCAGACTCTTCTCCTCCTGTTACTCAGCTGGGACACAAAAGTATAGATATGTATTTTATCCCTGACAAGAAGAAGCAGAGCAAATAAACATTACTACACTCAGTGACAACAAAAGAGATTGAAAATGTGACGTCATTCAGGGGTAAAACCGCAAAGAATTCTGGGAACTCGTGGCAAGCGGTACTAGCGCACGCAGGCTTTCAATTGAAATCAGTTATACAGCGATAAAAAGAAACACAAAAATGTCAAGAAGCTGTTGTATTATTAACTGCAATAGCCGGTCGCATGACAGCCACAGGAAGCCGACGGGTAAAGAGATCGGTTGTTATCGGATTACGTCGTTGAAGAGAAATTGTTCGAGCCATGTTTCCGAAGTAACAAAGAGGCGACTGGATTGCAGCCATTCAAAGACCAAATATAACATCCCAGAACACTCCAGCTCACAGGTTAGTCTGCTCCAAGCATTTCCACACAGGTCAGTCTGCTGTTGTAGTTAATGCGTCATTTTTCATAACATAATTGGTGATATAGGTTACAAGCAAGTCTGGCGCTGAACAGAAATTGTCGCGCTATGCTCCTTTGTTTATTGTGCATAAATAGTGAATTGTCCTGACACAATATTGTGTTTCGCTTCTGTTATTATGGTACATTGACAAAAACATATACTTTTATTCACAGGGTAAAACAGTTGTTTTGTATCACTAATTGTCCAGTACGATTACAGCATACAGTATTATTGTCACTGCTACATTTCTGTGATGCTACCAGAAATTATTTCCACTACTAATTAATTACCGTTGAGCTCAAAGGTCCTATTAATAAACGGTTAACGAATGTGTATTTATGACGACGATTTGTGAGACTGGTAAACTTATGATACGTACGATGGTCTTTCGTTCTACACGGTGCATTTCAAGGTCCTGTACCCATCCGTCGGTAAACTGTACCTGGGCTTGTTGCAGTGACCTGAAGTTACTAAACTTCATGAGTGTGTGCACTCACTCCAAGAACCGTATAATTATAAATATGAGCGTGGTGAAAGTTGGGCAGCACGCTGACGTATTTTGTCCCTCTGTGTGCTCGTAAGGGTCTCACACTTTCACTGGTTTGATTTTTTTCCTCGTATCTTTTCTTTGACTTTTCATCAAGTCTGTCTTTGTACGGACCGGCATTGTTCTCCTTCGTTTTGTACATACCTTTTTGGGGGGCAAAGAAAAAGCAAGAATTTATTGGAACCGAAGAATGAACGTTTTGCGGTGCTGCAAATGCTTGCATTTGATGCAGGTACTTGGATTGTTTTGCCACGAGTTCCCGGCATGCAATGCGCGAAAGTCACGTGGTCTGTCAATCTCTATACCTGTGAAGCTTCAAGGTGAAACCCCAGAAGCAACCAGGGCAACATGGCCAAAAATATTTATCACTATATATATTTGAAAATTTGCAGCAACTATATAACTGATGTGAGACAAAATACTTTACCACTCTACAACTTTATTAGTGCAAAAAATCCCATCAATTTATTTTACATGGAGGAAGTGGAAAGAAAGGCTCTTGGCTCTTTAACAGGGACAGCACCGAGCCACATGATAGAGTGAAACAGGGTCTCACAATGGTTTCACTCAGGACCTGCTGACACACACATTTTTCCACACATTGGCTCTTGTGATAAGATCAATGGTCAACAGTGGGTTGACGACCCTTTCAGTTGACGACCCCCACAAGGGTTTAAATGCCTGGGACTCTCCACCATTTGATTTTAGAACTGAAAAAGCCACTTTTGGATGAGAGGTGAAACGTTTAAAAAAGCTTACAGACGTCCAGTCACTGTAAGCTGGACGTCTGTAAAAATTTATTGAGACTCTTAATCAAGATGTGAAAGGTAAAGAAAAAGGGAAACTCAAACTGCTGCTACTTTTTCTGAAATTAAGCATTTTGTTTTTTATTTTCTCTAATTCATTTTAAACTGAAAGCTTATATCTAATGTAGGTCTACTGTGTGTCTCAGTGTTCACAATCATTTAAAAAATGTTTTTAACTTGTATTTTCATTTATTTGATAGTCTATTGTTCAGACATTCAGATATTGATAAAAAAAAAAAAATAGGCCGCTTCTGTATCACAATCATAACGCAAGTTAGACATTATGATGTCCCGGACCTCTGCTTGGGAAGATTTTCTCTAACAGAACATCCTCAAAATTTAGCTGAATGCCTCTGCTGTAGAGGTTTGGTGCAGGCAGGAAAACAGCTGCAGGGACAATGAAAAGACTTTTCTGCTCCAACTTCTCCCAGCATGCTGAGCTAATGATTAGTTGGTGTTTTTCTCCAAACACTCTCTCACTCTTCTCTCAACGTGTTCACAATAAACTGTGAACAGACACCGAGGAGAGCAGCAGAAGACCTCATTCAGGAGCTAAACTCAACATGAACTGAACTCACAGTAAAGTTAGCTCGGTGCTTACCTTTAGATGAGCCCACAAACCGAGAGAAACTCCGCGATGAAGCTGCAACTCTTTCCAAACACAGGAAACAGATCAGGGAGCAGAGACCCACGTGGTTCACGCTGATCGCAGCTACGATCCAGGAGACAAGGGTGGGCAGATCGATGCAGATATCGATCAGGACGTTGGTAGTGGTTTATGATCGATACTTTAGTTTGTTTCTCTCCTCTAAGTTCACTACTTTACTCCCGTTTCATGAAAAAGCAGCTCTCTCTGCTCGACTCCTCTCCTGCACAAACACTTTGCTCCGCCCCCTTCTTCCTGATCTGCTTTGATTCGATGCTGTTTGGACACGTGACTCGAAAAAGAGGCCGAGCCTGTTTTTTTTAAATGAACTTTATTTGTCAACAACAATATAAACATGTAAGGCACCATTATTTATCCATGCATCTAAATACACACGGTTGAGCATTACAACAAGAGAAATAACAAAAGAAAGAAAGAAAAAGATGCAGAATGTGAGAACATAGACACAAACAGTGTGAACAGAAAGGGAAATCATGATCCACATCTCAGGTAGAGAGGAGGCCTCCTTTTAACATAAATAGAACTTATTGAATAGAAATATAAGTTTAGGGTTTTTCTCGTCATTTACGTGTTTCAGCGACTTACTCGAGAGTTTAAAATCATCCAGCCATCTGTTTACACATGGTTTAGCTTGAAATGTCTGCATTTGTGAATAAAACTTTCCCAGTAACAAGACAGTCCCAATCACCAAGTCTAAATTTGGGTTCTCAGCAACCATCCCAAATTTAACTACAGTCAAATGTGGTAACTGAATTCCCCTGGACTGTAGCCAGCTCCACATGTCCAAAAGGAGTCCAAAAGGAGTGCACGGATTCACAATAGAAAAACAAATGACCCAAACTTTCAATGTCATTTTCAGAGAATCCACAGGTGTTTGCATGTGGGTTAAATTTCAGTTAATCTGTTGGGTTAATCTCATTTATGACTTTAAAATTAACCTGTTTTTCTTTACTGGGAAGGGGAAGTAAAATACACTTTCTTCGTATCAGTTTAACTTCCATAGCCTCAAATTATTTTAGAATATAATTTCCTTTAACCAGGTTATGGAAATGTTATCAAAAATATTTCTGATCTCTCTAAACCTGCTGCCACCAAAGTCAACACCAGCTGTGCAGAGCTGTCTCAGTCCAGGAGGATTTTTAGAGTGCACAATGTCTTCTTTAATCATTGATTTCAAAGGGACTGGGATGGCTTTTGTTAGTGTTTTATAACTCTTAGCAGCACCTTACGTCAAACTTACGTCTCATGTTAATAAAACCCCATTTCAGGGCGTTATTTCTTGTCCATACACAAATGTCAAGTTAGGTAAGGGTTAAAAGATCAAGATCGTATATAAAAAAAAATCTCCCACTCGCCCCTGCGGGCGGTTTATCCTTCAAGCTCGGGTCCTCTACCAGAGGCCTGGGAGCTTGAGGGTCCTGCGCAGTATCTTAGCTGTTCCCAGGACTGCGCTCTTCTGGACAGAGATCTCCGATGTTATTCCCGGGATCTGCTGGAGCCACTCGCCTAGCTTGGGAGTCACCGCACCTAGTGCTCCGATTACCACGGGGACCACCGTTACCTTCACCCTCCACATCCTCTCGAGCTCTTCTCTGAGCCCTTGGTATTTCTCAGGCTTCTCGTGTTCCTTCTTCCTGATGTTGCTGTCATTGGGAACCGCTACATCGATCACTACGGCCGTCTTCTTCTGTTTGTCTACCACCACTATGTCCGGTTGGTTAGCCACCACCATTTTGTCCGTCTGTATCTGGAAGTCCCACAGGATCTTAGCTCGGTCATTCTCCACCACCCTTGGGGGCATCTCCCATTTTGACCTCGGGACTTCCAGGTTATACTCGGCACAGATGTTTCTGTACACCAGTGGTTCCCAAATGTTTTTTGGCAAGGCCCCCCTTTGTTTTACAAGACAAATGTTCATACTGCACAGCAGAGGTTCCCAAAGTGTGAGGACTGCCCCCTAGGGGGGGGCGCAGAGCCATTGCAGGGAGGACGCGGCATGAAAAGAAAAAAGAAAGAACTCTTGGACACTGCTACCATAATTGACAGGTTTTTGACGGGGCTCCCACAGAAACGCAAAGCAGGAGATGAAGCGTCGCTGAATATGTTTCCAAACCAACTTCATTCTAAGCCAAAGACTAGAAAATATGGTGAAGCAAATCTTCCCTTTGGCTTCACCTGCACAAGTGCCGAGGTAGGTCTCCCTGCAGGATCAGTTTCCCTGTGTCAGGAGCAGCGCTGGGCTGTTCAAATCACAGACAAACAGGATCCCACAGCTGTTTATGTTTTTGAACCCATTTTGCACAGAGAGGCATTTTTGGAAAAATGTATTGACAGCAATGTTGAATATTATTACACAGGAAAAAAAACAGCTACACGTAAAATAATTACACCGTGATGCCTCTGCCTTTGTAAATGGAGGGACAGTAACTGTGTGTATGTAAGCCTGTAAAACCTGAAGATAGTCAGAACATTTTTCTTGTAAAACAAAGGAGCAAAAAACGTTTGGGAACCACTGGAGAAAGGTGAATGTCTGTGAGCACACTGATGTAACATCACGTAAAAAAGATTTGGACACAAGACAGATACAGGGACACAAACATGAGGACACTAATCACATCACACAGAGACAGATCGGAGGAGAAGGAGAAAAGAAACAAACAAACCAGAAAACAAGAATTACAAGAATCGCAGTGGCACGGGAAAATAACAGGACATACATATCTGTACTTTCATAGAAATAACAAACAAGCCCAGAACAAAACTGAAAATACTGAGTGAAAGATCAGGACAAACAGACAGTAACAGACAACGGAGCGTCAATCATTCAATAAAAGTGAACTACAAGGTTAAAGAAAACAAACTTAAGTTTACAGGAGCACAACTGGAGCTTTAAAAGCATTTTAATGAACTAAAAACTTTTATTATGATGGTCCAGCCATGAGTGACACCCTGATGAAAGCTTGTATGAAGCTAGATGTTAAACATGAACCTCCTGATATATTTGTTTATTTTAACCATTGTGTACAGTGCTTTGTGACTGCCTGTTTATGAAAAGTGCTTAATAATTAAATGGTAAATGGCCTGTATTTGTATAGCGCTTTACTCGTCCCTAAGGACCCCAAAGCACTTTACATTTCCAGTCATCCACCCATTCACACACACATTCACACACTGGTGATGGCAAGCTACATTGTACCCACAGCCACCCTGGGGCGCACTGACAGAGGCGAGGCTGCCGGACACTGGCGCCACCGGGCCCTCTGACCACCACCAGTAGACAGCGGGTGAAGTGTCTTGCCCAAGGACACAACGACCGAGACTGTCCAAGCCAGGGCTCGAACCGGCAACCTTCCGATTACAAGATGAACTCCCAACTCTTGAGCCACGATCGCCGAAATAAACTTTACTTTCTTACTAAAGCTTCAGCCCGCTCGCACCCTCGGCTCTCATCTAATGGTTTACCCCACAGCAGGGATATTTATAATTGAGCTAATTGTTATATTATAGCTGTTTGTCATATTTTGCGACTTTGTACTATAATGTATTATTTAATCCATTTTAGTCTATTATTGTTCTTACTGTGTTGCAGCAAAAGGGATGAATAAAGTATTCTGATTCTGAAATTTTAGGTCAAGAGTCTGAAATACAAGAAGCGAAATCGTGGCTCAAAGCTTTTATTTTCACACCAAACTGTTTTCATAAGATAAACTTCATACACGGTTTAGCATTTGCAGGATTTTCACAAAATTATCGTTGAGCATTTGTATTTATATAGCACATTTAATCATAACAGCAACGGTGACCAAAGTGCTGTACAGGAATAAAAAGTAACTCGTGCCAAATAACTTATAAAGTTGTGAAATAGATTCAGTAAACAGAAACAGAATAAAAACAGGAAAGGAAAAATCGACACGACACAGCTGAAGATCTAAAAATCTTTTTTCACGGTCTTGAAAATCAAACAGTTACAACAACTACATCTTCATCACCATCAGTTTTAAGAAGAAGAGCACCGGTTAACCTTTCAGATTTTGTCTTCAGCTGGAGAATCCAGTTTTTAAAAACAGCGGCGTGTACAGAGCCTCGACCCCACCAGCTGATAACAGAGGACATTTTTGGCATCTCTGCAGAATGATGAGTAACAGGCCGGCACCTCCACAAAGCTCCTTCCAATCTCATTTGCAGACACAAACAATATTCCAAGCAGCGTCTTTTACAGTGTTTTTTGAACCGTGAAGCCGTGTTGTCAGATGCTGATATGGATAGTTTAAGAAATGCACACAAATCTTTATACACTAAAAAAGGGGGGAAAAGTTTGAGGGAACAATTTACAAGTTTTTACACAAACGATTCAGTGCTTCTTTCTGGGCTGCTTGTGTCCCACCAACTAAAATGACTTTTATAGCACTGGTTTAACTACAGAAAGGATTCATTATTATTTAACAAAGTCACCAAGTACTGAGCCATGGCTGACTAACAACATCCATCCATCTTCTGCTTATCCGGGGCCGGGTCGCGGGGGCAGCAGCCTAAGCAGAGAAGCCCAGACCTCCCTCTCCCCAGCCACCTCCTCCAGCTTATCCAGGGGAACACCAAGGCGTTCCCAGGCCAGCGGAGAGATATAATTTCTCCAGCGTGTCCTGGGTCTGCCTCGGGGCCTCCTCCCGGTGGGACATGCCTGGAAAACCTCGCCTAGGAGGCATCCTTGTCAGATGCCCGAACCACCTCAGCTGGCTCCTTTCGATGTGCAGGAGCAGCGGCTCTACTCTGAGCTCCTCCCAAATGGCCGAACTTCTCACCCTATCTCTAAGGGAGAGGCCAGCCACCCTTCGGAGGAAGCCCATTTCCGCCGCTTGTATTCTGCGATATCGTTCTTTTGGTCACTACCCACAGCTCGTGGCCATAGGTGAGGGTAGGGACGTAGATCGACCGGTAAATTGAGAGCTTCGCTTTTACACTCAGCTCCCTCTTCACCACGACGGACCGGTGCAGCGTCCGCATCGCTGCAGCCGCCGCACCGATCCGTCTGTCGATCTCCCGCTCCCTTCTCCCATCACTCGTCAACAAGACCCCGAGATACATGTCCACACTTTATAATGACCTGTGACTGCTGCTGTCGTTCACTTCAACGTGTTTACATTCGTGACGGTAACGATTAATCGAGTGCGTAAAGCTTTTCTCACAATGTCTGCACTTGTATGGTTTCTCTCCTGTGTGGATTCGTTCATGCTTCTTCAGGTCACTTGCAGTGATGAAGGATGACCCGCACTGGTCACAGAGGTGCTTCCTAACCCCACTGTGGATCAGTTCATGGCGCTTTAATGCACTTGGCATGGGGAAGCTTTTCCCACACTCTCTGCAGTAGCTCAGTTTGAGTCCAGTGTGCCTGCGCTGATGCAGTTTCAGGCCCGATTTCTTCTTGAAAGTATTTCCACAAACGTCACATCGAAACGCTTTCCCAGCTCCGCAGTGATGGCAGGGTTCAGGACCGGATCCACTGGGTTCACTCTGCAAAAGACACAGTGACAGCTGTTGGTTAAATGGCAACATGCATTTCTCTATAAATACATAGTTTAAATAAGCTCATTCATCATTTTTTTCTTGAATGTAATGCAGCATACATTCAGTCAACATTACAAAATGGCAAACTGGCTTTACAGCGAATGACTTTGAGAGCAGCAGTGTCAGTGAAGGTGTCAAAACCCTGCAGATAAATACGGAGATATCCAAGTGACATTTTCAGGTCTGGAAAGAAAAGATTGACTAAAATCAGTTCTTCTTCAGCATGATTTTTTTTATGCCAAATTTGTGCATCAGTATGAAGGGATACAAGATACAGTTACAGTGGAATTGCACCAACTTAATTTCTATGACGCAAAAGAACAGAAACCAGCATTGGATGATTGATCTGCTCCATCAGGAAAAACTTTGGAACAAAAGTTTGTGCTCATGGATTGTATGCAATTCAGAGACCTGTGACTCTGAAAATGTCCATATTATGAAGAGAAATTTGAAGTATTTTAAAGTCAGTGTTCGAAAAGAACAAAAACAAATCAGCTCACGCTGAGGGGGTCAGGTAGGAGGCAATGACTGATTATCGGTCACATCACTATACTGTTGGTTAGTGCAATATTAAACTGTTGAACAGAATTTCAGCAGATCTCAGTTCAGTTTCCAGCTATTATAAAATAAAATTGAGAGCACAAAATTACTTTTTAAACATTTATTTTTGCTAAAGCGATTTGATGTTTTTCAGCTATAAATGAAATCAACCCATGTCCTTTCCTGCTATATCGAAAAATTTGTTTAGTTCAGCTCAAGTCAAGATCTAAAAACAGCAGCACAGTGTTTCATAACGAAGGACACTGGAGCAACTTCAGATGGGGAGCGCACAGGCAAAATCAGAGGTAAGACCAGTTTAAATGAATGGGATTTTTCTGGCCTTATTCTTTAGGGTAAAGTGAAGAGTTGAACCCAGGCCGGCAGTGCCGGCTAATTCCAACCACATGACATTATGTCACCGACCACGGCCACCAAACATTTGCAAACATGCTAACAAAATTTAACGAGCATAGAAATGTGAAAATATAAATACATACCTCACAGTAAGTGCACTTTCTGGTGTGGATCTGTTGGTGCACTTTCAGGTAATCTGGATCTTTATAAGCCTTATCACACAGGTCACATTTATAAGGTCTCTCCTCAGTGTGGGTAAATTTGTGAATGTGTAAGTTGTAGTATGTGACAAAGCGTTTCCCACACTGGTCACAGCAGTACACATTATGTCCAGTGTGAATGCGTTGGTGTTTATTTAGGGTCCCCATCTGCCTGAAGGTTTTTCCACACATGTCACAGCTGTACGCCTTAACCGCAGAGTGGGTGAGTTGATGACTCTTTAACGTATACCTGCGAGCAAAGGTTCTCCCACACTGATCGCAGCTGTACGGTTTCACTCCGCTGTGGAGGAGCTTATGATTTTCCAAGCTCTGTTTCTTTGTAAAACACTTCCCGCACCGATCACAGCTGTATGCTTTAAGTCCGCTGTGGATGAGTTGATGATTTTTTAGGTCACTCTTCTGAGTAAAAGACTTTCCACACAAGTTGCATCTGAACGCTTTCACTCCGCTGTGGATGAGTCGGTGTCTTGTCAAATTTCCAGCCTTGGAAAAATACTTCCCACAAAACTCACACCTGAACGGACTCTCCCCGGTGTGGATGATTTGATGTCTTTTTAGGAAAATCTTCGCAGTAAAAGGCTTCCCGCACTCATCGCATCTGTATATTTTGTCGTCCTCTTTTCTGTGAGCTTCATCAGCCTCCTGAGGGCGCGGACTTCTGGGTGCCTGTTGGTCCTGCAGAGAGAGAGATACAAACAGAGGCAGTGAAAGGACAAACATAGAGAGACTGTGTTGTTGATTGTTGTTTGTTGTACACGGTACTACTTTTACTCTTTATAATGCTGCCATAACACAAAAGTTTGCCTTAGTGGGATCAATAAAGTTTCTATTTATTTATATATCTACTGTATTGACAACATCACAGCTTGGACAACCTTGAATGACGAGTTTGGTTAAAAGGTTTTTGCCTCAAGGAGGCAAAAGCCTGCCAGCCAGCCTGCTGTGCCCACACTCTCACTCTGCAGGAACACGCAATCTTGTGCCGACCAGCTTCCTGGTCGCAACTGACCATTGCAGTCTGTTTAAAGTTCTAAATCATCATCCTGGTGCCAAAGCAGCCAGCCCCTGACCAGTCGCTCTGAGGCCAAACTGGTTCTTCAGCACATTAAAGTGGCCTCCTTCGATCCACATCAACATGCATCCCGGGGTAAGAGACCCACTGAGGATGCTGTTGCTACAGCACACACTACACTGAGTCATCTGGTGCAAAGCGAGAACTACACGTGGGTCTTCTTCATCTTCAACACCACCCTCCGGACATCCTTACAAACAAGCAGCACCACCAGGGCTTCTCCACCCCATCTGCATCTGGATAAAAGACTTTCTTAAAAACTGCTCGACTCAGCACCGGTGTTGAGGTTAAGTTCTTTCTTTGGTGTATCGGCATGATTGAAGCCAAGAGGCTTCCACTTTAGCGATTTTGCTTGCCCTGAGCTGGTTTATTAATAATGTCACCTTAATGCTCAGTGTTGCCAGTAGTCTGTAGTAACAAATAAGTTGCCATTAGAGCAAACATATTACAGCAGCAGTGGTTCAACTCATGTAAACTCAAAAATATCTAAGATAGACCCACACATCCATCTGTGCATGTCCATGGCATAATATATAATCATTTAAATTACGTAAGTATCACCTTGGTTCAAACACACAGAGAACTCATATTAAACATGGTAGTGTAGTACTACAAGCAGACATTCCCCGGCTCGAATCATCATTAAAAGGACTTTGGCGCCATCGTGTGGCTGAATAAAATTACTACACTATGGCGGCGGCAGCACATGCCTTCAATCACTATGTGAAAATGTGCAGCTACAACTCACTAGAAAGTAATTCAAGCTGCGACAAACAAACAGATTTAAGGTCATTTACTCAACACAGGAATGCACCTCACACGATGAGGCGACAACAAGCTGACCTGGAAGTACTATCTCTCCCTCTGGAGTAGCAGCGCAAACTCATGCCTACGTCATTTCCCATAACCTCATTCAAAACAATATTGCAGGAACGGGAAATGTCCGATCCTTTTATACAGCCGGTTTCCCTCAAAGCTGTTTACTGAGACCACTGCTTTACTCTTTACATACCCATGACTGTGTGAGAGCCTGCCAGAGCAACACTTTAATTCATTTGCTGATGACACAAACGTTGTAGGTCTCACTTCACAGGGCTAAGAGACATCCAGATATTGACCTGCAACTGAACACCACAAGAACCAAGAACTCATCCTGGATTTTAGGAGGATGCAGAATGATGACCCCAGACGGACGTCTCCTGATTAGTCAAAGTCAAAAAGATGTTATTTATCCTCACGGGGCAATTAAAATAGACGATACCTTGCCGACCATACATAAAATACACAAACATCACATTGGGGAGACGGGTCAGGCTGGTAGCACTGGCCGGTCCTTGTCTTTCCTCATGTTGTGCACAACATGAGGAAAGACAAGGAGAAAAAAAGAACTGCCCCCAAACTGAGCTCCAACAGGGAGATCAGTTTGAGAACAGAAAAAAACAAAACACCTCAGCACATGAATCATCACATCTGACAACACAGACCATCAGAGGTGTGCACCCTGTCCTCCATCTCTGACTGTCAACACCACTGTTTCACAAAAAAAGGCAGAGCATGTGTCTGCACTTCCTAAGATCGCCGACGAGGAGCAACTTGGAGAAGTCAGAGATGGCGGCCTTTGACCTCACATACTGCCTGACTGTGGGGGACACAGAATCCACGGCAACCGGCAGCAAGAAATCTACATCGCATCATCCATTCTGCTGTAAAGATCACTGGCTGTTCAGTCTGGACACTGCAGTGCACTTTACAGTATGCTTTGTAACAGATTCTCATGTTTCATGTTATTTACATCAAATCATGCCCAGCCGCAGCAACACTAAGCTAACACGCTGAGAACGGTAATGAAAGTTTATCAGGTCTGCACGTTTTTATGTTTTCTAACGCAGTTTAAACATGTTAGTTTGGTAATATCTGTTAGTACAGCTGAGACTGTCAGTCCACCAGGATTTACTGACCCCAGACTTCCTACTTAACCTGTTATTTTCCAACAGAATTAGAATATTGCAGATTTCTGACTAAACACCTAAATTTAGGATTTAAAAAACACAATGTATGGAAAAGTGTTAGTTACACATTGTTTTTTTTTTTAAACTTGAGAATGAACTTATACAAAATGCAGCAAGATATTTAAAAAACAGTTTAATTGATTATAAAATCCACTTTAAATACACCACGTCAGACCCGGTGACACATTCATGCTTTTAAGCATCTCTTTATTCAGTACGGTTGCTGGATACACAGAGCTGCAGGACCTAGCACCATATTTAAGTTGGCAGGGCATGATACCGCAGGCCCCGCCCCAGCACTACATCGGATTCACATCGGTATCGGCAGATATCTAAATTTATGATGTTGGTATTGGACATAAAAAAGTGGTATCGTGCCATCTCTAGTTTCAATTTAAAGATCACAAATAGTTCTTTCAGACTGTATTATGATTTATACATTTACATTTGGATCATCTGGTTCTCCTCCCACTGTTCACTCACCCAAAGTCTCGTGTCCTGAGCTGAAGTCAGGGCCCTCACACAGGAAAAGATCAGTCGTGTGATATTCCCGTCTCTGGACAACGAGCCGGCTAACGTCACACGTTTCCTCTGAGAAACACTTTGATGAGGTTCTCACATCGTATGAGAGTCTGACAATGTTAGATCCACTAACACAAATGTTTTATTCCCCATTTGTTACCAGGTGCTGATAGTGTTCAGATATGTAATGAGGTCAACTTAAAATCCTCTCAAAGTACCATTTTTACAACTTGGTAATAAGAAATTACAACAACACACAGACTCATCGGTCAGTGACAGGTTTGCTGAGATGGCACCGATGGAAAAAAAAAGCACTCGCAGAGATTTGTTTCATGTGAAGGTTAAAATTCACATTGTGTCCAAAACAAGTCCATCCAGCGTAACAGAGATAAGACACGACAGTTCTGGGAAATCCACATGCTGTGATCAGCAGCAAAGTGGGCAGAGCAGAATAAACAGCTGGAGCATGACTAAACAGCTGTGACCATAATAAGAGCAGCAGCAGCTGATGAAGCACAAACTCTGTAACGGTGACATTTTCCTCACCGTCTGTGCCGAGCTCATCGTTTCCTCTGTAGCGGCTGAGCCAAGTCCAAAACGTTCCTCCGCTGCTCCGTCAGACTCTTCTCCTCCTGCTGATCAGCTGGGGCACAGAAACAGAACAACAAATAAACATAATTCGTTTCTTCAGTTTTTCCTGTGACTTTAGAGCCACAATAATCAAAAGACTTAAATTCTGCTCCTTCAGCAGAAGATCTGACAATGAGTCGTGTTTTTAATATTTTATGCAGCACTGACTGATTTATCTGCCTACAATCAGTGAACATACGCAGGTCTGCTGTTGAGTTTCTCCTGCTGTAACGTTAAAGGACAGCGTAGCTGACTGTGCAGGTGCCTGTAAAAAAATGTCAAAACAACCTTCTGCCATCTGCACTCAGATGAGCAGAGTCCATACAGATGAACCTGAGGCAGCTCCACACAGCAGACACGACCTCCGTGTCTGCCTTACTTACAAAAACACTGAAATAAATCTAACGTCAGGGTTTTTTTCTTCTTTTGTCCAGGATGATTTTAGTTTTGAGTTAAAATTGTATTCAAGTGCTAAAGCATGAAGTGCCAGGAGCTGATAACCGAACAGCAGGAAATGATCACTTATATTTCTGTTCCTGTCGGCACAGGTGGAAACAGTGCGCACATTCTTCGTTCAAGCTGAAGTACAGATGTTACTGCAGTACTCGAGTACAAGTCAAAAAGTCTCTGAAATGCCTAAAAGTAAAAAAGCAGCTGGTTGAAGCTGTTTCTGTGCAAACATAACTCAGATTAACTTAATTATACTTCATTTTTTGTAACATCCGTTATGTAAAACACACGCAGAGAAACAGCTGTTTAAGTTCGCCTACATGGCTGACTTTCCACATCTAAACAGAAAAATAAATGTTTGCCTGTTTCATCTCTGCGTCAGCTACATCAGTCCTGAGTGAAAAATGCTTCCACGCCACGTTTGTCTTTTATTCTTTTAGTGTCGTCGCGCCCTCTGTGAGGTCGGGGAGGCACACATGAGGTGAGACGGCACCACAGAGGATTAATCAGCGGTTAAATAATTGTTTTTTAACCAGGAGGATTTTTTTCTCCATCCTTTCATCCGACCGTTGTCCCACTAAAACCATTTGGCCGACGAGGGGCTTTGCTGTCCCCTATAAAGAAGTCAGGTATGCCCGGAGCAGTTATAAGTCTAGCTGGACAGCGGGGCTTTGTTTTTGTCAGGCATTTCAATTGTTCAGCCCTCATGTTCACGCTGATGGGCCTCAAATCAGATTCTGAACAGGCATCTGCGCGGACACCCATACTGCAGTGGCAGCTTCTTTACTGTCACCAGTTAAACTCAAAACTCTCGTTTTTCCTTCTCGTGAACGACACTCCTGCAGGCTGTCGGGTGGAATAAAGAAACCTGCATTTAAAGATGGAAAGTTCCCCGAGTTTTGTTTTCCGGTTTCCTTATTTTCCGGTTTGTCGGGACCTCCGACACATCAGTTTGACATCATCCGCAGTCAACAGCGGGAGCACCGCGGAGAGCAGCAGAAGACCTCCTCAGGAGCTAAACCCAAGATTAACTGAGCTCTGATTAAAGTTAGCTCGGTGCTTACCTTCAGATGAAACCGAGAGAAACTCCTCGCCGATGCAGCCGGACGTCTCCTTTCCCCTCATCTTCCGGTTTTCTGGCGGGTGTCAAACAGTAATAGGTGCTTTACCGCCACCTGCTGGTGTGGAGAAACTGAACTCTGGTCGTTCTTTGACCTCTGTGAGGTTTTCAGTCAGTTTCCCTCCTCCAGCCTCATATTTCTGACAGTGTAACAGAACTCGCCCCGTGGTTTCATTCACTCCACGATAATCTCATTTTTAACATCTCTGTTCTGAACTATGTTTTTTTAAAACAGTGTGTCATCATATGACAGTTTCCTCTCTGCTCAATTCTCCAGTTTTCCTTTAAATCGTGTAAAACCATCCTTTTTTCAGGTTCTGCATTATTAAGCTCTGGATTTCTGTTCCCCTTCAGTGGACACGTTTTGGTGGCTTCTTTTGGTGATTTCTCTGGATTTTTTCTTCTTTTACTCTAAAATGATATTTTAACAGAGTCAGAGTCAGGGGGATAGACATACAGCAACATGAATTAGCAATTTTGGTGACTTAGAAAGTTGTCAGTGAACTGAGCTTCTTAGCATGGCCTCTTAACTTCTTGTGAGTGATTATGAGTAACCACAGCTGCTGACTTCTCTGAGGCCAGTTAAATAGGGCTCATTAGACACAAATGCCACAATGGGAAAGTCTATGGAGCTCAGCATAGATCTGAAAAAGCGAATTATTGATTTGGCCAAGTCAGGAAAGTCACTTGGGGCCATTTCAAAGCAGCTGCATGTCCCAAGAGCAACAGCGCAAACAATTGTTTGTAAGTATAAAGTGCATGGCACTGTTTTGTCTCTGGCACAATCAGGAAGAAAACGCAAGCTATCACCTGCTGCTGAGAGAAAATTGGTCAGGAGGGTGAAGAGTCAACCGAGAATCACCAAAAAGCAGATCTGCCAAGAATTAGAAGCTGCTGGAACACAGGTGTCATTGTCCACAGTCATACGTGTTTTGCATCTCCATGGACGGAGAGGCTGCCGTGCAAGAAGGAAGCCCTCGCTCCAAAAGCGGCACCTTAAGGTTCGACTGAAGTTTGCTGCTGATCACGTGGACATAAGATAAGACCCTCTGGAGGAAAGTTCTGTGGTCAGACGGAACAAAAAATCGAGCTTTTTGGCCACAATGCCCAGCGATATGTTTGGAGGAGAAAAAGTGAGGCCTTTAACCCCAAGAACACCATGCCTACAATCAAGCATGGTGGTGGGAGTATTATGCTGTGGGGCTGTTTTGCTGCCAATGGAACTGGTGCTTTACAGAGAGTAAATGAGATAATGAAGGAGGAGGATTACCTTCAAATTCTTCAACCTAAAATCATCACCTCAAAGGTTGGGTCTTGGGCACAGTTGGGTGTTCCAACAGGATAATGATCCCAAACACACATCAAAAGTGGTAAAGCAAGGCTAGTCAGGCTAGAATAGGGTTTTCGAAGCAAGTCCTGACTAACCCCTGAAACATGGGGCTAAGAAAAGTCAGTATGGTAAATGGTAATGGCCGTATGCGCTACTGTCCCCAAGACCCAAGCGCTTACACCTCGGCATCACATTCCCACGGTGTGGTCGCTGCATTGTACCACAGCGCCTGGGGGCACTGACAGACGTCAGGGCAGTAAATTGATGCAGAAAGCATCAAATTAACTGAAGCACCATGTCAAAGAGTGGTCAAGATTCAACAGAATGATGGCTACCAAAAGTCTAATTGAAGTAAATGGCTAGGGAGTGTTAAATATACACGCTGTTGCACATTTTAGCCCCAGGATCACTTTCATGTTAACCCAAAGTCATGCTCTCACAAAAGAGGACCCCTTTAGTGGTAGAAGATAAATGGGTGGCTAGATGTGGAAAAAAAGAAAGAATAAATTAAATATTGTAATACATAAAACTACAAATCTACTGCTTATTTGTTTGTTTGTGTGGTTTTATTTTGAACATGTTGAAATAATACAAGAACATCAAAGAAAAGAAAAAACACAATTAATCACAACAGAAAAAAAGCAAAACAGAATAATCCTAATAAATAATGTGGAGAAGCATGAGCCTATGTAACCCCCCATCTTTTTTCTTTTTGTACCAATAATCATCACCCTTTTCTTCCTGTTTACATCGTATCCAATCATAAATCCTTTCTTTACATGTTTACATCGTGCGCCAGGAGGTAAACATATTTATGGATCTCTGTAACCAGTATGATCCTTATGGCCCTTATTATTTGTTATATGGACAATGATGATAGTGAGCATTTATAAGTACTGGCCCAAACCTCTGCACAATAATTCATATAAAGTGAAAGCAGAATGTGTTTTGCTTTACTCAATATTGAAATGTTTCTTGGAACTGTGTTATGCATGTTTTATATGAGATTTCCATCTTATTTTATCATCTATTTTTTGTTATCATCTATTATATCCATCTATACCAAGGAACTTGTGCTGAACTCTTTCAATTTCCACAGCATCTATGTGAGTCTGCACTTTAGTTGGACAATTCCCAAACAGGATAATTTTAATTTTTAAGTAAAATTAAAATTATTCGCCCAGAAAAAACAAATATTTGTGTCATAAAACTGGTTTTAATGAACCAGATACTTTACAAATAACTAAATAAATACTGAATCCTTATGGATCAAGTACAGAACCTCCAGGAACACCACAAGCAATGTCCAAGCATGATGAGGAATATTCTCCCAACTTTCAAATTGTTTCCTGTCCCTTAAATAATTTTACAATCAGATGCAAAATTATTTACATCTGATTGTAAAATTAGATGTAAATAATCCATCCCATATCGTTTAATAGTGGTTATTAATTACGATTTCATGGTTGATTTTTTCTTAAATGCTTTTTGAAGATTTAGGAATAATCCAGCCACAAGCTGTTTCTGATCTACAGCATTTGTAACCTCCTTGATTAATACCAGTGTTTAATGGCTCAATCTGAATCGATACTGACCGTTATCCTACTGTTGACGGTCAGTATTACTTTTCCCCCCCGCCTGTCCCGTTTGGTTCTTTTGCCATCAGAATTATTGTTTAAAGGCCAAGAAAGATTCTCAACGGATTTACTTTACCAAATGGACCATCCCGGCCTTGCCGTATTGGTCCATTTGATTGACATTTGTTTTTATTGTTTATTTCATTTTATTTTCACTTGCTACAGGACTAGAGATGACTGAGGGAAAGAAAAGGGAGAAAGAAAGAGAGGTAGGGAAAGAAAAACAGCGGGTAAGAGGAACGGTGATCATTACAGTATACTAATACTACTAATACTGAATCGATACTACGGTCACTGACTGACTTATGACAGGTTGAATATTAATATTAACTAATTCAATAAATGACAAGCGAAACACTAACGGTGATATCAGAGGTTGCAAATAAAGACAGGAAATGAATCTGTGTCAGATCTCCTTCAGATTCAGCAGGAGGGGGGCGAGTGAGACGGAAACTCAGAGCTGTTGAGACATTTGTTAAGAACCTTTTTATTTGAAGTGTTTACCACATGAACATCTAACAGATACCGTTTAATATTTAGATCAACAAAAAAGTTGAATACAGTGCTCTTTTCTAATAAAAAGCTAGTTTCAACAATCAAGCAGTTGACTTGAGACGAACACTTCCCAGTGAACTTTAGGAATTTCTGAGTTACTAATGCAAGAAAATAATAACTACACAGAAAAAGCTGGCAAATAATAATTAAGTGGAATTTTCACAACTTGACAAACCAGTATTTTTTTTCATTCAGAACTTTATTCAAATGGTGAGTAAATTTCCTCAACAACCATACGAGATGACGAACCACACTCATTAAACAAAAATCTTGAGAGAAAAAGTCAGAGAAGTAAAATAATAATAATACTTTTCATTTTTTTTCAGTCCCCTACAAAAGGTTAAGTCTTATCTTCTTTACAAATTCTGAGTAGCAAAACAAGAAAGGTTCACAAATAATACAATTTCTGACAGCTAAACCACAATGCTGTTGTCTGAGGCAATAATTATTATGGAGACTCACGCTTGCATCACCCTTAGCAATGTTCAAATGTTGCTAAAATCCAAAGGAAGTGTTGACAAAGAACATAAAGGTAAACTAAAACTAAATTAAAAGTATGCAACTAAAACTTTTATAACCACCCAGAGGAAGTGTATTAAACATATGCAAATACTCCATTTCCACTGACTGGCAGTTGCTGGTTTGAAAAATTCTAGCACTGGTAAATTTTTTCAGACTGTTTCCAGTTTGAACAGTTTTATCTAATAAGAACTTGTGTGAATCTAACCAAACCAAAACATTCTGTCTAAACTTTGACTGACTGAGCTAATGGAACATGCAACATTAACAAAGGCCCAAGTGTTTCTTTCATTTAGGCTTAAGTCCCCTTACAGTCCTGGAGGTAATTTAATTTGCTTATTTAACAATATTTCTTTTTATCATTTCAATCTCTAAACCACTTTTTTACTCTACATTTTTACTGGTTTTCTCAGGGCCTATAGAGAAACTAGCACCACTGCACAACAGACCAATAAGGTCATCAAACAATGGATAATCTAATGTACCATTTTGTTGTACTGCTACCGAACTTTAAAGGTACTGAAAGTTAAGACAGTACACAAAACGTGACACTAACTGAAATCTCAGGAATCTATATCTATTCTGTGCAGCCTGATCTCGAGGGTTTTAAGTCTGAGACCATAAGTCTGGCTAGATGCTTCGAGGCACTTCCTTTTATCCAGTGAAGGAAATGATTTCTGCTCAGCATGTTTGACCTGATGTTTCCACAGACCTCGCGATGAAGCAAATATTTTTGGGCACTGGTAACAATAAAACTGCTTATTTGCAATGTGGCTGCGCTTGTGAATGGTGTAGGAATTGTGAGTCCTGAAACTCTTGTCGCACTGGTCACAGTCATACTGTTGCTCTTTGTCGTGAACATGTGCATGTCGTGCACGCATAGATGCTGAAATAAAGGATTTGTCACAGTGTTTGCACTTAAAAGGTTTCTCCCCAGTGTGGGTACGTTCGTGGTACTCAAATGAAGACAGGGAGTTGAATATCTTTCCACAAACTTCACAAGGAATTATTATCTCTTTGGTGTGGATGAGGTGATGTATGCGGTAAGATCTTGAATGTCTGAAGCTTTTCCCACACTCGTCACAGGAGTATGGTCTTTCTCCAGTGTGCCCACGTTCATGAAGCGTGCGATGACCTGAGGATGTGAAACTTTTCTCACAATGTCGACACTTGAATGGTTTCTCCCCTGTGTGAATTCGTTTGTGCCTTCGGAGACTACCTGCGTTGGTGAATGATGACTCACAGACATCACAGACATGACCTTTAACCCCACTGTGGACAATTTTGTGGCATTTTAATAGACCCAGTGTTGGGAAGCCTTTCCCACATTCTTTGCAATAGTTCAGTTTGTGTCCAGTGTGCATGTTCTGGTGTCTTCTTAAGGTTAACAGCTGGCTGAAAGTGTTTCCACACTGGACGCAGCGGTATGGTTTATTGCCACAATGCTGACAGCGTCGAGGATTTGAGCCATATGTGCTGCTCCATTTCTGAAACAATTACCAAAGGTTATAAGGAAAACAATCTTGGGTTTATAAATTACAGTGAATAATGAGCTAACAAAAAGCTGCATAATCAGTTACAGTCTGAGATCTGAGGTATTTACTTCTCACATCTAACACACTGACTCCGCACTTACTGTCTAATGTCTAAAATACTTAGAACAATATGATATGAAAAAAAAGATTTCAGAAAACATTTCTTGAAATCCATTTCAAATACCTGACAGTGATGGCACTTAATTGGTTTCTTTCCTTTGTGAATCTGTCGATGGTGCCACAGAGAGCTGGAACTTTTAAAACGCATACCACACTGGTCACATTTGACTGGTCTCTCCCCAGTGTGGTCTCGTTTGTGGATTATAAGGCTGCGATAATGGCTGTAAGCCTTCCCACACTGTTCACAGCGATGCGGTTTCTCCCCTGTGTGTGTAACTTTGTGGGCTTCTAGTCCAGAATACAAAGGAAAACATCTACCACATACTTCACAGCAGTACAGATCCTCTCCCGTGTGCATTCGTCGGTGTCTTTTCAGGGTCACTTTCTGGCTGAAGTTTTTTCCACAAAGGTCACAGCGATATGGCTTGAGTCCAGAGTGGGTATGCTGATGGAGAGTTAAGACTTGCTTGGAGGAAAAAGCTTTCCCACAATTATCACACTTGTATGGTTTCACTCCAGTATGCCTGTGTTGATGATTTTTTAAGTTACTCTTGCTGACAAAAGCCTTTCCACACAGCTCACAGCTGTGTGCCTTCACTCCACTGTGAACGAGCTCATGCCTCTTCAGGTATGCCAAATGAGCAAACTGCTTCCCACATTCATCACAGGAGTGTAGTTTCACTCCAGAGTGGGCAACTAGGTGCACTGCTAAGCTACGTTTTTTGGCATAAGCTCTTTCACACTGGGTACACTTGTATGGTTTTTCTCCAGTGTGAGTGCGTAGATGAATTTTGAGGTTGCCGGACTGTGTGAATCCTTTCTCACACTTATCACAGCGGTATACTTTATCACCAAAGTGGACTCGCTGGTGCCTTCTGAGCTCAGCTGATGAAGTGAAAGCTTCCTCGCACTGGTCACAAGAGTAACGCTTCTCCCTTGTATGAAGTTTACTGTGTTTCTTTAGATTTCCTTTCAAGAGGAAAGCTTTTCCACATATCTCACACAGGTACTGTTTCACATTTTCATGTATTTTCTTATGTGTTTTGAGGCTGGCTGTCCAACAGAAAGCTTTTCCACACTGGTCACAGGAATGTTGTTTTTTCCCAGCATGGCTGTTCTGGTGTTCTCTGAGACTATTTTGTTTTGTGAATCCTTTCCCACACTCATCACACCAGAACCTTTTTTCTCCAGTGTGAGCTCTCTTATGTACCTTCAGGTAGTTGAGTATACTGAAGGACTTGCCACACTCCTCACAGGTGTACGGCTTCTCTCCAGTGTGGATGCGCAGGTGTCTTTTCAAGGCTGCTATATGATTAAATGACTTTCCACACTGGCCACAGGAGTACGGTCTCCTTCCAGTGTGGGTGTTCTGGTGTTCTTTTAAAGCACATAAAACTGGGAAAGCTTTCTCACATTGATCACAGGGATATGGTTTTTCTCCAGTGTGGGTGCGCTTGTGTACTGTGAGGGCAGATGTGTGACGAAAAGTCTTTTGACACTGGTCACAGCTGAAGGGTTTTTCTCCAGTGTGAATACGTGTGTGAATTCTTAGAGCTGCTGCTGTGATAAAAGCCTTTTCACAGTGCTCACAGTTGAAGGGTTTCACTCCAGAGTGGATGCGTTGGTGGTTTCTGAGCTGTTTTGCAGTGGGAAAAGTCTTTCCACATTCTTCGCAGGGGTGTGATTTGTCTTTGTTTGTTGCTGGGGAAGCCTTATCATCCTGAGATCGCTGAGTTCTCACTTTGCTTTGTCTTTTACATTTCTGGAACAACAAACAGATACAGATTTATTTTTTGTTTGTTTGTTTTCTGTTCTCATGCTGTCCTCCCATAGGAGCCCAGCATGAGCAGAGGTCTCTTTTATCACTCTTGGACTTTCTCATTGTATTGTACATTTCTGTGTTTTTCCATAATACTACTGATCTCTGATCTGTCTCCCCATGTGATGTCTGTGTTGTGTATGTAAGGTCGGGGGGGGGGGTCCCATTTCACTGCAGGGCAACTTGCATGTGGCAAATAAAGTTCTGATTGATTGATTGAGGAGTAGAGACAGTGAGTGCAAAGTATTCATAGTCAACCTTAAACCACATTGTTCTCTCATGAGAAAAAGGTGAGACCCATCTTTGTGACATTTTGTGTGATTAGGGCTGGGCCACATCATACAGTTCATGATGATACCATTATAATGTTAGGCAATGATAAGAAAATGAAATATCGCAATAGAATATGGGTAAAACGCGCCTGCGCAGTGCCTTTGTTTTCATACACACATCGCGGAAAAAGCATGGCGGCAACAGAGAATGAGGAGGGCGAAACCGGATCGTTAAATGAAACAGATGAACCACAATTGGTTTGTAAAAATGGTGCAACTTCAGTGGTGTGGAACTGGTTTGGCTTTCATCCGTCAGATACACACCAAAGCCCTATTTTTGGTAGAGCAAGCGGGCCGTCATTATTACCGAACCGATTTTATGTGCACGGCGCTCAAAAATCTGTCAAAAACTGTTTTAGTACGACTTTGCTGACCTACGAAGCCGCACCGCTTGATGGATTGTCGGAGCATTACGGCTATCGTAGGCGGAGCCTCGCGGAGTGATACGTACTGTGCTTCAACATAATGTTACCGTATTGTGTGTGTATAAGCTCTTTTTAAGTTTTGTGGATGTTATACATGGTTATGCTGAGGATATGTCAGCCAGTTTCCACTGGAAATGCCTTTTGGTTAAACTGTCAGCGAGGAATTTGCATTTGCACTGTAACATTTTTATATAACTTTAATGCACATAAAGAACAGCTGCTTGTTTAAGTGAAAACACACTGATGGGTTTGTTTGTTTTTTTGCACTAATAAAGTTGAGTTGTAAACTATTTTGTCTAGTGTCAGTTATATCGTTATCGCAAATTTTCAAATGTATATCGTGATAAATATCTTTGGTCATATCGCCCTGCTCTACTTGTAAATCAAATGTGTAGTTGTGAACTGAGTTTTGTAACCTTGTAAACCAAAATATCTGAACATTTTATGTTTGTGCATCTGCAGATGAGAATTTGTAAAAAATATTTACACGAGTTACAATTTTTTTTGTTAAGGCCTGGTTACAGCAAAAAACTATGTGTAAAACTCTGCGCTCAGGTTTCCTGGCTGTGTATGAGTTTCAACTTACAAGTAGGGGTGGGCGATAGAAATGATATAAATTTGGCCAACGATAGAGATTTTGACTATATCGCACTATTGCGATAGCGCATGTTGACGATGTCATCAAGCTGCGCCTGTTTTGGTCTAAAGCATCGCAGCGGCTGCTGTCATATGTCACTGTATGATAATACAACCATTATCATCTGCAAATTATGCCGGGCGACAGTCATAGCAAAGAGATGAAGCACTTTTATCGAGTGGAAGAGAAGTTGGCGTTCATCCTCCGGCTTCACTGTGCTAATGTTATGCTAACATTGCTGTGTCGCTAGCAATCACGTAGCACAACATTATATACCAGGTAGTCCAATATCAGTAACCCTACAAACGTCACTGCTGTTTAGTTTTCTGTCTTCATTTATGTTGGAAGTGATAGCAGAGCTGTACGTTTGAATTAGTTTCAAAAATCTCTTAGAACATGTCATGTTTAGGTGTAAACTAGAAGCTAACTTCCTGTTAACTTCTATCTCTGTTAAATTTAATAAATTCTGTTTTCATGGATGCATCGATGTAAAACTTAATTGTTACACCCGATAAAGCAGCAACGCTGATGATTTAATTAAAGATGAAAGAATTTAGACCGTTTTTAACTCTTAGTATTCGTTTGACTTTGGGACCTGAAGCAGACGGAGTTTTGGACCCAGATTACTCCGCGAAGCTTTTCACTACGGCAGCCATAATGCTCTGATTATCCATCAAGCTGTGCAGCTTACCAAAGTTGTACTAAAACATTTTTTTAACAGATTTCTGCAGCCAAAATCGGTTCGAGGTCAGTAAGCACAACCAGAACTCATACATAAGGCACACTCTCGATTTTTGAGAAAATTAAAGGATTTTTAGTCCTTATAGTGTGGAAAATACGTTATACAGAAGAAAAGAATATATCGTGATATGAATTTTAGGCCATATCGCCCAGCCCTACTTACAAGTGCAAAGTTTTACTCAATCTTTGGGTTTGGCTGTCGGAGGGGTGCTTTACTGAGCCTCAGGTCCTGGAAGGGTAATACAGTTTGAGGCTGGAGGATCTCTATATAAATATCCCGTAGGGGTCATACAAGCTAGGTCCCTTAACTGTAGCTGTTGAAAGGATAAAGTTGTGGTATGTCAGTGGTCAGAAATACCTTTACTACTTTAGTATTACTTAAACACAAAGTCAGGACTGACCAGGGACCATTGCTGTGAGTCACAGTGCGCAGCATAAAGGCCCATTCACAACAGATGTGGTGTCACTGCACTCACTTGGGGTCATATTTTTGCAGCAGCTCTACGTGTACTAGATGCACCTGCTCCTTGTCATTTCAAAACACGTATATCTCTGACGTTATATCCTCTACAACAGTTTCTGTTGTATTATGTTCAAATGTTCAATAGGAAACAACTCATTCATAATGAAAGAAAGCTTTGTAACTATCCCGGCTAGTGAAGAGTGTCCTTTCCACAACACTTCCTTCCCCCTGAGGTCCACAGAGCTGTTGAAAAGGCTCTGGAGGTCTCTGTGCAAGCACATAAACCTGTGACACTAATCACTGAACTCAGACACGCACAGACTGTTGTCCTTCGTTGTGATGAAGGACCTGAAGCTCAGTAAAACACCCCTCCGACAGCCAAACTCATCTGCTCTCTGATTGGATTGTAAAATTTGCGTTTGACATGACATTGAACAGTCAGGTGAAAGGAAAAAAACTGGGTCGAGATTCGTACTCATAAGTTGAAACTCACACAGTCAGGGAAGCTAAGCACAGAGTTTTTTGCTTTGTATCTGTAAGCAGACAAAGAAATGTGTAACGTGTGCAAATTTGGATTTAGCTGTTATTTGTAGCTGACACTGAGGTGCACTCCTCACCTTCTTTGAAGAGCCCATTGTTCCTCTGCAGCGGCTGAAGCAGGACCGAGCTCCTCTTCCTCAGATCGTCTTCATCCCACCATCACATCAGCCTCCGTCTGTGTTTTCAGATTTCGACTCCACCCTTTATCTCGTAGATTCAGGATTCAATCCTAAACGTAAACATGACATAAAAGTCTGTAGATGATAAAGAACGTGTTCGTCACTGACTCTGAACACGCGTGAGTAAAGACGCACTCCTTCATCTCAGGATCATGATCTATTTTCATTGTATTTTAAAGACCTACAGAGCCCAGAATCTCAGATTATGATAACAGCTGATGTTGGGTGTGAGTAAACAGCTTATGCAGTATATGGACACACCCAAGAAAAAGACCTGGACTGTGGCTCGGTCCCCTTTTCAGATGGAAATAAATTCAGCATTTATGAACAACGATCCCAGAGTCTGGAGGGAGAGGGGAGTGATGCACACGCTGAAGTTTCTGCGGTCTGTGATGATTTGAGGCACCATGCTAGCTGCTGCTGTTGGTGGCGGTTGGTCCAAAGTCAACTCTGTTGTCTGTTACTTCTTCAAAAAAGTAACTGAATTAGTAACTGAGTTACAAGATTCTAAAAGTAATTAATTACTTGAAAATTAACAATTGCATTACTTAAAAAACAATGTTTAACCCTCTGGGCTCCAGGGTATAATTGGCCATTTTAACCACTTTGATGTTTCCTCCACATTTCACCTTTAAAAACTGTTTATTTGCCTTGTTTGGTCTCATCAGCACAGCCTCACGTGTCTGAATTTACAGTCATGTTTTCATTGTGACAAACTGTTTTAACACAATTGATCTAAAATCAGACAGAAAACATAAAATCAGAGTAGAAAATTATATTTTTTTACTGTAACAACCACAAACATATTTAATGATCATATTTCACAACTCTAAATGCAAATATAAATTGAATGTTACAATCATACGCACAAGTTTTGCAAACAACAAAGTTATTTGCATCCATTTACCTTTTACCCTTTTTTAAAATAACCATTTCAAACTGTTTACAGAACAATCAGCTGTTCTTCAACAAGATGCCACAAATTATTTGTGCCACTGCAAATATTTCTGTCCACTATAAAGGAAACATCACAGCCTGATACCTGCAGGTCTGACAGCAGCAGGTGTATCACTGCTGTTTCTACCTGGAGACAGCAGCCGCCTCATTGTTCTGACACACAACACACCACTATCCACAACACTACACACTAACTACACAAGACAACACACTAACTACACAAGACAACACACTAACTACACAAGACAACACACTAACTACACACTACAAACACGCTAAACGTCACAAATCTCTCACATCTCAAAACTCGCTCTCTCTCTTTTTCTGCTCTCTCTCTCCTAAAACTTCCCCTTTTTTCTCTCTCATAAGCAGAGAGGTCTCGCTGCTGTCCTCAGACAGTCAACATGAAACTATTGAGGAACAAACACGCGTTTATATTGTTTATCATGACTCTGGTTTTACTGGCCCATCAACACAGTTTATAAACTGGTATATGTCACCTTGTTGCTTTGTCTGTAAGTGGTCATGTGATTGACCACGACTCCTTTATTCTTCCTCAGTCAAACAGCAGCACTAACGTGATTGTTTTGCCCCCTGAGCTCCAGCTGTTGTGCTAGAAAGTCAACGCTGTTACTAGTAACACCATGACTGGTACTGTGACTCACTTTTTACTTTGCTTTTAATTCAAGTTCAGTTTGAGTACCATCAGGCCTGTTTGATGTTTTTAATGTTAATTTATTGTCATTTATCTGTATTTGTTTCTCTATTGTTTTTTCTTGCTCTTAACCTGCTGTGAAGCACTTTGGTTAACTCTGTTCCTTTTAAATGTGCTATACAAACACATTTTGAATTGAAATGAATTAACCTGGGGATGTGAGCTGCTTTATAAAAATCACCTGAAGAAGAATCTGCTGCGCACACATGAGGAAGTTTCTCCATAAAAGCAGGTAAAACCGTCTCTTTGCAGGTGAAATTTGAAAAAAAGGTTAAAGGCAATGAAATGGCAAATATCAGATCCACACAAAACTGTTCTCTGCACTACAATGTGATGCAATATGATTTACTCAAGTACCTTACTGAAGTAAACTTTGGATGTACTTGTTAATATGCAAACATTGTACTTTAAAGTTTTATTTCCTTCTTATTTTACAGATGTTCTACATGATGCTGCAGCAGAGGGGAATTCATTCAAACCATCTGCAGCTGCAACATTAAAATGAACAATAATATTATCGCAGATAAACCGTGTTTAATGAGTACGTCACGTCGACACTTAAACTTTGACTGCGAGTCAAAGGCTGTGGTGGAGACACTTTCGTGTGGCGCAGTGGGCTCGCGTTGTGTCCACCAGCCCGTCTCACACGTGTCAGCTTCAGGTACGCAGCTGCCTCCGCACGCGCCTAATGAGCGTCCGGGACATCGCGGGCTAACCTCAGGCGCAAACGCGGTGGTTTCCTCCGGACGAGCTCAGGCCCACAAACCCGGGCTGGAAGTCTTGGGTAAGGCTGGACGGTTGCGCTGAAGCGGATCTTCAATTTTTATCCTTCTTTTTCTGCAGCTGCTTCTTCTTCTTGTCTGACTGTACTTCCGTTGTTCCACCACCTCCGATCCGCATCATCGCCACCTGCTGGTCTGGAGTGCGAAGCAATAAACGAGCCTCCGTGAGCTGTGGAGGGCCTCACTTGCCAAAATAAGTCAAATTATTACATCATTTAACAATTAATTAAACACATGTCATTAACTAATTAAAAATGGAAGTAATTAAGTAGCTAATTAATCTAAGTATAATTAATTAATTAAATTATTTTTCTTTGAAGTTTGTAAAATATTTTGTTTGTAATTTCAGAATCAGCATACTTTAAGGAAAATGATGTGAGTTACAGTTGCTCCAGTACAGTAACAGTAAGAAAAACAGGCTAGACTATTTAACCATATAATATGTTACAGATTTAAGAAATAGCACAATATATACACAAATCACTCCATAATGGGATTGACAGAGGTGGTTATAGGTGGTAATACTGGCAGCAATATTACTGAGTAGAAAAGAGGGTGTGCAAAAAAAGGGTGTAACTATTGCAGTGTTTACAGTGTGTTAGATGGAGGAGTTGTACAGGGAGACGGCCACAGGCAGGAATGATTTCCTGTGTTGGTCAGTGGTGCTTTTGGGTCATCTCGGTCTCCCACTGAACGTGCTCCTGCGGCTACCCAGTACGTCATGGAGTGGGTGGGAGGTATTGCCCAGTATTGTCTTAATCTTGGACAACATCCACCTCTCAGACACCACCCTAACGGAGTCCAGCTCCATCGCCACAACATTACTGGCCTTGTGGATCAGTTTATTTAGTCTGTTGGCATCTGCGACCCTCAACCCGCTGCCCCAGCATGCAACAGCGTCGTGGATGTCACTGGCCACAACTGACTCCTGATTGACTGATTGATATGAGCCAGCAGCCTTTGAACAGCTGCAGTTAGGAGGATGTTTTCCTGCAGAGTTTTCTTCTAGGATGTGGAAAAAGCCTGATGGTACAACAACAGAAGTCTGGCTTCTTTGATACTGAGGAAAGAATTTCATTGTCCTCCAAATTTATCTTCTGAACATCTTCAAACTCTGTTTCGATGTGTCCAGCTGAAGAATAGTGGTTGGACAAAACAAGCCTTTAACCAGTGTTTCTGTGTGCATCCGCTCATAAGTTCTGCTGCATGTCTGACACTTGTAAGACAGACAAACATTCATCCTCATGGATGTCTCAGAACTGTGGGAGGAAGCCCGGGTTCGTGTAGAGAAGCCACATAGGGACACGGATGGACTTAAACTCTCCCTGATGTGACCACTGCACCACTTATTTCTTTCTTTTTCCCCACTGCAGGACAGAAATCATTCATTCTTGGGGAGCATGGCCAGACTTTAGGCTGGAATTGATGCACTGTAGAGCTGCACCTGTTTATGATAGGCAGAACTATTAGTGTACTATTAAAAGTTAATTAAAGGTTCTCTTTACTCAGCTGCAGCGATAGGGCTCAGTGTTCCTCTGTGTTTGTCTCCATCTAGTGGACAATCACATTTACTACATGCCAGCTTGCTCCCCCACCTTCAATAAAACAATTGTTGTATTATTAACTGGGTCTGTTTATATTTTGCAATAAGTGGTGAACTAAGAGTTTCCGGTGACTGACTGTGAGAAGTTTTAGCATCACAAACAGCAGAAACGTTTTTGTGCCATCTCAGCAGAGGTGGTGGGTTTCTGGGAGTTTTGTGGAGACTTCTGGTGCATTTGTTTTTTCATTTCTGCTCCCTCAGCGTAGTTTGTCTGCACCACTTGTTTCATTTATAACCCTAAATCAATAATAGACCATTACTTCAGCTCTGAGTGGGCTATTTATATAGACCATAAAATAAATAATCAAACAACAAGAAATAGTTTCCTAAAAGTTAATGAAAGTATTTTATTTACTTCATCGCGTTTCCGTTCTTATGATCTAATTTAAAACCTGCTTTATTCAATGTTAACTTTAAACCGTAACAACGCTATCAATAAAGGTTATTAAAACCCCCATTAGCTGTGTCCCTCCGCCCCCGATGTTTAAAACTCCTCTCCCTCTTCTGCCACGTTTTTGCTCCTCTCCAGAGGGAGGAACGACACTGGGAAGCAGCGCAGGAATCTGATTGGTGAGAAAACACAAGAACCCGCCTGTTGCCCCACCCACACACTCATTAGGCAGCTCTGATTTGTGAACTACTAAGCCAATCACGGTTACCATGGACTTTGGCTTTGCTGGTATCCAAGTGAGGACGTGATTTTTGGTGAACGCGTCGCTCCATCGCACAGAGCGGAGAGCAGAAAGCGAACAGGAGCTTTCACCGCGACAACCACGGCCAGGTTAGAGAGTCACCTCATCGCTGCTTGACTGAAACAAACATCGGATACTTTACGAAGCAATGGCGCAGAGAAAGAATCCCAGAAACCACTCAAAAAAAGGTACGTACCCTTTATCTGACTGGGTTCTCCCGCCTGTGTCTCTAATTCAGACTTCCGTTTAACATTCTGCAGTTTATAGCTATTTTCAGTCTTTGGAAAGGATCGCGTGTAGTACATCAAAAGCGAGAATATATTTTTAATCCATAAGATTAGTTCTTCGATTCGGCTAACACACTGATACAAAATATAACGTAGACTCCTACTTTCGGAGGTAGATCTCCCGTGGTTCCAACAGCGCAAAGTGCGCACTGCCTGGCGTCCTGAAGCGTCATTAACATGCTGTTAAATATCTAATTATAATAAACGCATCACAATTGCTGTATTTTACTGAAGCCGAGTGGAGAAGTGGTTTTTAAATATTCCCGCAGATGTCGTATTTTATGTTTATAACTTGTAGCGCCGTCTCTAAACAAATGCATATTCGACTGGAAGAATTTTCAATGGAGTCTGGTTGGATGTTCTCGCGATACAAGAGAGCGGGACTGGTTTCGCCCCTTTCTCTGCTAGCGCTGCTAAATGAGCACAATAAAGCAGACTCCCAGTTTAACCTCCCTGATAAATCCCGGCATGCTCTGTGTGATTATAGCTTCATTGCCCATCGGTAACATGAAAGTGGCCGTGGAAACGACGCTAAGCTAACCTAGCCCCCATCAATAACAGCCTGCTAACGGCAGCTAACTTTCTCCCAGGCAGCAGTGAGGGGTTCATGTTATCTCTGTTATCTGTGCGGGAGTTTACTGGCCCCGCTCATTATTTACACATTTATAAGCCCGATATAAACCGGGTTATAACTCACTGCAATCTGTAATTAATTTAAAGGGCAAAAACACATGAATCATGCTTTCACTGACATTCCTGAGACAGTCTGAGGTCTTTACACAGGGTCCCCAAAAACCTGAAATACAAACACATATAATTTCACATCAAAGATAAATGTTGATGTTTCTGTTGGGTGTTACAAAGTGCTCACTGCTGCTGCTGTAACATTTTAGCTTTTAAACATTCAACAGTGTTACCTCCACGTTTCTCTCACACATGCTTTCCATTTGTAACAACACATGCAAACATCTGTTCGATCAGGTGAGAGCAAGAATAACACCCGTTTGACATCCGTGACTGTGTGCACACACAACTCTGACACGCACACACACACATAAACGCACATACACAGTGACGAGTGATGGATCGTAAGGTTCTTATCACATAAAAGCAGAACTGGCTGTAATGAGGTACTCTAAGACCAGAGCAGCCTCTTCATGGTTGTTAATACAAACAGGAAGTTTGCTTTTTTTTCACAAACCATGAAGAGTGCCCCCACCCCACATGCACACACACACACACGCACGCACACACACACACACACACACACACACACACACACACACACACACACGTTACTAGAGCCTCTTTATTTTTCATGTGTCCAAATGCCCAAACATCATGTGTAACCCTCCATGCTGGTGCGAGCTTGTAAACCTGTGATATGAGCACTGGAAATAATTTTCCGACCACTATGAGGAAATCTTGGCTGAATATAAAACCACCTGGAACAGCTGGCTTTTGATGTACTTGTTCAGCTGCTGTTTAAAAGGTGGCTGGAGACCACAAACAAAATCGTTGTGATTTCCAATCAGCTTCCAGCGTTGTTGCTAAGGAGACGGACCACTCACATTCAGATGCTGTCTTCAGAGTGACTTTGGTGGGTCGAGGTAGAGACAAAAGGGTAATACAGCTGAGTCGCTCTGCTATCAGTTCATTAGAATCAATTCCAGAAGTTGCTTCACAAAGAGTGATACAGTTGCTGAAGGGCAGCAGCTTTACTGTAAAACGACACAGGTTGGTTTTTATACAGGCAGCCGAGTCAGCGCTGGAAAGATAAGCTGTGCTCATCAGTGCACCACTACCACACTTGTTCTCTTAGTCTGCAAGATTACACTATTGTGCTGTTTCCATTTCGTTGTATATTCAGTACCAGTAGGCGCTTCGAGTCACGAGCTCCAAACGCAGTGATCTGATTGGTCAGGTCTGTTTATTAAATATGAAAAATCGAGCACGATCCAAAAAAATGAAGTGCCTCAAATTCGTCCTATTAAATTACGCTGTTGGCGATGCATTGAGAGCAGGAAAATATCTTTAACACATGAAATTATTTGACCCATTTTATGCGTTTGGTGCATAAAGACCTCGAGAGTAAACGTTGTCAGCCTGAGTCGGACCGTACATTGACCTCTGACCTCTGGTCGTCCGGAGCCTGAACCTGTGGGTCATACCTGCTGATACCGTCGTTACTCTTGTGTTTGAACCATCGCGAGCGCTTGAACTGCCGTTTGTGTTCTCGGATCTCGTCTTTAAAACAGGTCATCCAAAAATATTTGTATTCAGGGGAAAAACGCGCTCTGCTTGCAAAACTGCCACACTTATGGGGGTGTTATCCACCATTAACACCCACTTCACTCAGAGCCCCAACAGCTGTGTGAAGCGCTCTCTCGGGGATGTTTTCATTGGTTCCCTGCTGTGGTTCAGGACCAGTACAGCACCTTGGTTTTTCTGGCGTGGCCGTACTACCTGCTGATTATTTCTGAAATGCCGCAACAGCTGAGAGAGTCCAGAAATGCCGGTGTCAAGGTTATGCGGGGGCTATTCTGTCCTCTCTGGCATCTCTCAGCCAGCGTCGCAGGGTTTGTCAGCTCTAATAATAGTGTGGATCAGGTTCAGCAGCCCGTCACAATCCCTGTGCTGCTGGGAGGAAGAGGAGGAGCTCCTTCACTCTTTGTCTTTGCTCGGAGACGCTGAGAGTCGCTGAAGCTTTTTGACGATCGTTCGTTTAGAGTCTTTGTTCTTTCGGATTGTTTTTGTCTCCTTCTGTCACTTCGTTGAGTTCCTCCTCGAACTTTTAAAGCTGCTTGTTTTCTTCAAGCACGCCGCCACCTTGTTGAGAAGACTCCGATAGTTTTGGTGCGTTAATCTTCGGTCTGTGACGTCTTCAGGTTTTGTCCTGCAGGTCAGTTTCATCTTGTGCGTGAAGGAGCTTCACTTTCTGTTTTTAATGTTTTTGATGCTGGTTTAGTGTGGTGCTTCCACCCATGGAGCGATACCGCCACTACGGCACCTCCTACACCTCCTCTCCTGGTGCAGCTCATGTAGAGGAGATCCACGCCGAGGAGGAGGAGGAGGAGGTGGAGGAGGTGATGTACACTGAAGAGGAGGTGGAGCCGCTGTTAGAAGATGAAATGCAGCCTCTGCTGCAGGAGACAGGTAGGACTGAGGCATGCATGAGGTTTGGTTCAGTTTAGGTTTGGCTCTCACCTGGTCGGGTTTGGCTCGTTTAGGAGGCGTGAAGGGGGAGGAGGAAGTGACACGTGCACAGAAGGAAGTGCAGCCTGTTGTCCAGGAGACAGGTAGGACAGGCATGGACTGGCCCGGTTTGGAACACTTCTTAGAAGGTCAGAGTTTCGTGTGGTTTCACCTCGTATGGTGTGCAGCATGCTTTTAACACAAACTCGGCTACATCCTGTGGCAGCTTTTCACCTGGTGATGCTGTGAAGGCTTGTGGTGATTTTGGTGTGAAGCGAATGTGTCTCAGCATCAGTTTGTTGGCGTCGGTATTCAGATTACACGTCATTGTGTCTAATCCAAAATCTTTTAACATCAGGTTTAGGTTTAAGCAGACTTTTCACCGGAGCAAAGCTGTTTCTCTGTAGGCTTCCAGCAGGTACAGTGATAATGTTTTTATAGGAATCGTACAATCGCAGTTGTTGCATCGCCCTGATTTCAGTTACACTTTGATGAAGGTTACGGTGCAGGGTGGGAGGTCGCTGCACAGCTGTGGATTGAATTTCCATCCAAAGTGTAAATTCCCAGTAACTCAGACAAAGTACTTGAAACCCAAAGTGACCAAAGTTTGCTTGAGTTTCTCGGGTTTGTGGGACGTCAGGTCAGCAGTGATGAAGACGATTTACTGGGTTTACTGGGCTGTAAAGTCCACGTTCCCACCCTGAGAGAGGTGTGTGAGGGTCGTGAGTAAATGTCCATGCCTTACTTGGATACAGGAAGCTGCTGTTTGCTGTGCTGTAGCAGTGCTTGGTTACACAAAGGGGATTTGTGTCTCCGGCTGGAATTGAACCAGCAATCATTTACTTAAACCCGCAGCAGGGTGTCCCACTGGGGGCGCCGTGGCTGCTTCGATGACTTTGGCTCCGTCCACACTCGCCCGGATAAGTTTGAAAACGGCGTTTTCGTCTGAAAACGCTCCGCGTCCACACTGGCGCTTTCAGTCGTTCTCACAGAGTTGTGCGTCCACATTGAAACAACTGAAGCGCTTACGGTCCAGTCCTGCACATGCGTGAAACACAAGAAGCTTCATTTCTGTCTGCCGTGTATTAGTTTCCGGCTCTTTGTAACGTCGCAGCAGAATGTCGAGGGAAAGCACCGAGTTATTTAAACAGACTCACAATGAGGTGGAGTTGTTGCTGCGAGTAACACAAAAGTACAAAGTTGCAAAAGCGAGTGAGAGTTAAAGAATTTGAAGAAAAGCTGTCTGGAGCACGTACAGACTGATATTAATCTTTAATAAGGCTGTCAAACACCTGCTGTATAACGCCCTCCGCTATCTTAGTTTCATTGGTCACATGACTGCATCACATGACTAAAATGTGTCATCGTTTTTGAAAAGGCTCGGGGTTCGCTGTCCACACTGCAATGCGAAAACGGCGTTTTCAAATGTGTCCGCTTTGGAGAACGTTTTCCAAAGGTTTCTGCAAACGGCGTCTCAGTGTGGACGGGAGGCCAAAAAGATGCGTTTTCAAACCAAAGCGTATTCATGTGGACGTAGCCTCAGTGTGGACGTAGCCTCAGTGTGGACGTAGCCTTAGTGTGGACGTAGCCTTAGTGTGGACGTAGCCTCGGTGTGGACGTAGCCTTAGTGTGGACGTAGCCTTAGTGTGGACGTAGCCTTAGTGTGGACGTAGCCTCGGTGTGGACGTAGCCTTAGTGTGGACGTAGCCTTAGTGTGGACGTAGCCTCAGTGTGGACGTAGCCTCGGTGTGGACGTAGCCTTAGTGTGGACGTAGCCTCAGTGTGGACGTAGCCTCGGTGTGGACGTAGCCTCGGTGTGGACGTAACCTTAGTGTGGACGTAGCCTCAGTGTGGACGTAGCCTCAGTGTGGACGTAGCCTTAGTGTGGACGTAGCCTTAGTGTGGACGTAGCCTCGGTGTGGACGTAGCCTTAGTGTGGACATAGCTTTAGTGTGGAGGTAACCTTAGTGTGGACGTAGCCTTAGTGTGGACGTAGCCTCGGTGTGGACGTAGCCTCGGTGTGGACGTAGCCTCGGTGTGGACGTAGCCTCAGTGTGGACGTAGCTTCAGTGTGGACGTAGCCTCAGTGTGGACGTAGCCTCAGTGTGGACGTAGCCTCAGTGTGGACGTAGCCTCGGTGTGGACGTAGCCTCAGTGTGGACGTAGCCTTAGATAACCGTAACCTTTGCTCTTTAAACTCTAAAGCTAGTTCTTCGTCCTGGTGTCTGAACCAGGTGAAACTCACAGCACCTTAGCTGTGACCCACAAACACTGCCGGGTGTTTATCAGCCACATCAGGACCGAGGTGATGCTTTTTCCATCACTGCTGTCATTACGTGCTGCTTTCTACAGTCTTTAGTGCTTTTAGAGACACTTGAGGTGTTTTAACCGCACACGTGTTGAACGCAGCCTCGGGCTATTTCAGGAGTGCTCTTAGTGACATTTTCACGCAGTGCAAAAGCAGACAGCTGTTCTTTATCTGCAGCCTGTTCAGTCCTGAAACAGCTGTTGTCATCTCTCTCTCTCTCTGTTGGGGTCATATTGACTCGGTGTCTCTCGCTCTATTCCTGGGTCGGGTTGTCCTTTGCGGAGCCATGTTGCCCCTCTCTCTGTTCCCTCTTTGTTTTTCCTGGACGTTCAGACTTTCACCAGAAGTTTTCCTTCAGCCGACACTCCGACCTACAGTTTAATCACGTCATAGCGCTCTCCGCCTGTACTTCCTGTCTCGCTCTCCCACTCGGTCTCCTCGTTTTCCCAAAGCACTTAAAATAGTACGACAATGTGCCAAATCTGTCCTGAGGAAAACCAGCTGGAAACATGACGCCTCAGTCCACTAAGTCTGAACCTTAGTCACTAAAGAGGGCTTAAATCTGATCGCCCAGCTTCAGCCTGCTGCTGTTTGCTGATGTCATAACACATTAATATGCTTGATTACCTGTGCAGGTGAGCAAGACTGCTGCACAGGTACTGGTGCACATGTGTGTGCATGTTCCTTATTTTCTGGTCGTTTTGTAAATAAAAAAATCTTTTTCTCTGTTTGCTGTTTAAGTTTTGTTTTGCTTTTTTAATTTCATAAATAAATGTTTTCAGTGTTTTTGAGCCTCGTCACTTCAGGAGTGCAGGACACGTCCACACGATAAAGCTGCCGTCAGGTTTGACGCCTGCTCCAGTCATTGCATTTTGTTTGGCGATCAATCAGCACCAGCGTTGTTCTCCAGCTCGTGCTGTGACGATGAAAGTTTGCATACATTTTGTGAAATACACAAAACTTATTGCACGAGAACATTTTTATTTTCAGTGGTGCAGATTTGAACCTGCGCGCTGTCGTCCTCTCTGCGACGGTTTGAAATAAAGACGTGGCCCCGATGCTCAGATTTCACTTCATTCTTCAACAACAAAGCTCTGTGCTGTGTGATCTTGTCTGTCTGTGGGTGACACCGAGTATGTTGCTATCAGCACGTTAACTACTGATCTAAATCTGGCAGCAGGCGCGATCGTGCCTCAGTCGACACGTTCAAAGAAGAAATAAATGTTTCTCAAACTGGCTTTGGTATTAACATCAGCTTTTCACACCTGCAGAGGGGAAGACGGTGCCGGTGGAGAGCAAAAATGGAAAGAGGACAGAGGGAGGAGGCGGAGGAGATGCAGGTGGAGGCCCAAAGTACTCCGTGTTCACCTGGTTTGTGGTCCTGGGTCTGCTGGGAGTCTGGAGCTCTGTGGCCGTGGTCTACTTCGACATCGTGGACTACGACACCGTGATCGGTGAGTTGGAGGGCAGGCGTGATAACATGGTGTAATTTAATGGAAGCAGACGCATGATTGATTCAGTGCCCAAATTCCTGAAGCTCTTATTTTGAAGGGGTGCAGACTTTGAACAGCTAAAAGCAGTGAGGGATTGTTTTCTGGCAGAAGAGAGAAGTGGCTAACATGCGTCGATGTGGTTGTTTTGCAGAAGTAAAGCAGACATTCAGCATTTCATAAACCTCATCTTAATCTTCCTCCTGAATGAAGATGACATGCAGATTATCCTGTGATTATAAAAGTGAGCTCGGGTGAATTGCTCAACGTGTGGGGGCCCCACACGCTACTTCAGTCAGCAAACATCTCACCAAGCAGCAGGCCGTGTTTAGGAACAGCGCTCCACGCTGGTCACATGCAGTGAAAGTGGGATTGTGTGATAATCTGTTCAAACATCGAACTGAGGCAGCGCCTGGAGGTTCAGACGGTCCAACTAGTGTGGCCGTTCTCCCGGCTGTTACAGTTTAATATCCACAAAGAAGAGGAAGAAGAAGTGCACATAAAATGAGATCGTCTTTGTTTACACGCCGTTTCTGATAAAACGACACAAAATTCCAAAACGCTTTGTCGAGTCGACACGATGATGTCGTGATGTTTCTAAAGATGAGGAAGCAGATTCTGTGCTCATGAGAAAGCTGGCTTTTCAGTTTGTAGGCACCCAGTGAATGACCCAGGGCGGACTCAAACCCAGGCCACCGTAGATGGGTCGCCTGATCACTCCAGAGCGCTAAAGCAGCTCTCAGATCAGTTTCCTGTGCGTGAAAGACGGCCTCCTGCCATCTTCAGGCTCTGCGTTTCAGACCACTCCTGTTCATCTCGATCCGATGCTTTGATAACAGACTTACTGAAAGTTTTGATGTCAGCTTGATAAACACCTTATCTTTTGTCTGATCTTTCACTTTCCCGCCTCTTTGCTGAGCTGCAGCACCACCTCGTCGCTGTTGCTTCATAAGTTTTCACAAATTTGCTCCCAAACTATAAAAATATTTACGAGTTAAATAATTTAACTGTGGTCGGTACAGACGACCCAACATGTCTTTACTGACCCTGGACCATCATTTATCCTGACGCAGAGTTACCTGACCAATCACAGTGCTGTCCACTGATCGGGTTTATTCTCAGCTGTGGGCTCTCCACAGTGGATCATGTCACGGTTACATCTAAATGTTACAAGACGACGATCCTTGGCAGTCTTTCTCTTCCTTCGGGTTCGTCTCCAACGTGAGAGCAGCGTGAGAACGTTTGTGGAGTCCCGCCGTGTGCAGAGAAGGAGACGTGCATCTGTTGGCCTATTTGGTTTGGTTCTCAGCAGCATTTCTGTCTGGGTCTCCAGCGTTCACACACACTGAAACACAATGTCAAAGTAGTGGTTTTTGTACAGGAACCCGGTGACTTCTTCATGTGGTTTGATGCCGAGTTTTCACAGCGCCTTCCTCTCAGTCAGACGTGAACAAACACAGCGTTTCAAAAGTACAATAGCGTTTTGGTCTGTGTGCACAAATGTATTCCACACATGCGTGCTGTGATTGAATGATTTCAATGTGCCGTTAGCCGATTGTGGGGAGCTCTGAGTGTCTGCAGCTTAAAGCAGTGATGCTTTTTGGTGTGCGTACCAAAAGGAACGAGACAAGCGGGAGGAAGTGAGCTTGTGGCCTGGAAATACACATGTTTGCTGTGGTCTGTGGTCGGTTGGGTTATTAACAGCTTTCATCCTGGCATACAAAAAGCTTAAATGCCATCCGAGGCCAGGTTGGAGCTTTGGACGACCTCCGGAGAAAACGGACCCAAGATAAACGTCAAAGAGCCAGAGGGAAGTTTGCTGAAATGTGTGCTCGCTAGACTTTTGGTCACGTTTTACAATCACTACAGTTTCAAAATGACTGAATGTGAAATACAGCCACCAGTTCCTCTTCTGTTTTTGAGCTCCTGACTCCAGTTAGGGTCAGTAAAGTAGTTTTGGGGGATTTTTTTGGTTTTGTTTCTTGGGCTCTGACTGTTTTTTAGTCACGCCAACTTTGCTGTTTGATCACGCGGTTCTGATCAGTTCATCGTCGAGTCACAATTTCTGCACAGCAGTCCTGAGCTATCAGTCCCAAAATAAGACTGGAGGGTTAAGCTTCCAGGTTAAAGAACGCCGTCCATAAAATCTGCACAGGAAACGCTGAAACCAGGAGACGGCTGCCACCTGTCGTAACTCGCACACCTGAAAGCAACAAGGATGCGTGACAACGCCACAGCGGACTGATCTCAAGACCCTGGTTCCACTTCTTTGTGGGAAAATGCGCTTTTTTAAGTGAAAGGTAACAACAGCGAAAACGGCGACTCTGCTGTGTCACATTACAAACTGATCCTCATCTCAAACTTCCCTCCTCAGACTGATAAACGACCTTGTATCTGTAGACATCATGACTCCATTGTGCACACACATCGGCCACAGCTGTGAGCAACTTCCTGTTCAGCTCTCAGTTACGAGCTTTCATTATATGGAAATGATAACCACAGTGAGACAGGCTAACTGAGACGTGAGCGCCGTTGGTTGACTCTGCTTCTGTACAGCAGTTTGGATCACGTCATGGCGTCAGCTGCACAGCGTGCAGACATGCAGACGGCGAAATCCTGTCAGGGTTTCTGCTTTTTAGTTTTTTCAGACAGATGCAGAGAAGATTGACAGGAAAGCAGAGAAGGAGCTGCAGGCCGGACTCCAACCCGGGACGGCTGTATGGCATGTGGTCGCCTGCTCACCCACTGCGCTAAACCGATGGCTGATTCAGTGTTTCTGTAAAGGAAAGTGTGTTTCTGATACTAGAAATGAATATTAAATGAATTCTAACAACAGCTGATCAAGCTTAAACGTGCTGCTGCTGTTTAGCACGACATCGCTGGTTTCTTTCTGGTGCAAAGTGGGAGATAAACAAACGAGAGACGATCAGCTGATCATTGATCAGTTTCATGATTGAAGTAGAAACAGGAGAGGGAGGGGGAGAGGGTGAGAGGAGAAGAGGCAGCTGCAGCGTAAAGACAGAGTAACTCCAGCTTTGTCTTTTTCATTGTAGCTGAAGTCCGGGACAAACTGTTCCTTTTCACCTCAACACGAAACGCATAATATTTTCTCTGAATACGAGACGATTCTGTTTTAATTAACCTTATGAACAAAATAAAGTTCACCATCAGTAACATAGCACCACCCAGCTGTATAGAAACTCCGTCATGCTAGCTAGCACGCAGTACGGAAAAAGTCAACACAACGAAAATAAACTCCACCTAAACTTGGTTCATATCTGACCCAGATACACTGCAGGTCATAACTTCTTACCTGAAGTTCATTTCACCTGACACTCTCGGACCGGCGGCCGCCTCGGGTCTCTCCTCTTGCCTCCCCTTCCCTCCTCCACCTGCTGGCCTCCACCACTTACTAATGTTATTGAATCTGTGGAAGCTCCGCGATAGCCACCACACGAAGTAACAAATAACGAGCCCAGTTATCCCAGTAACGAGTAACGCATTCCTAGTTTTGGAATAATAACTAGTTACCGTGCTCGTTACCAATAATAACGTAGTTACTGTGACGCGTTACTTAATAACGCGTTAGTCCCAACACTGCTTCTGAGGGTGCATTAAACACATTAGAGGGTTAACTAGGCAACTGAGTTTGGGATTTTATGCTAGTGACCGACAGCCAGCTACAAAAAAATATATGTTTCTAAATGAGCTGGCCACGCTAGCACTTTGCTCGCCACCTCACCTCTCTGCCACGTTTACCTTTGTCCCCAAATTGGATTCAGGTTGATGGGTACAGAGCAAAGACTCACTGAATCAGTCAGGTGTGCTGGAAGTGGTGGGAAAGTGCACAAACAACTTTAATGGGGACAGCTGCTGTTTTTTGCTTTTTGTGGCAGAGTCACAGAATTTGTGGTTGTACTTGTTTTTGCAGCTAGCACGCAACGTGTGTGTGTGTGTGTGTGTGTGTGTGTGTGTGTGTGTGTGTGTGAGTGTGTGTGTGTGTGTGTGTGTGTGTGTGTCTGTGTGTGTGTGTGTACGTGTTGTGTGTGTGTGTGGTGTGTGTGTACGGTGTTTGTGTAGTGTGACGTGTGTGTGTGTACTTTGGGTGTGTGTGTGGTGTGTGTGTCGTTGTGTGCGTGTGTGTTTGTGTACGTGTGTGTGTGTGTGTTCTGGGTTTGTGTGTGTGTGTACGTGTGTGTTTGTCTGTGTGTGTGTCTGTGTGTGTGTGTGTGTGTGTTGTGTGTGTGTGTTTGTGTTTGTGTGGGTGTGTCTTGTGTGTGGTTGCGTGCGTGTGTGTGTGTGTGTTGTACGTGGGGTGTGTGTGTGCGGGTGCGTGTTTACGTTGTGTACGTTTGTGTGTGTGTCTGTGGGTGTGTTGCTAGTAGTGTGTGTGTGTGTGTGTGTGGTTGTGCTGTGTGTGTGTGCGTGTGTGTGTGTGTGTGTGTGTGTGTGTGCGTGTCCTGGAAGGTTTGTTTTTTCTAATGCTGATAACCATCGTTCGATAACGTGACTCACTGGGCAGACCGGTTTAAAACATGGTCGGGGACAAAAACAAGTCTGCTGCTGTCTAAATGAACCAAACTGCATTTTGTAAATAAGAGAAGATTGTAGCAGAAAAGGTTGTTTAATGTTTGCTGGAGGTGTTTCACTGTAAAGCAGAGTGACTGGTGAAGCCTTACAGGCTGATATCTCCTCTGTGCAGCGGGATCTGTGTAATAAAGTCTTTATTTGCTGTGTAAACGGTGCATATGTCATATGTTTACATCCCGGCCCTTCACAATAAAAGCCTCCCACTTTGCTGGAGGTGTTTCACTGTAAAGCAGAGCCATAAACTGTTTGTAATGACTGTGCTGATCTAAACAGTGACTCTGCAATGCTTTAACCTCCTGTGGCCTCTTCTTCCTCCCTCCTCTTCTTCCTCTTCTCTCTGTGTTATCTCTGCACGCAGCCAGAGCTAAGGAGTTTCGTATGAACTTTTCTGAAGTTTTACAAGGTACAGTCTCAACATTTAACCCGCCATAACTACACATCCCCATCCATCGTATTACACCCTGATTCCATCAGAGCCCACTGTGACTGCAAGCTGCAGGTGGAAGAATCACGTTTCTGCTTTTAAAATAGTTTAAAATGAACCTTCGACAGAATGTGAACAAACAGCAGCTGTGAAGTTGTGTCCAAGATGATGAAGAGAGTTTGATTAGAGGCAGAGCTCTGCCAGATTGTACAGAGAGTTAATGTAAGGGAAGTTGCATTGGTAACTACGGTTCTGTGAATTCCCGGGTGACTTTCAGTGGTGGTAAACGAGGTGGTCACCTTGTGTCTGCTTGTGCTGTAAACACAGCCGCATGTCTGAGTGTAGGCCGCCTGCGCGTGTACACTGTTGGTTACCACGTGGCAGCCAGCATCCATAGCAAACACTCCAGGTGAGCAGCTGTTATCCAGGAACTGGCAGAGCCGTAGTTACCTGCATGACTTCCTCTCTGTTTCGTTCACTTCTCTCATAGATCTGAGTGTCTCTGCTCAAATCTTATCTTGTCCTGCGAGTAGGGCTGCCACAAACGATTATTTTGATAGTCGACTAGTCACCGATTATTTTTGCGATTAGTCGACTAATCAGATCATGCATCCATTGGACGTAAAACTACAGCTTATTGCACCAGCAGCATCTGCTCTTATATAACTATCATTAGCTTACAGCTTTAAGTGTTTCAGGTCTGTGCTAACTAAAAATAAAGTCAAGATGATAGTTTATTAAATTTTAATGAAATTTGCAGATTGTTTCGGTGAACTTTAATAAACTCCTTGCTATCTAAAATATAACAGGACACCGGAGTAAATTCTCGAGCATCTCACACTTCTGATAATCAGCTGTCTGCTTGACGTTTATTCAGCTGTGTAAAAACTATAACTTTAACCTCAGCCAAACCGATTTACTCAGGAACAAATAAAATACTAAAAAAAAAGCCAAACAATAACATTTTAAGTTATCTAAGTGACTCATATATATTTAACCTGAGTAGCGAAAGACGGCGGTGGGTTTGAAAACGATTTGCGGGGAGTCCGGTGTTCTCACTGCGCTAGTGAGCCTAGCCCCCGGCTAGCTATCGAGCTAGTGGGTAACAGACATCTCCGAAAACGTCGGAGCGCTTTTGAAAATATGTGGTGTCCTGATAAACTGAGCAGATATTTGAGGTTTACACAGCTACATTCTCGCCTGAAAATATGTTAAACGTTTATTTTGTGACCCAGAAAGAATAATAAGAGTAACATTAAAACTAACTAGCTGCCGCCATTGTTGGAAACTGCGCTGGGGCGCGCTATGAATTCTGGGACACAGCTGCTGCTTCTTCTTCTTCTTCGGGGTTTAACGGCAGCTGACATCCTTGTACATGCAATGCTGCCATCTTCTGCTTCAGTCCGTTATTACACTCTTAAATCCTACTACTTATTCCAGCTTCAAACGACGCATCGACTATTAAATCAGTCGTCGACGATTTTGATAGTCGACGTAATCGTGACTAGTCGACAAATCGTGGCAGCCCTACCTGCGAGGAGACATGTCTACCTCGTTTACTCCTGCCTGTGGCCTGGTCTCTGAGCTGCCAGCGGTAGAGATGTCTGCCTTCTCTTTAATATTTAATATGATGGGACTAAAGGTGCTTGTTTTATATTTTGCTGTTTTATAGGTTTTGGTGGTCCGGCTAACTGAGAGGTCCACAAACTAAACAGCAGCATTTGAAATGCTTTCGATTTGTGGTTTGAGTCGGGGTCTGATCGGCGGGGCTGCTGCTTTATAACAGACAGAATTCTCCTCATCACCACATCCTTCCTCTTTTAACAGAGACACTTCCTCTGTGCACTTTAACACACTGATGCATGCTTTTATTTTTGTGACTATTTTTGCCTTTATTTGATAGAGCAGCAGTGAAGCACAGGCATGGAAGGGGGGAGAGAGAGAGCAGGGGGAGGGCACACAGCAGAGGCCCGCGGGTCGGGCTCGAACTCAGGCCGCCACATTTCATCGCCGCCTGCACCCAGAGAGGATGCTTTTAGTCTGTTTCTGTCACATGGTCTGAAGATAACTACCTTTTTTTATTTGGAGGTAGAAGGAGACACTTTCAGTTCTTCTATGTGGAAAAGCTTTTACTATGTGACCCCTGACCCGGCCGGTCAGAGCTTCATTTATCACTGCTGTGACTCTGAAGCCGGCCCTGTGACGGCATCAGGCAGAAAACGACCGAAACAAGACCGAAGGCCTGATTCACTAATGTGCAGCTAAACCATAAAGAACGAATTATTTATCCCTGCAGAAAGATGAAAAACATCAAAAACACACTTTGTTACATTTTCCTTTGTCCTTTTTCACCACCTGAGCTCTTGTAGTAACATCCTCTCATTACATTTTCTTCCTCTGCTGTGGTTTAATGGCACCAAATAGAGAACTGATACCATCTTAACAAAACTGGTGAATGCAAACCATGGATGGACACAGATGTAGCCACCGTGATGTCAGCACAGAGATCAGCATTTTTCCTTTCTGTCTTTCTTTTTCTGGCGCTTTGAATCCGACTCTTAGAATAACCAAAATTTACAACAAGGGTTTAAAGTTTTATTCAGTATGATCCAAGACGAGCGGCACATAGAAAATATGAGACACAGAGAACTTTACAGTGTTGCAGTTGACTCTGGTAGCTGCATGCACGAACATTTTCGTGTTTTTCAGAATTTGTTGGTCTAACTTCATCTCCTCTTCCTCCTCCAGGTAAACTGACGGCCTACGACACAGACGGAGACGGAGACTTTGACGTGGAGGACGCCAAAGTTCTGCTTGGCAAGTCTGCTTTAATTTTGCTGTTTGCTGCCCGCTTTTCTGCCTGCCTGATGTGGTTTACAGACGTGTGACAGTGCCTCGGATTCAGAGATTAACCCGTCGAACATAAACTGAGCTTAAAACCAGCTGAAGCATCACAGGAAGCCACAAAGCTCAGGTTTAACACAGAGTCAGCAGCGTGACTGCAAACGCAGACGAGATGCTCAGAGATGAAAGTGTGTGGGCCACGAGTCCATTGCTAATGGAGGAAAAAACCCTGAGATCAGACGGTGCTGTGAAACAGGGGAAGCATGCAAATATAAAGACGACTGCAGAACTGCAATAAAAATAAATGAAAATGAGCTGCAGCTCAGGGTTCTGACAGTTTAAATGTCCATCGCTGGCACAAAGAAGTGCCTCATCTACTGTATCAGTGTCCCTGCAGGTGGTTGCTAAAATCTGTCAAGTATGAATTTATAAATCAAGAGAGGAAGGTCTTAAACGGTCGTGAGGCACAGCAGGCGTGTTGTCATGTTTCAGGGTGTAGTTACGCGGCGCAAATTTTTGATTGTCGGCTGGTTGGTTGGGAAAAAATGAGACAGTCAGTAAGGGTTGGATCTCCAGCATGAAGAGAAAGTGAGGGAGGCTTTTCCCACATGAGAGCAGGACGTCATGGTCAAGCTTCTTCAAGTAATTAGTAAACAGACATCAGCTGAACATCTGGATGTTATAAGAATTGGCCTTTTTGTACGTTGTCATAGTTCTACTTCCTCTTTCATGGTTAAGTTATACATTACATATGCATATTATTACGAATCCCTAAGCCACAGAAAGCTGGCACAGCAGCCCTTCAGCCTTTCTCTGAGACAGAAGGTCGTTCGGTAGACGCTCTGGCTCGAGCTGCTGCTGCTGGACACTTCTAAGATTGGGTGGTTCGCTCAAGTCTTACTGGGTGGAGACCACGGGGCGCACTGGAGAGATTATGTGTGTCAGAGGGCTTGGGACCGCTGAAGGGTGTGTCCGAGGAGAGGTCAAGGAAAGGGAGGCTCAGCTCGCTGCCACCATGACCTCGAACAACATACGGAGAAAATGGATGGAAGGATAAACGTTCTGTAAAGCCAAAGAGTTTCACAAATCCTGCACAATAAACAGAGAACATCAGTGATCAGAGTGCTGAAGGGACACTGTTGAATATTTCCATACCTAAGTAGAACTAGAAAACCAGACCATGTTCCCTCACTTCTACTTAAATTTAGTGTGTTGAGGTCTCAGACGGGCCTTAAACACCGTTCATTATTTCACTGGTTCAGATTTAGCACTTAGTGTTACGCTGCTTTTACAAAACCTCGACAGGATTGTGAACATTTGTGGCTACTAGAGAAGTTCATTACGCAGCTGTCTCCAGTTTGAAAACGAGTGTTTAAACCAACCACAGCACAGCCCGCCTCTGATCTTCAGGTAGAAATGGATCAGCTGCAGGCATCGTTTTCTGTTTCCATGATTTGAAGCTTTTTTTTTTTGGACACTTTTCTTTGAGTTTCTCAACTACTGTCATTACCTTCAACAAAAGCGGAAGTTTTCATTTGAAACCTGTTTATGTATCTCAAAGATCAGTTTTCTGCTCTCTTTCACTTCAAAGATGGTCTTATTATTTATGAGGCCGAGAGCTTCTCCTTTTTTAGGTTTTGTTGTCAGTAAACTGAAGACAGTAACCGAGAGTGCAAACAGGAGGTGGTGTTTTCAGACTCTACCACGGCAGCTTTGCATGATTCCCACTTTAGAATAATCCTTCTTTGTCTGGGCTGTGGGCAACCCCATCAGTTCATCTTATGTCTGATCTGAGCCATAGTATCTGCTTCCTTTAAGCAATGTGGGTGGGGCTTGTGTGAAATGACCATATCAGGTAAAACCCTCCTTGTGACATCACACAGATCTAAGAATAGAAAAAACAGCTTGAACCTGAGTGTTTAGATCAATCTTCCAACTCATTGTTTGAAACTTTGTTAAAAATAAACATCCAGAGTTTGAACAGGTGATAAATGACTGGAAATAAGAAATGTATTGAGTCTTTGTTTTGATAGGGCCAGGCAAGTATTGCAACCTCCTGTAAATAACAACAGAGTGTTGATAGCATCCGCTGGCAGTATGAAGTCTTAATGGGAAGCTGTGTTATAGATGTCGTGTTTGAAGTAGACTTAGCAGGAACGTGGCCGCCTCTGTTCGTTTTTATTGAGCGGACGTCGTGTCAGAGGTCATCTGACGTGGTTGAGACAGGAAGTAAAATCTTTATTAAATGTCTATAATTCATCTTTAACTCACTATCTTTCTCTTGTCCCGTCTCATCACCCTGTATTTATTTATTTTACCACACTTTTTTGTTCCAGTTTACTCCCCCCGTCCATCCTCCCTCCATCGCATCATTTCCACTTCTTTTCCTTTATAATTTCCTCCTTTGATCCCTCTGCACTTCCACCCGTCCCTTTTCTTCTCTTCCTCTCTCTTCCGTCAGGCCTGACCAAAGATGGCAGCGGTAGTGCGAATGCCGAGTCGCTCGAGGAGGTTCTTAATATTTTAGCTGAGGAGGGCTCTGATTGGATCTATGGCTTCTTCACCTTCCTTTATGACGTAGTGTCCTCGCCCTTAGAGCCAGGTGAGGAGGAGGAAGCGGCGGCCTCTGAGATGATGGAGGAGGAGGAGGAGGAGGGCGGGACAGCCTCCTCGGATGACGGGGAGGTTAAAGGGGTCATACTGGACCTCCAGAACCAATAGGAAGCAGAGACACAGGCGGTAGGGAGGCTGCCTGGTCCCGACCAGACTGGGATGTGCTGTAGCCCAGTATGATTGGAGGAGGCCAAACAGGGCAGACTGGTCCGAGTTTTAATTTAATAAATCCGAAACACCACAAGCAGGAAGAGCTGAAGGCTGAAGGGATTCCAGATAACGATCGATCTACGGGATTCGTTTGTTTGACATTAACAGATTTTCTCCATCAGATAAAAAAGTCCTGTGAGGTCAGAGGTCAAACGGTAAAGCAGGTGCTAGTGGCAACTGGAGGAAAACTGAAGGAAATTCATTTTTAGGGACGATAACGAGTTTGAATTTAACCCAGCTGTTACCTCCGCTCTCATTCATGATAACATTTTTAAACAGACAGAAGACGTAAGCGACCGACCGCGAACAAAGCGAGAGCTTTGGTGCTGTAGCTGTACCGTACGGAGGGTCGAAAGTGCCAGGATAACAAAGTAAACAAGCCAGTAAATAATTCACAATACAGAAATAAAATACTACAAGACACCACTGACAACCAGTCAAAGGGAAACAAATAAAAAATAATTCAATAGAAAAATTCAGACTAAATTTATTCAAAAGGGAAAGTAATCATTGTCACGTTTTCTGAAACTATAAACACCTTTATTCATTTCTGTATAATTTATGATGCAGTTACCAGTGAAATATTCAACATATTAGTCATTTAATTTGTTAATTAATGTTTACATTTTTGGTCCTCCGTATAAGCGTTATATAAAATCAGTTATCCTTAAATGTGTGTCGTCACAGGTCAGTTTTATACAAACTCAAGGACACGATCTTTGATGTCACAGAGGGCGTTTATCCTCTTTATTCACCTTTATGTTCTCATTTTTGTGCGCAGCATAAATGTTTGCCTTTTATGACTTATTTTATCGTAAAGTGCTGGACTTACTGCACAAACACATTTGAGCCCATAAGCTGTTGTGATTATTTTCTCTGCACATGGTAACAAAAAGCAGGGGTGTGATGTGAGCGTCCATCACGTGGTTTCCTTCAGGTCAGTTTTAAAATCTTTACGGCGACGTTGCTGAAACTGATCAGAAATCTGTCGTTTGAGTAGTTTTTATTTGTGGTGTGTGCTTCTGCGTTGTTACGTATTGATCAGTCATTTCATACCAGTAGCGCAGAAACATAACTCGGACTTTTGTGAGGTCACTCGGGAGTTTCCAGGGTTAGAAAGAAGGTTTGCTGTTTGTGGTAAGTTGTGCTGCTGGCCTCACCTGCTTCACAGCAGATTATTGCTGAGATAAGAGATCAGCTAGTATGAAATCACCACCTCTCACCAAAGTCCTGCCACGACCCTCAGAGCGTGGATCGTAAGAGGACCAAAGATTGTTAGGTGTGAAAACATGGTCACTGTTCTATAAGCTCAGCATGAAATCCTAAAATAGAGCACTTACCGCTCGTATGTGTTGACTTCTCTCTTTACTTGTTCCCTATTTATCATCAGCACGATTGCAGCTGAAGGCCTGCTTTCTAAACTCTGCACAGGTTTAACCCTTTAGAGCCGGTCGGAGCGGGCACGCTCTGTTTTGCGCAACTATTTTTAAATCCCGGTAGCTCTGCAACCACGTAAGCTAGCGCAATAATTTGTTTTGCATATGGAACCGGAGGAGTTGTACTTACATCTTATGCCATCAGCTTGTCCTAGGTCACAGTTTCCTTCCACATAAAGCTTTGCAAAAACTGCATAAAAAGCACTTGCAGCAACAAAAACATAATATTCCAGAAACACGCTTTGCCGATCCGATCAGCTGTTCATAACACTTCCTACGTTGGAATAGACGTCAGCACGAACTATCGCATGTCCACCATGACCTGCCCGAAACCAGAAGTGACGTCATTTTCGCAGAAATGTAGTTTTTTACCATCAGGGCCTCATGAGCCTATACTGGTGTTTTTAAAAGTTATCTTTGACTTTATGACTTTCTGTGTCGTTTCTGGGATGCTTAGGACTCATATTGCACTGCTGGAAATAGTTTATTTTGATGCATATGCTGCTTTTTTGCAAATTTTCATTATAATATTTATTTTCATTTTTCCTGCAGTATATAAAAATTGGTGGATTTCAAAAATAAAACTATGAAGACACTCAAAATAAATTTCCTGTGGTGGGAAACTAGTTTGTGCAACTTTTTTGTATTTACAGTTTTGAGGGATAAGCCCCTTAAATTTCTCTAACTAGAAATATATGTTAAAAAAACAAAAACGATTTTCAATTTTTTTGTAGTTTATTGCACTTTTTTGCAATTTATGTAATTACTATGCACTTAATGCATACATATTATTAAAATTTGGGCTATAATGGTTGTATTGATGTATAGCAACTTGAAATGCTCCCAAAAATGGCTCCACAGCATGTAAAAATATAATATAAGCTCTGGCAGACTTGGTTCTATGGTAGGTCTTAAAGGGTTAAGTCACCAAGAGAAAATATCTCACATTCATTAATGTCATTTTAGCTGTAACCGTGTCATCACGAGAGCTGTGATAGTAATGACTCTGTCAGCTTACAGCCCTTCCTGGCTTTAAATAAACTTTATTAATATACATGATGCACACACGCTGCTTCTGTCTTTGTTTGGAGAGTCGGTCGCTCTGCAGACACGTCCATGTTTCTGATTGGTCAGATGCTGCCTCTGATGCCTGCACTGCACAGCAGGCTCAACAGAGCCCGATATCGTCACCTAATCTGGCTTCAGTTAACCTAACGTCAGCTATCAGGTGGTCATCAGCCGCTGCTTGTGTGCTTTTCTTATTAACACTTTGTGCATTTTAACAACATTTATATTTCTCTGCCTGTAAAACACTAATGTGCACATCTTATGTTTGACCTCTCACCTCTGACCTTTGGATCACTTTTTGGGCTTTGTTGTGTTCAAAGCTGCAGACGATTAGAGCAGTGTTTCCCAACTTATTGGAGCCACGGCACATATTTCACATTAGAAAAATCACACTGTACACCACTGAGCAAAAATGTCACAAACAGCATACTGATCGTTTCCCCCCACGGATCAGGCACCGCAGAATTGGCTCAGTTTGTCCCCAGTGTACCTTTTTTGCTTTCTTCTGACCACTACCCAAGCTAGGGCCTTCATCTGGGTCAGTAGCTGTACTGCCCTCTAGTGGAAGAGAATGTAATTGTTCTGCCTGTCACTCACGCTGGTCACTGAGAGTACTAATCACCAACTAATCATTTCTCACGGCACACCTATGTGCCACGGCACAGTGGTTGGGAAACACTGACCTAGAGGATGCAGGTCACCTGTGATGAGTAATAAAGTGCAGATCAGATCAAAGACGCATTAATTCTTTTCTATACGGTGGCCTCGTACATCTAGGCTTCGCCAATTATCAACAAAAAATGTGGACGGTGAACAGATTAAACAGTTAATATATGAATTTTTCTAAAATCTAAACTTGTAAGTGTTTGAACTTCAAACCTTCGTATTATATGGTGTTGTAAAGAAAGCATAAGAGCATCTTCACCTCAGTTATAATTTGCTTTTAGGGAGCGAAACATAAGGATGATGTCCTGAATGGATTTTTGTTGTCTCATTTAACAGCAGTGTCTTTAAATAGTCCTGTTATTTATGGAAACTTGAATTGTAAATGTCTTTTATGCATGACTGAAAGTCTGATTAACAACCTGTTCAGATAGTCTAAGGAGCTTGGAAAGAAAAGCGTCTGGACTTCTTTAGGGCTTAAATCCTGGGACTCTCCACCAGCTGCTCTTAGAGCTGAAGAAGCGTCTCGCATGAAACGTCTTCAACAAAACTAAAGAAGTCCAGACGCTTTTCTTTCCGAGCTCCTTAGACTACGATGATGACCTGGGTGACTGAGAACCTTCGGAGACAACCTGTTAAGATCTCGGTCTGATTCCTCCTAAGGTTCAACAAACTTCGTCTGTGCAGGAAAAACCTGCACGAGCATAATTTGTTTATTTGTTTTTGTCACAGCTGATTGTGTTTACCTTCCTTTTATTCTGTGCATCGGTTCAGATGATAAGAAGTTAAAAGGCCATGCTGTGAGGAGAGACAGGCTGAGGAAAGGTAGTGTACAGAGACTGTGTTTGTGTGAGCTCACAGCCTGCCGTGCGCTCACCTGACAGGTGTGTCTGCTTCTTAAACCCTGCAGAGGAGCAGAAAGAGGTGAAGAAGAGAGGGAAAAGGAAAGGTATCTGCACGACTCCGTTTGATGCTGAGTGACTAACTAGCCCATAACAGCCTTAACTCTCTAACTGTCTGCCTTTTTGTTACAGAGGGAGGTCGTTCATGACTTTGTTTAGTGGCTCTGTTTGTGCTTCTGAAATACACTAATACCATTAAATACAGTAATGTTTTTACGTGTTTGAGAGTGTTTATCTCGAGTAAAAGTTGTGGATACATCCTCAGCTTTGACTGAAGTGTTACAAGAAGGTATTGTAACACTGTTATACTGAAGTTATTTCAGACCAGTGAGGCATGAAGCTCAGAAATGTTAGTTTCAGTCAGAATAACCAAACCAGTCAAAAGAGAGACTCTGTGCCAGAAGTCACTCTGAGACGCCTGAAATCGCCGCTGTTTTCTTTTATTGTCAAGTTTTTGTTGTTTGCACCGCTTGCTGTGCTAGCTTGGCTTTCTGTTATCAGCAAGTAGACCTTCACTATCAAACTCTCTGATTTGTTTGTCCTCATAGAAGATGAGGTGTTAAAGGCCACTGATGCTGAGGTTAAACTCCCAGAAGGTAGTGATCCCTCTGTGTGGGTTTGTGCCTGAATTTGTGGTACTGCTGTGTGTCATGGGCTGTTTTTCCTTCTGTGTATTATTAGTAGAGGTTACAGGAGAGGCTACTGAGAAGAAGAACACGACTCGAGGTACTAAAACCTGCCGACTGCATGTCCAGAGTGTCCTGTACTGTGTATAATTTTATAACTAAAGAATGCAGAAAGTGTGATTTTTAGGGGCGTAAGTGATTGAAGCAACTGCCAGTGACAGCAAAGGGTACCGTTAGTTAACCCATGCTAGGATAGTAAACACCGGAGCCTCGAATATCCGCTGTGACCCACAGTCAGTTATACCTATCGTGGTCGCCCCTTTAGTCATTTAAAATTTGGCTGATATCAGCTTCAAGGTTATCTTCCCTTGCACCCCTGGACTGTTTCCATCACTGGACGTCCCTGCAAGTGGCTACTTGCCCTCTCCTGTCTGTGATTTCACCGCAGTCCTCCAACTCTGACCCAAATTTCATGTCGTAGAGCAAAGATGGTGATGACTGCTGGGTCTCTGGCTACAACCAAGAGACTAAAAGAGCTATTCTGACTCAAAGAGTCTATTGTGTCCGAGCCCAAAGCTAGTCCGTCACGAGCAAGACTTTTTATTTCATTTTTCAACTTGCGCGCCATGAAATTAAACTCCCAGAGAAAGACTATTCAGACAGACTTTACTGTAAAGTCCCGACTCTTTAAACTGAACAACATTCAGAGGAAAACGCCTGAACTAGGAATCTGTGTGACGAATCGACTGTTTTTTTATTTTTGCCTCTAAGATGTTACCCACCTACACTCTCTGGAGCTGTAGCCTGACCACACCTCGCCAGAATTGTCCCTATTAATTTGTTCTCTTCCACAAGATGAAGCTGAAGATTTTGCTGTTTTGAGACAGTGGAGAAAGTACAAGCGGTCAGAACAGGAAATATCAGCAGTAGTGGAAGCTGCCCAGAGGTAGGAAAGCAACGACCATGAAGGTGAAATCAGCCAAATTTAAATCGGATAAAGTTTGATTTTCACGAGCCTCACGTCGTACACAATGACGAGTTCTTCACAGGGATAATTTAATCCTTGATTCTAATAAATTGAACTCTGTGGATGTTTTGTAAAAGCAACATAATCCTAAGTCTTAAACAGTCGACCCCATTTTTGTGGCTTTTAAATTGACCCTAACATCGGACTTGCATCTCTTCCCCTGCATCTCTAACATTTCCTTGGTTGCTGTGTGCCAGCACACTAATGAGTCGTAGTGGTGAGCATGTGGACAGTAATCTTAAGACTTTTCACCTCAAGCCTCAGACCACGTCGTCCGAGGCGCCATGCTGCGTTCGACTCTGAAGAACGAGTTGAGGACGATCCATGAGAAGATGGAGGCCAAGAGGATCGCTCGCATCGCAGTGGCTGAGATTAGGGCTTTTCTCACCCAAGAGGAGGAAGCAAGGGAGGCAGTCTGGGTGCTGAAGAAGAAGGAGCTGGAGGTGGCTGAGGAGCAACTCAGACAGGAGAGGGAACGTGAAGAGAGGAGAAAGGAGGCAGAGAGGTTGGAAAAGGAGAGAAAGGAGATGGAGAGGCTTGCTAAAGAAAAGGCAGCTAGAGAAGAAAAGGAAAGAATGGAGAAAGAGAGGGTGGAGAGGGAAAAGGCAGAGAGGGAGAAACAGGAGAAAGAAAGAGTGGAAAGCGAGAGGGCTGAAAAGGAAAGGCTTAAGAGGGAAAGCATTGCCAAAGAAAGAGAGAGAACAGAGCGGGAGAAGGCAGAGAGGGAAAGATTAGAAAGGGAGAGACTTGAGAAGGAAAGGGTCGCCAAGGAAAGACTAGAGAAAGAAAGGATCGCCAAGGAGAAGGAAAGACTAGAGAAAGAAAGGATCGCCAAGGAGAAGGAAAGACTAGAGAAAGAAAGGATCGCCAAGGAAAGACTAGAGAAAGAAAGGGTCGCCAAGGAGAAGGAAAGACTGGAGAGGGAACGGATCGCCAAGGAGAAGGAAAGATTGGAGAGGGAACGGATCGCCAAGGAGAAGGAAAGATTGGAGAGGGAACGGATCGCCAAAGAAAAGGAAAGATTGGAGAGGGAACGGATCGCCAAAGAAAAGGAAAGACTGGAGAGGGAACGGATCGCCAAAGAAAAGGAAAGACTGGAGAGGGAACGGATCGCCAAGGAGAAGGAAAGATTGGAGAGGGAACGGATCGCCAAGGAGAAGGAAAGATTGGAGAGGGAACGGATCGCCAAGGAGAAGGAAAGATTGGAGAGGGAACGGATCGCCAAGGAGAAGGAAAGATTGGAGAGGGAACGGATCGCCAAGGAGAAGGAAAGATTGGAGAGGGAACGGATCGCCAAGGAGAAGGAAAGATTGGAGAGGGAACGGATCGCCAAGGAGAAGGAAAGATTGGAGAGGGAACGGATCGCCAAAGAAAAGGAAAGACTGGAGAGGGAACGGATCGCCAAAGAAAAGGAAAGACTGGAGAGGGAACGGATCGCCAAAGAAAAGGAAAGATTGGAGAGGGAACGGATCGCCAAAGAAAAGGAAAGATTGGAGAGGGAACGGATCGCCAAGGAGAAGGAAAGATTGGAAAAAGAAAGGATTGCGAAGGAGAAGGTGGAGAAGGAAAGATTGGAGAGACAAAGGATCGCCAAAGAAAAGGAACGACTTGAGAAAGAGAAGATCGCCAAGGAGAAAGCAGAAAAAGAAAGACTGGAAAGGGAACGGCTTGTTAAGGAAAGAGACAGACTCGCCAGAGAAAAGATAGACAAGGAAAGGATAGAGAAGGAGCGCTTAGCCAAAGAAAGGGCAAGAGTCGCACAGGATAAGGAGAAATTAGAGCGAGAAAGAGTAGAAAAAGAAACGACAGAGAGAAACGAGAGGGAGAGGATGGAACGGGAAAGACTGGAGAGGGCAGCGAAGATGAAGCTAGAGCGGGAGACAACTGAAAAGGAGAAGATGGAGGTGGAGCGGCTGGCGAAAGAGGGCGTGGTGAGACAAGGAAATGGCTTAAAGAGACGAATGCTACCGGAGAGGAAGCTGAACAGTTCACAGGTGAAAGGTGAGATAACTGAGAGAGTGACCATGACGGCGGTCAGGAGAGAGAAGAGCGTCTTAGAAGAGAAGAAGAAAATGCCTCACGGCACAAAGTGATGACCTCACAAATGGTCATGGCTCTGATTTGCCAGCCTCAGCTCCCATATTCGGGAAACGGATGAAAAGCTACTCGGTGGGGTTTGAAGGTCTTGTAACCACCCAGCAAAGACGATGCTGAACACAAGTCTGAACACACTTTGCAATCCAGGCAGTTGTTTTGAGTCTCCTTTGTAAATTAAATAAATACAAACGGACAATCTGATTAAAAACCCCTCTTCAAGTTTTATCCCCAACAGAGGTTTAAAATGTTTTCCCTCCAACGTGTTCTGCTTCTGTTGCTCATTCACAAAGTTACAGGACATTACAGCTTCATTAAGGACTCAAACCAGAGTCTTCAGTCTTAACTGTGATACAGACACCACACAGCTGGAACTGTGGTGAACTAGAAATTAGTATTTCAAGCCAAACCACTCACACATGACTGTATTTGATGCACAGAAAGCAGTAGCGTGGCTTCAGGGCAAATTCACCATTAATCTACAGATGCGGCCCACAGATTGTTTCCCTTGTGTTACTGCTGCTCTTTCAATGCTGCAGACCTCTTGAAACAGGCCGATTCTCAAAAGGCCAGTTTCATGAGATTTATGTTGTCTTTGTTTTTCTCATTTTTATGAGACTTTGGTTGATGATGTGATGGTGACATTTATGGTTTTTCTTATCATGTTTTTTGCTCAAAGGATGAGCGCCAGTATAAGGCGTCTGAATTGTAAGTTTTGAGCTTTAGTTCAAAGTCATGTAGTGGATCTAAGTGGTGAAGGATGTTCGAGGACACCGGCTTTTAAAATAACCTGTAATAACTGTTGTGTAGTGACGAAGCATCAGGAAGTCACGTGTCGTGAGCTGAATAAAGAAACTTTCACAGCCTCTGAAATTATTTTGTTTTTCCTCCAAAATGTGAGAAAATGTTTGCTGAATAAATCCCGCTCATCACATTAAGATGGTTTCTTTCTCGTGGTTTAATAAAAATGAAAAAGCTACAATATGAGTTCATTTTTAGAGACACAAAGACTCGTGTAATTTTTTTAAACCCCGTTTGTTTCCTTACCTCTCTCTGTTTAATGGCAGTAGAAAGCAAGCTGTTTGACTTATTCTCACTTGCTTGATTATGAATAACGAAACAAACAAATGTCACATTTCATTTCATTGCTGCTTTGCAGGGTGGCCGGTTAGCTCAGCTGGTTAGAGCGTGGTGCTAATAACGCCGAGGTCACGGGGTCGACCCCCGTACGGGCCAAAGTTTCATGTTTTTTATGCCGACTAGGTTTGTGTTGTTACGGATGAACATGTTAGCATCTTGCTAACCAACCTACTGATGCTTCTGTGAAGCTGTGTCTCCTTCCAGCACCAAAAAAACAACATGAGGTGAGCTGGACAAATAGGTCTGACTCTGACAAGGTCACAGGTTTGACTCCCATATAGGCAAAGTGGAGAGCTTTTACTTGTTCTCTGTGCTTCCTTTCCTGTTGGTTAAAGCCTCTTTCGTGTAAGCTATTGTTAGCTCTGTGGGATGGAGCGTGGTGCAATGTTATGGCTTCAGTCCCTACACAGAGCAGGTGTATGTGCTATTTAAAGGCAGTGGAGATGGTCTCAGGTTGGGCAGGAGGCTGGAGTCGGGTTATCAAGTGCATCCAGAGAATTTGTGGAAGCATCACACTTATTTCTTTCATCAAAGCTGGAGCTCAGACTTCTTGGATGGTCTGTTAGTACAATAACCTCACTGCAGCACAGCATGTTATTGGTCAGGTAGCGTCATTAAAAGCCTCCAAGAGCATCAACATGGTCCAAAAGTCCACTTCAGGGTCTTCGATTAGCTGAGGTGAAGCCTTGCAGACCCTGGAGGTCTTTGCTTAGTGCAGAGAGGGTTTTTTATTCATAACCAAAATACATGCAAACATCCCCAACCGTCCAACAGCAAAGCCTGTTGAGCATTAATAACGAGGGCAGAATCCCTCTTCCTCTGCTCAGTGCTATCTCGAGCCACCACTGCTTCCTTCTGTGCTCACCGTGCGCTTGCTGCTTCGATCCTATCAGCTCAGATTTCCTTCCACAGGAAGATTATCGGGGTGCTGGCGCTCCCGAGCTCCCTGCTGCTGTCGGTTAAACGTCTTAAAAACGAAACCCCGCTTTTTGTTTTTAAAGGCACTGTCACACTTGGCTGTAAACCAAATCAGGTTTATAAAAGTTCACACAATTCAGAGCTTCCTCCTTCTGCTATTTCCCATCTTCTTCTCTGAGTGCTGCAGTCTTGTTTTTATGTATGCTACTCTCAAAGGGAGGAGAAGCATTTTTCCTTAAGTTTCCCATGTGTACATATCTACTTTTTCACACCAGTCGTCCCTCATTGTTGGCCTTAAATCAGAAATACAGACATTTTTAAAAGCTTATTATGGTCTAAACGAGTCTTTAAAGCTGATTTGTAAACAGTTATTTAACATTTCATCAGATCTGGAAGGAAAGCCGCTGTTTTACGAGAGCTCGCTTTACGTTTAATTGTCAAATAAAAAGCTGTAAATAACTTGGCGTGGTCTTTAAAACATTTATATCCTGAACACTGAACAGGACTGAAAGAAGCAAAGAGGCTGCATGTAGGAGACACACCTGAGAAGCAAACAGGTAAGTTTACTTACACACACACACACACACACACACACACACACACACACACACACACACACACACACACACACACACACACACACACACACACACCCTCTGGCTCTGCTGACTCTCTTCTGATACCTGAGAAAACCTCCTGGGAGCTGACCTGATTCCCACCTGTGGATTTGGACCTGCGAGCGTCTCCGTGTCCTGCCAACAAAGCCTGACCGGCTTCACACTGAAGTTCTATATCAGTTCCACCCTGGAGCTCCTCCACACTGGGAGCTGCCCAGTACAACCAGTCTGCTAGTGTCTGAGCTCTGCTGGAAACCTGATTTGTTCTCAGCGTACTTCCTGTCACCGCTCGTTTTCTTTGCTATTGTTTAAAATTGCTGAACTACTGATGTCTTTTTATTATGTTCACGTCGACATCAGTATTATAGAGAAATATGCGTTTTATTTATTGAAAGAGATCTTTAACTTTTGCACTTAGATGATCTCGTTTTGGTTTTTGGTTCCTTAAATGCAGAAATTTTGAAGGAAATATTGAATGAAAGCCACACTTTGTATAAGTTTATCTTTAATTATTTTACTACACTATTTAATGAATAATTATGCCTTTGTGTTTTTACAGCCAGTGCAGTGTTTTTTGTATTTTTGTTTAATAGGTTTCTAGTATTTACAGCCATTAGAGTCTGAGTGATTCGGTTTAAGTCATTTTGTCTTGTCAGCTCTACACTGCTGTGGCCGGTTAGCTCAGCAGGTTAGAGCGTGGTGCTAATAACGCCAAGGTCACGGGTTCGACCCCCGTACAGGCCAAATTCATGACTGGCAATAATTATGTTTTTGAAGTCAAATGTTTATCTCAGACGCCGTGGTAAACACTTTCCTAAAACATCTTATGTGGAGATAGAGGCTTTTATTGTGAAAGGCGCAAACAGGATGAAGCTGCTTTCACACTTGCATGGAACAAAAACGGTTTCCTGTGCAGACCGGACGACAGGACAAACAGACACTTCTGCTATTTCTTATTTTTTCTCCACTTCAAAGTTGGAAAAAACTTCAAACGTCACAATTTTTATAAATCTGTGAGAATTAAAAACTGTACAGAGTTAAATTGTATCAAAATGGAAGTCAGAAAGCATCAACAAACTCTTGTTTTTCCTTTAAAAACACATTTGTTCAACTTAGTTTTCAACTTTTTCACCTTTTTGCTCCATCTTGTGGTACAAACTGGTATTACATGGAAGTACAACCTGGCACTAGTTCAACTTCAGTAGATAACTCTTTACTATAATACATGCATGCTGTTTATGGTTTAGTTAAACATTAATTTACAAAAGTACCTCTAAAACCAGTAAATGAGTTTAATGGATAAATAAATCTGCTTCCGGTGTTTTTGGTGACGCTCAGTCCTGTGCTGTCCTGCCTCTGTGTGTCGGCCCTGCGACAGACTGGCGAGCTGTCCAGGATGTACCCGCCTCTCGCCCTATGACAGCTACGATAAGCTCCAGCAACCCTGATAAGCAGAAGCGCGTCTATTTAATGCTTGACTAAATAGAACCTGACTTGAAATAAATGCTCTTAAACATCATAGTCCTGCCGTTTGTGATGCTCAGCGGCTTCCTTACCTGGATTCTAACCTGGATTTGAAAGGATGGAGGAGGATGTTGGACTTCTGACGGGTGTTCAGAATATAATCACTGTCTGCTTTTACCTGTCATAAATCACACATGATGTTTACACTGAGCATGTTTTAATCTTACTTCAGTCATTCCTCTTTTTATCCTGTAAACTTTAAGTGTTAAAAACTGAAGAAACCATCAAGCCTGAAACAGCCAATCAGCAAGCTGCAGAGCCGCGAGACGTCGAGCCGACAGAGGCCGCGCCATCCGTGACTCCGCCCAGACAGAGCGAATCAGGTACGCGTGAGCAAGTCTGCTGAATGAAGGAAAAATTCAGTCCAGTCACCTGAAGGAGAAATAAGTTTGGGAGCAGCAGATCAGTCATACAAAGTGTTTGAGCTGGTGATAAAATAAAATAAGGTTTAAAGTCCAGACCTGCAGGTCTGTGAAGAGTTTAAGGCCCGCCCGAGTCGTTTGTCACATGAGGACTAACCTGACTGAGAGCGACAAACACAAAATATAAAAGCATGTAGTCGACTCCACGTGGCTGAAAGTGAAGCTGCTCTGTGCGTGGCCGCGTCGTATCCACAGCACCTGTATGAGTCTGAATGCTCACGTTACCTGCTGCCCCGCACACCTGTGAGGTCACTGATTGGCTCCCTCACCTGTTGATGTCATGATGGTAACATTATGGCTTCTTCCTGTGTGTGTGTGTGTGTGTGTGTGTGTGTGTGTGTGTGTGTGTGTGGTTGGTCCAGCTTCTGGATCTCAGGATGTGGAGTCTGAAATCCAAGGTTGGTGCTGCTGCTGCTGCTGCATGCCTCCACCTTCTCCTTCGCCTGCATCTGTATTTCTGTTTACATTTCACACGTTAATATGAAGAACAAAAACACAGCAGTTATCACTGACTGACACCATTTTCTGTTCTTTTTGTGTCACTTTCCTGGATTGTAGCTTTTAAAAAGATGTAATCAAACAAAGCTCTGAGAGCATCAGTGGAGCGCTGCTCCCTGTGCAGCTTTGAAGCACACGCAGAAGTTTATTAGTGAGCTCTGTGACTTCAGTCCTCCAGAGGTTTTTAAGTAATGTGTTCAGCATTGAAGGAACAGGCCGGCTTAACAGAACCTAAAACTAGACTTTTAGATGGCAGTTATGGCAGTGATGGTTATCTTCTGTGTCTCTGCTTCAGGCACTGAGCAGGCGTTTAGCCGATCATTAGACCCAAAGTGAATAGAATGAGCTGTGCTTAAGTCAGAGACATGAGAGGAACAGAAAGAGTCTTTGTTTTGCTGCTGTTTAATGACTGCTGCACGTTAGAGCTCTGAAACTTAAACCTGCCACGTTTAAACATTAACAGCCGCCCAGTATCAGGGCTGGCTGCAGCCCGATGCAGACTGCAGCGCTGTAACTGTCGTTCATGTTAGGCTCTATGAAGCACACTCCTTCTGGGCAGACTCTGTATCGAAGTTAAGGCGGACTGCAAATGAGAGATCGATGAAAATGTCACACTTTGTTGTTTTTTAAGCCAAACTCTGGAGAGATAATCGGCTCCAGACCAGGATATCCACCCAGCAGGTTAAAAGAGCCGCCACACACCTGCCACCCATTCATCTTGTTGTTCGTGACCTCGTAGCTGCTACAGTCCAGATGTGGCAGGTCGCCCTCTGCTGGAGGAGTGAAGGGACGCTGCATCGCTGCTCTGCTTCTTCTTCTCTGCATTTATTCCTTCAGTGCAATGCATGATGGGACGCCGTGCTTGGGTAGTGAGCTTCTGTCCTG